>NC_134333.1:4684656-5010763 GCF_964195595.1 Calonectris borealis | reverse complement strand
CAGGCAAGCTCCGACTTCTGCTTCAGGACCGAGCAGAGCTGAGACTCATACCCACTATCCCTCACATTGACATGCGTCCTCTGAAGCAAGTCCCTGTCCACGGACTGAATCCTGCTGTCCTGGACACCCGTTAGCGTGGAGAGCAGTTGGACATCCCAGTCTGACTCAGAAGAACTTTTGCTGAAGTCGTGATCAGCCTGTGCGTCGTGTGGAAGAGGCTGAAGGAGCCCAGGGCATGGAGCCTGCTCTCTGCTGTGGCCTGGGAGGTCAGGTAGTTCGGGTGCTATTTTTTCTGCTGCTCTGACACAGAGCGAGCAGCAACATCTGGCTTCAGCCGCAGGCAGTTTTGGAGAGGGCAACCGGCCAGTAGGACAGCTGGTCTCGCTCATTGTGCTCTCCAGATCAGGACTACTCACATTTCTGGGTGTGTTTTCATTCTCCCCTTTGAGCTGCTTCCCTTGGGAAGTCACGTTCACTCCGCTCCAGCCACGCTCGCGGACAGTGCTGGCTGCAGCAGCCTCTGTGGGATCAAAACCCACAGACACAGCTTCAAGGGAACCCGGCCATGATGTAGGGTCCCCAGGGTTCCCGCACAGGCACAGGTCCAAACCAAGGGAGCTACGAGGTCTGTTGGAGAGCTTTGTGCTTAGGGGCAAGCTGCCAGCCTCCACCACACCGGGCAAGCCCGGCTCAGACATTTGTCCTGCGCCCTGTCCACCCATCCCACCATCCGCTGGGTTTGTCTGCTCACACGGAGAGAGGCCACCACCCAGCTCCATCCTGGGCTTCTTTCCCACCTGGGTGCTCTGTCTGGAGGAGAGCTGGCGTTTCCTGGAGGCAGGCAGTGCTTGCGGAGGATGGCTGAGAGACCCAAGCACTTGCGGTTTATGAGGTTCAGATGAAAAAGCAATTGCCTCTCCAACAGGAGCGGCCGCTACGCGAGTCCCCCAGCCCAGGTCAGGAGCCAAACCTGAATGCGTATCCCCCACCGCAGACTCCTCCGTGGTGCCACGCGCAGCACAGACCCCTCTGGTGAGTCCTGCTCCAACAGGCAGCCCCAGAGAGCAGTTCTTTGACAGCCCCCCTCCTTCTCTGGGATTACTGACCCTGTCCCTGGGCAGGCAAGGGGAACATCCCTTGGTCTTCAGGCCACGATCACGCTCTGTATCAATCAACAGTTTCACAACACCCTGCTCAGCCTGCTCCTTTTCCTTTCCCAGTTCTGCTGTCAGCATCTCAATTCCTCCAGTAACTTGTGCTTGAGGCACTAAGCGTTCATCTGTCAGGCAGGACCGAGGCACCCTGAGAAGAACCAGCAGTTAATGCTCACTCTCCGGGCCTAGCAACACCCTCCCCTCAGGGAGACGAAGGGTTTTCTGCAGTGCAGGGTGTTTGAAGCCCTTGCTCAGGAGGCAGTAAGAAATTTTAGACTGGCGAGGCTCAGCAAACAGCGATACTGCTGCTGGCAGAAGAGATGGGTAGCACGAGGGATCTCAGCCTTCTCAACAGCCCAGGGCCCAGGCACAGAAGTGCTACCAGAGCAGCGGGGTTTGCGTCAGACATGGGGACAGAAGAGATGGGCTCAGCTGCCCTTTCTAGTTTAAGAGGCACTAGAAGTCCACGGGGAGTTCCCTGAGGCAGAGAAGCCGCAGAGAAGCCACAGAAACGCAAGAAGAACATCTCCCACGGTTCATCTAAACCTTGTCTGGCAGGTGCCAGGTCGGTCCTGCAGAGCCAGTTGCAGCCCTCTGCTCCCTGCTGGCTGATTCCCCGGCACAGGGCGTGCGCTAGGGACCAGTACCACAGCAGCACGGAGACTCAGGCCCCGTTCCCGTGAGCGTGCCACGCGGCACCATGCTGCTTTTCAGCTCCAGGACTTACCGGATTCGCAAAGACTTACTTGGCTGACCGCTCCACAAAGTTGTTGGTGAGCTGCGAGATGACATGATCCACAGGGGCGTACTGCGAGTCGTCCATTGCAAACCGCTTGTGCTGGGGGCTCTGGAGGTGCTGTAAGGTGGCAAAGGCCCTTTTAGCAACCCTTATCCTTTCACAGGAGGGAAATCTGCAGTAACAGCCACTTCCCACAGCCTGACTAGAGGGCAAACAGCCTTTTCACCAGATAGAGCCATTGTTTGGAAGCAGATTTGGGAAACGTAGGCAACGCTGTTAGCCCCGGTTGCTTACAGCGAGTATTCTGTTCCCATAGACACCTGCTGATGAGGAGGTCGTGTCTATATCTAACAGCAGCCTACAGCTTTCCCCAGCAGCTAGTAAAAATGCAGACTCCAACTACATACTGTCTATCACTAAAGGCTCTGAAAGCCACATTGTTTGGCATCTTCCAGGAGATGCAAAAACCTCTTCTGACCTTTTTAATCAGGCTGTGACTCCCAACTGCTCAGGATTAGGTTTCCCACCTTACAGATCAGGTGACAGGATGGCTCTTGAGGCTCTCCTGGCCCCAGAGATGAGCAAGTCATGCTCCAATCTTCAAAACCATTGTTCGCCCAGACCAGGAGGTCAGAACACAGATATACTATGCCTTTTATCTATGAGGCTGATCCTATGCGGTACCATGAAGGCTGTAGTAACAGCAATCTGCCTTCCTTCCAAAAGGGTTCGTACTGATAACAGGCACAACATGATTAACGAAGTCGCTGAGTGGCCCCCCTAACTTTTGCAAGGAACCAGGTCCCAGGGGAGCCTTTACCTTCTGCAGTTCTTCAAAGGTCTCTTGGCAGCACTCACAAAATCCCCTCTTTTTCTTTGGCACAGTGACCGGTGTGGATCGGGGGCTCTTCTCCCCCTCGCTGCGCATCGGACAGCCCTCCACACCCCTGCAAGGTAACAGCAAAGATCTTCCCTGCCCTCACTTGACAGCATCGGCAGGTAGCCAGCTGCCTGCGTAAGGGCCAGGGAGGCAGTGCTGCCTTTGAGCTACAGCTGAACCCAGAACGGGGCTCCTTTCACCTGCATCCAGAAGACAAGCGATTCTCTAAATCCCAGGAACCGGCAGGGCAGCAGTTAGCAGAGGAGATGGGTTAAAAAGTTGCACAGAAGGAGCTACAACCTACCTGGCTCTGCAAGAATTCGAGAGGCTTTTCAGAGGCTCAAATGGGCTGGAGCTTTTGGGTGCCAGGAAGTTCAGGTCGGGAAAGCTTTTGAACTGGTGATGGAAGGGTCGGAATTGCCTGAAAGCAGCAGATCAGGACATCAGACTTCTGGCAGTGATAGCATGGTTAGAGAGCTGTCCCTCCCTCAGAGGGGCTCAAGGTGCTGCCTCATTTATGATGGGATACTGGCCATCGCTGTCCTTTCATTTGGCTGTTCCAGAGATTTCCCATTTCTCACTGGAAGTACTAAACCTGATTCCCAGAAATGGCACTGATGGGGGGGATGTTTTGGACAGAAGGCAGGCTTGCCTGCTCAGCTAAAAACCCACCTTTTGCCCCCGAGGCACATCAGCAGCAGGCAGTGCAGTATTTTCAGCCTCACAGCAGCATGGGAAGGTTTTGGTTCCCAGATGACATCTCTCTCTTCACACTTTATTGCATGCAACATGTAAAACCTAATATTTGACTTTGCAGCTGCCTTAAATGTTGTCTTCAGAATAATTGATTAGCGCTTTGGATACCGTTAGAGTTACAGAGTTGTTAGAAACACCACAGAGATCAGATCCCCTTGTGCTGGATGCTGTAATCAAGTTACAAGCCCTGACCTCACGCGCTTCAATCTCCTTCCTCATTTCAGAGGGCTCAAGCAGATTAAGTGACCTGCCGAGGACCACAAACAGAATCCGAGCAAGGAAGTAAACTCTGTTGTCAAGTCTCGTTTAGCACCTTTCCCCCCCCCCGACATATGAGCCACCTAGATCGTTTCTCTAAACTCCATTTGCCTCCCTCTAGGAGAGGGTCAACTTCCCGGTCTGTAACAGGGTCTTCAAAGAAGCCACGCTCTGCCTTGGGGACAGAATATTCACTGCAAATAAAACCAGTACAGGACTCCGACCCTGGGAGCCCCTGAGCTTTTAAGGTGTGATATTTAGAAAGACCTCATTTACCTGCTCTGGTCTTCAACCTTCAGAAAAGGGGGCTTCAATTTTCCTGCTAGAAAGAAAGCTGGTTAGAAGTTGCCCTGGCCAAATTCATTCCCCCAACAGAACTGTGCTACAGAGCCAAGCTCATCAGTACTTCTGACACCTGTGAACGTCAAGAGATGGCCAAGCACAGCCAAAACAGCTCTTTGGGTAACCTACAACAGCCCTCACCTCCAGAGCGTTCAGTAGGGTGACCAAATCCTAGAGGCAGCCCAACTGTAGGATGTTTCCACCTTTGAAAAAACATCCAGCTAAGCCCCTTGCATCTTCAATGTCTACTCAGCCTTACCAGCCAGTGGCCTAACCCCAAGCCTCCAATTCTGACTCGAATCCTAAAAACTGTCACACATTCTCAGTGCAACATGCTGCCAAGCCCAAGAGACAAGTTTATAAGAAACAAATTGCAGCAGCAGTTGCACAAGCACAGAGCTCTGCCATCAACCCTTCCAGCACCTTTTTCTCCCTTTACCTTTACACAACAGCCTGGAGTTCAGAATGGCTCAGGCCAGGACAGTTAAGTCAACGCAATAAGAGCTGCTGGAGACAAACCAACATGCTGCATAGCCAAGCCTGGCAGGAGAACACTGCTAAAGAGCAATATCTGGCCTTTGCTTGGTCCCTGAGGAGGGCAAATAGCAGCTATGCTTCCTACAGAGGCATAAAATATATTAAGGGAGCAGAAGAAAGCCTCAGCAGTGCATTCAGGGAAAAGGTTTTCAGGGCCAGGCTGGGAGAAAAGGCTAGCAGGTCCCTCCTGCCTCACAGGTATGTTCAACTCGCAAGCGATAACATTACGCTCAGCCTGGAAATCTGAGTACAGATCCGGTTAAGAAACAAACCAACACCAAGGTATTCCCACAGGGCATCTGTCTGACCCTGAAACCAAGCCTCTCATACCTCCCTTATTGCCTCAGAAGGGCGAGGTGTTTTGTTTTCTTGTGATCTTGGCACTCAATGCTATTTTCTCCAAAGAAACTCTAACCTCATCCTCCAGAAAGGCTGAGTCCACCTGTCCTCACCAGTTCATTCCTCGAGCCTCATCCTGAGCTTGCATCAAATGTGCTATTACGTCACTAAATTAGCTATTTAAGTACAGGATCAATTTTTCCACGTAAATGCTGCCAAATGCTTAGCACTTCTGAAAGCAAGGCCACGTTTAGGGCCCCAGATAAAACTCAGACTGGTGCGCAGGTCCTGAGCTCTCATGGCAGCGCTGAACAGTGACAAACGGTTCAGCTGTCACCACGAGTCCCCAGGCAGGGTTCAGAGTGTGCCACAATGAAGAGCTCTGAGCTTGCAGCAGACAATCTGCCTTATCCGACAGCTTTTCGAGCCTTTTTTCACCACCTTCCCCCCTAAAACTGGAAAATAATCTTCCAAGTGTCACACACAGAATCCAGGTTGGAGTCTGCTCTGAGATATTACTGAGCGTTCACTCTCCAACCAGCAGAGTCAAACAAGTCACAAATTAATTTACGTCACTGGTGCCAATCTCAGTACCACAATTGGCTCTTGTCTAATTGCAGATAAGAACCTGGTTTTTTCCCCCCCTCCTCCTTTGGAAGCGTTATCCCTAGATTGGTGTCTCAGCAGTACATTTCAGCCTAACAGAAGTGAGTGGGTTGTGAGGAACACGCTCTCCTCTGTAGAATGCATTATTCTTCAAAACTTCGTTTGAGCCAGTGGGTTCAACGTGCAGTGCCGGCAGCACAGTTCTCAGGTGCCTCGGGATTCTGGGAGCTGCGCTGCAACGGTTTATGGGATTTTTAAAAACACTGCCTGAAATCAAAGGCATAACATCCTCAGCTGTATTAGGAGGCTGCAGCTAGACTCAGACAAGGAGTTACAAAACCCATTCAAGAGAAACTGCCTTAACAGTTGGCATATTTTGGATTGCTGAAGTTTCAGATGGATTTTCAAATTCTAAACGAGGCTTCTTCAAGCAGCTCCCCATCTGATGTAAATAGGAGCACAACTTCTGGGCCTACCTTTGCGAATTTTTGATCCGGATGCAAGGCACTTTGCCTAAAGGGAAAAGTGACATATTTAGTATGGAAGCCAGCACAGGCAGAACTGTAATTACTGATCCCAGAGCAGCAAAGCGAGATTGCAGCAGTCTCACCCACCACTTCAGAGCTCCTGCATCAGAGACTATATCACCTCCCCCTGATATTTTGTCTCCCGAGTTACCTGAGTTATTTTAAATACAATATACAGGCTGCCACTCTCTGATCTTATGCCCTAACTTCTCACTGACCTCTCCAATCCATTAAAAAAACGCTTCAGAAAGCCAGTGTACTAGCTGCATATGATCTTCGTTTTACCCTTGTCCCTTACAAGTCAAAATCAGTATTAGCTGTGCTACAGAGGAGATTGGTAACTAACGGCTGCCTCATTCTCATCTGTTTTTACCCTCACTTTATAAAAGAAAAAATTCTTTGAATTTTGACATCTCCATCAATAACAGAAGCAGCAGATTGCCCAGCGTTGGATGAAAACCAAGGAGATCACCCTGCTTACAAGCCCAGTAGCACTAGAGGAGCTAGAATGATTGTTTAGAGCTACCGAGGGATCCTGAGCACCTCAAATCGGGCTGGAGTTAGGTCAGTTACCTCCACCTTCTGGCATCGTTTCCTTGCTCCCGAGACGGCACGCAGCAGCTGTTGAGCGTACGACAACATTTCTGCGCAGGTGGGATGTCAAGGAGCCATAGCTCAACAGGAGAAGGTGAGCTGTTCCCCTCCACCGACTGCAGCACAAGTGTAACTCCCCATCCGCCCCAGGGAAAAGCGCGTAGCACCTGGGCCTGCCACCACCTGGCAGGGCATCACCGCTACACAGTTAATTTGCCCAAGGAGCAGCCAAGAAAGAGTGCTTTGAGGGACGGCACCCCATTTTGCTCTTTAGCAGAGCTGGAGGCTGGCTTTAAGTCTCTACAGAAACGAGACACTTAAGAATTTTGCAGCACGCAGACCAGACCCTGACATTTGAAAGCCCTGACAGGCTTGCAACGCCGCTGCGGATCAGCGGAGCTGGCTGCTCAGGAACGTGTACTAGCAGCGGCTGCCTCCATCGCGCATCCAGACAAGCTCAGCCATGGCTGTATGTCACTGTCATTGGACGCTCGGGAACCTTTTACTCCAGACCTATTATTAGAATCAGAGTTTCACCATCTGTCTTTCCCATCACCCCCTCCCCATTCATCACCGAGACGGGAAGCGCCTTCCAGCACAGGTTCTCAAACATCAGTACTTCCTAATTAAAAACGACCAAATCCTGCCATTATCATGATCTGTACTTACAGGTCAATTAGTAAAAATGGTCTTTTTGGGACAAATTAATGCACTGACCAAGCTATTAACATTTTCTAACATTACAGCTTCAGTATATTACAACATACTCAGTGTTTGCTATTGTAAATGTGACCGTAGCATGTTCTATACATACAAGGAAATCCGGTTTTTGAAGGGCAGACCTAGCTAGCCACAGCCAGGACGGCATCAGTCGAGTACCGGGTATTGCTCACAATTTCTTCCTTCTCCTGTACCACACTCGCTACATCACTTCTGCTCCACCTGTCTCAAAAATCACTAATTGCCAATAGCTAAATTTCAGCCTACAGAGAAGGATACCATCCACGTGCAAGATCTGGACTCCCCACAGGCGAGCGTTGGCGAGGATACTGCTGCCACTGCAGGTGTCCTGTACAAACAGAGAGGTTTGGCAAGGTACAGCTCAAAGCAGAGATGGCTGTGTGAGCACATGCAGCTCTAAATCTAGTTTAGAGAGATTTTCTTGTTGCCCAATTGACAGACCACTGCGTAGCTGTTATTAAAATCAGGGCACAGCAGAAAACGTTCGAAATCACGCTTTATCTACCCCAAATTAACAGTAGCATCTAGGTCAAATTTTTAATCCCTGCTATAGCATGAGCTTCTAAGTGGGCACTGAGATTCTTTTGGCTGCTTGCGACATCAGTGAAAGGACTGCAGGGGAGCCTTTTGCCCCAGCTATGTGGCTTTAGTTCTTTCTAGGCTAAAAATTCATCTAACAATGGGTCTTGCGTTAATAATTCTTTTGTGTTGAGCACCTAGATCACTGGGACAGGCCTTAGAAGCACTTAACATGGACAGATGACACAGCAGGAGCACTGCACAATATTCTGCAGAGCCACAAGCAACTGCTTCATACCTTTACCAGTCCCAGAATCTGCTCCATTCAGCAGGCGGGGGCTCTGGAGAAGTGGCTGGCACTGGTTCCGCACTGCTCAGCAGTACTTTGAACATACCCAGCTAAAGAAAAGCCCATCCGCACGCTGCTCACCTGATTCTTCATGGCCTTCTGCAGCAGTTCCTTTCCCCTGCTGATCAGGGCCTGCAGAGAAAGAAGCCAAGTGCTACGTTAAAGCAAAGAGCTACCAGGCAGCGGCAAGCTGAGGACAGCATGGCTGTCCAGTAAGAATGATTTCTGGTGATACCCGCTCTCTGCTGGGGAGAAAAGTCTGGCCAAGACTTCATCTCAAAGACAGCAGGACTGAGCATTTCCAGGGAACGCAAACCGCAGAGGCACCCATTAGGTCTACACTAAGCAGCTGCTCAGCCAAGGCTTGGCTTTCACTGAACAGCAGCGAATACTCCAGAGCGAGCCAAGAGGAAGTAGCAACTGAGCTCGGAATCTCTGCCTGCCACATCCCAACCTGCTGGCAGGGGTTAGGAACATCCTTGCTAGCCCTTCCCGGGAATAGTGTCTCATTTGCAAGCCAATGATTTCAGCAAATAGGTTAAAGCTCTTTGTAAGACAAATGAATAGCACTGCAAGCAAGGACAGGGGAAGAAACACCACCGGTGAGTGAAAACCCTGAATCAGCTGAGGCTTCCCACCTGCAGGCGGTCCAGATCCAGCTGGCAGAGATGCCCGTGGCCTAGACTGGGGCAGGGCTCTCCCCACAGTCGCAGCTTCCAGCAGACACCAGCCTTCAAGGCAGGACGCTGGAGCTTTGGCCACAAGCACCGAGCAGAAAGCCCAGCTCCAGCAGGGTGAATAGGACCTAGAGAAATCCCTTCTTGCTTGCCCTCGTAGATCTCCTCCCAGGTTACAATGGCCTTGCCCTACCGGTGTCTGTGAGCACGCATCCAGAGCCTGCAAGGGTTTTATCTTCTCTACATTTCTCTGAGTCCTGGTTTAACCCTAGCCAGTAACTAAAACCCACGCAGCCACTCGCTCACCCCTGCCCCCCCTCTGGTAGGTTGGGGGAGAGAATTGGGAGGGCACAAGCAGAAAAACTTGCCGGTTGAGATAAACACAGTTTAATAGTAGAAATAAAACAAAATAGAACAGTAATAATAACAACGATAACAACAACAATAATAGAACATAGAAAGCAGGCGATGCACAATGCAACTGCTCACCACCCACTGACCGCGTGTCCCGAACCACGAGAGCCCCTCGCTCTTCCCGGACCACGCCTCCTCATTATATACTGAGCATGACGTCACATGGTACGGAATACCGCACTGGCCAGCTGGGTCAGCCGCCCCTGCTATGCTCTGCGCCCCCGCCAGCTTCCTGTGCACCTGGCAGAGCATGGGAAGCCAAAAAGTCCCCAACCAAAGCGTCAACGGGCCATCAACGTCCCTCTCATACCAAACCCAAAACACAGCTCCCCCCCCCAGCTACTGGGAAGAAAGTTAACTCCGTCCCAGCCAGAACCAGGACACTCTGGCTTTTCTAGACACACTTCTGCATCAGGACAGACTGCCTATTCTGTTGGGAAGCCAGCCAAGCCCTCTATTCCCTCTGCTATTTGAGTAGATATGCTTTGTTTACTGCTCAAAGCTGCGATATGTGCATTTGAGCGGACAACGATACGCAGACATGAGGAACATCAGTACGAATACGAATGGCCAGACCAGGGGAAAAAAAAACGCACAATGTATTTGCTCAGGGCAGGAACAACTTTACCTTCCAACGCTAGTCTCAGGTTCTACTCTATAGATCCCTCAGGCCAAACTTTGAGGTGGCCTAAACTTTTATAGCTCTTACAGTGTCTGGTGGCTTCTGGCGAGGTCTGGTATGGTTCCCTTTGGAGGTAGAAGGCATTGGGCTCGTGGCTTTTGCATCCTCTGAAGTTACGTTGCTCCACTTCTCAGTCCGAGTCCTGGCTTTGTCTCGTTTGGCTTCTTTGCTGCTAGAAACCACGTAGCTGACTTCTTTGCTTAGGAAGCTTTCGGTCACCTGCAGCAAGAGACAGAACAGAGCAGCTCTGAAACCATCCAACAACTCCGAGCTGAAAGAGTCCTGCCTTTAGCTTAATCCCACACAGAGATAAGGGGCAGCTGAAAGTACTCGTCTCTACAAGTAGATCCTTCTTCCAGTCCTTACTGCCGTCTCACAGAAGGAGAGGAGATCCTATGATGTGCAGAGCGTGCACGCCCTAGAGCTACACTGCAAATAATCACCAGAACTGTCGCCAGACTGAGACTTCCACGATGCTGTCTACCATTATCTACTCAAACAATGGTTTCAGAAAAAAAAGCACTAGGTGAGAAAACAGCCCTGGACGTCACGCATCAGTGTGGAAGAGCTCTGTTCTCAGGAGAACAGAACACATTTTAGCAAAATAAAGTAGAAAGTGAACAGCTGGGACTAGCAGCTCCTAGAACAGGACAGCAGGGAACTAGAAAGCCAAACCACACACACACACGCCTTTGCACAGAAGCTAGAAGTCCGAGGAAGAGGTGGAAACCCCAAATTTGGGATGCTAACAGTAGGCTTATCAGAAACTCAGCAGAAGGCAGACAGCCATGGGGCACTAACGCACAGGTATGAAGCCCACAGGAGAACAAAGATCTGAGCAGTCTGAAATCACGGCTGCTGAACAAGCCAGTTCTGCTGTGTTACAGAATCCCTGTGGATCGAGATCCCGGACCCACTTGTGCGAAGTGCCACAAACGACATCGCAGGCTGCCCTGCAAGGGTGACTTGTGTTACAGGAGATCAGGGAGGCTGCAAGCACAGAATAGAGTATATCAAAATCTCCCCATCTAAATAATGCTCCAGGTGTTACCACCCCTACGTCAAGGCTAAGTTCAAGATGCCACATGCAAGTCCAAGGCCATAAGATGCTCTTAACTTGGTCCTGAACAACGCACAGGGCCTGGGTTTGGGTATTACTGAAGAGCAGTTTTACAGATGGTGGCCACGGTGCACTCGAATTCAGTATCTCCACAGGAGAAAGGGGAATGAGAACTCCACTCCCAGTGGTCCCCATTTCAGAGAGGGAAGTGACCCGAGAAGATGCCCGATGAGAAGAGTGGCAGTCAAAAGGCTAAAATTATTTCCAAGTAGCGCGGCAGCTACGTAGAGAAATAACTGACTGCTGGGAACAAGCGTTTCTCAGACTTGAAGATTCACAGCTAAATAAGAGATGCTACGGGAAGGAGAGTGTCCCTGAGTGTTGATGGCGAGGACAGAAAGAAATCAGCAAGTTCAGCATGAAGTTGTGATTAAAAAAAAAAGGGAAAAAAGTGCAAGCCAGCTTCCCCACGTCTCTACGGCCAGCACATGATCCTGGCAGCAGGGATACAGCAGCAACAAGAGATAAATGAGTATTTTACACCTGTGTGTAGCATTGAAGGATTTAAGGAAGTTTTGGAGTGCACATGAGAAATCCACCCCGAACAGAGAGATTAAACAGTTTGAAAACAAACAGTAACAACTATTAGGACCAAACTGTACTTAAGAGTCATAAGGAAACTGAAAGATGAAACAGATGAACAATCAGCTGCTGGGCACAGCCCCTGTCCTCAGTTCCAGCCTGGGTGACTGATACAACTTTTTGAGGGTCTTGGAAGAGGATATAAGGAATTGGTGAGCAATATCAGCACCAAGGAAACCTAGAGAGGCCACGAAGAATGCCATATGGATCCATCCAAACAACAGCTTCTCAGGGAGAAGGGTCCAGATGGCGTATCTGGGAAAGCCATGAGAAAAAGTACACGGCTACATGACAAAAGAGATTTGGCTGGCGTTACCCTGCTTTACCCTAAGTTGAATTCCAGGAAACATTTGAAAGTCCCACAACTTCCCTAAAAAATTAAGCTGCCACAGGCTGTTGTGAGGGATGAGGGGGAACCAGGCAACCAGTTACCACTGACCAGAAGGCACTCCCATGACCAGGCAACCAGTTATCACCCACTGGAGGATGCTCCCATCACCAGGTAACCAGTTAGCATCTACTGGAAGGCGCTGCCATCACCACACAACCAGTTACCACCACCTGGAAGGTGCTCCCATGACCAGTCAACCAGTTGCCCCCCCCCAGAAGATGCTGCCAGGACCGGGCAACCAGTTGCCACCGCGCAGAAGGCAGGAGCAAGCAGGCCCAGCGCCCCACGAGGGGTCTGGAACGAGCCAGCAGCGAGGGGAGGAAAGCGTCAGGCAGCGGAGGGCGGCCTCCTTCCCCAAGTGGCCCCCCGGCTGTGAGGCGAGGCCCACCGGGGACCGGGAAGGGGAGCCGGGCGGATGCGTAACCATCTCAAATCAACACCGGGAGCAAGCAGGAAAATAAGGAAACAGTTAAAAAAAAGAGAGCAGACAGAGAAACGCAGCGAGAACAGAGACGGGGCCGCCTCAGCCCCCGGTCACCCGGCCCCGGGGTGAGGGGGGCCCCGGGAGCCGCCGCGGCCGCTCACCCCGCCGAGGCGCCGGATGGCCTCCGCCAGCTCCCGCGCGCTCCGCCCGCTCGGCAGGTCGAGGTAGAAGGACTTCCCGCGGAGAGGCCGGGGGGCGGCCGGGCCCGCCATGGCGCTCTGACCGGGAGGCACCGCTGCCGCCGCCATTTAAATTCCCGCCCACCCCACCCCTAACGGCAGCGCTACGGCGGCCGCGCAGGAACACGCCGCTCCGCGCGAAGCCGGCGCAGCGCGTTCGCCGCTCCTGAGGGGAAGGAGCGGGGCGCTCGGCGCAGCGGGGCGCGGCGGCGGGTACCGGCGAGCCGCCCCGCTGGGCACCGCCGCTCCCTGTCGGCGGGCGCGGACGGGTTGATCCTTTGAGCGCCGCCGCTCTCCCGCCGGCGCCGCCACAAGTTTGTCCTCCGCGGCCACCGTCGCGCCCCCCTCACTCTCCCCGCGAGCGACTACGGGCGCATGCGCGGCGGAGGCGGCGCGGCTCCAAGATGGCGGCGCCCGGCGGGGAGGCGGCGGGCGGTTTCGCGGCCTGGCTGGCGGCGCGGCTGGAGGCGCTGGGCCTCGACCGCGCCGTCTACGGTGCCTACATCCAGGGGCTGCTCCGCGAGGAGGAGAGCGACGAGGAGCGGCTGGAGGCGCTGCGCGGCGTCCTGGCCGCCTGCCTGGTGAGGGCCGGGCCGGGCCGGGCCGGGGGGTCCCTCTCACCGGCGGCCGGGCCGGGCGGGACGAGCCTCCCGCGGTAGGAGGGCCGGTGCCTGCGGGCATGGCCGCCCGGTCCGCGCCCCTGCGCTTTCCGTCGCCCTGCTGGGGCTCGCCCGCACCCCGGGAGGTGACGAGCGGCCGCGGCCTCGCTGGGCCCGGAGGCTCCGTGGGGGGTCTGGTGGGGAGAACCGCGGGGGACAGGCGGGCGTCGCTCCCCTGAAGCTCTGGGGCGGAGAACCGCCTTCCCCAGGG
Source organism: Calonectris borealis (assembly GCF_964195595.1). Lineage (NCBI taxonomy): Eukaryota > Metazoa > Chordata > Aves > Procellariiformes > Procellariidae > Calonectris > Calonectris borealis. The sequence goes on along the minus strand of NC_134333.1, from coordinate 4,997,023 downwards.
GGTCCCCGACACCTCCGGGGGCGTTTCTGGACCCTCCGGGTGTTGGGAGTTTATTTGGGGTTTTTTGTTTGTTGGGGAGGGGGGGTTTGTGCCAGTTCTGAGGCTGCTCGACACTTGGGCGGCCGCTGTGGAGCGTGGCTGTTTCCGTGGGGGGAGAAAAGGGTGGATTTTTGTTTGTGCGGAGGACACAGGGTTTAGCCGGCGAGCTGGGTGGCTTCCTGGTAGTGCCCAAGTGCGGTTTCAGAGGCGATTTTAAACAACAAATCCTTTAGAGCGGCTCAACGACGGCTGTGCTAGATGGTCGCCGTTCCCCCGGCAGGTCTCGTTCCTCACAGCACGGTGTTGTCTTCCAGGAGTCAGGCCCTTGGATCAGGCTGGAGCTGGAGTCCGTCTCCCAGCTGGGACAGAGATTAACTGCGCTGCCAGGCGCGTGTGGGCCGAGGCTGGAGCTCTCGGGGGTGGGCAGTGCTTGCCTCTCCCCCGCCAGATTTCTGGGAGAGAGTTAGGAGAGTGCAGAAAAGAATTTCTCTTCAATAGTCATCTGCTTTGGGGGCCGTAGGATTTCTACGGTGTCTGTATCTCAGGATGTTGCATAAATGGATGTTTTGTAGTGTAAAAAGTTCAATACTGAGCGCGCGCTGCTGTTGAATAACAGTCTGCTCAATGACATTCGCTGTTTTCCTCCCAAAATGTCTGTACAGGAGCACAAAACCCAAAGGAACTTGGCTGTTACAATCAGCCTTTTGTTATCGTAGGTAACTATGTAATTCCTTTGGTTCACTGACTGCATGCCATTTTAAATCGGTTTTCCTAAAAGACAGAGCACCTCTTCACTGCCTCCACCGTCCCTTCCCCACCCTGGGGCACTGGTGAGGTAGTTTCTAAAAGAAACGTTAACTGTGCTGTGTAGCTTTGTGCCTAAAATAATAGGAGAAGCAAACAGTGCGTCCTGCTGGCATAGAGGCAGAGCAAAACGTCTTTGGAAAATGCTGTTCTAAAATAGCTGAGGTTAATTAACTTGCTTGTAATTACCAGACTTGCTTCATTTTATCACCAAGGGCAGAGCCCGTGTCTGATCCTTGACCACGCCGGTTGCAGACTCGCAAGCCTGGGGTGGGCCTCGTGTTTCGCTGTGCGTGCTCTCTCCGAGCTCTGGAGGTACGTAGCGTGGTGGCCGTCCCTTGCCCTGCGGTGGGCTGCGTTGTGTTCTGATATTTCCCCTTTTCTCTTTAGTGCCGAGTTACCCTTCTCATGCGCTGCCGCCCGGTTCGAGAACCGGTGTGGGGTTTTCATATTCATGGAGTTCTGGGCTGTCTTTATCCTCTTATGTGTTGCACCACAGCCCTGAGTTTTCTCCGCATTTTCTTTTTTGTGTCACGGTCGCAGCTGACTTTTGCTTCATTTGCAGTTTCAAACTCAGTTTGTTGTTTCTGCAATTCTTGTAAAACCTTTTTGCCTCTTGAACCCTCAGACTTTTTAATTACTTTTTTTAGTCAGTGCATTTTTTTCTTTTTGTGGACTGCGTGCTTATTTCTATATTGACTTTTGAAACAGTCTTTTATTTGGTTAATTTGGGGCCTTGCCAATTGTTTTATCTTTGTTCTATTCACAAATTCCAAGTCATTTTTTTGTTTGTTTTTGACAATCCTCATAAAAATAAATTCCAGGCGACCTCTGCACTCATGTCCGCGGTTCCTCAGTCCTGACAATGTCATGCATTAGTTCCCTGAGTTTATTCAGACATAACCATTTCCAATCAAGAAACTTAGAACCGAGATCTGTTTCTGTTCAGTTCTTCTCTTTAAACCAGACAGATTCCAGATCACTTGTATTTTCCAGAGTTAATTTTTCTCTGTATTTATTAACCTCTAAAACAACACCATTTCTTGTTTCTTTGGGGAATACTAGATGAAGATATTTGTTGTGGCCCCCTCAGCTCCCTGCACTCCACTGCTGTTGGTAGTGTTTGCTCTTCTACGTGGGAAGCGAGTCTCCCCGAGGCACAGAGGTCAGCGCTCTGCTGGAGGTCTCCATCCAGACCACAGTGAGGCGGAAGGGGGCTGCAGCAAATGGCCTGCGCTGCGTGGCAGAACTTCTCTTTGCTTCCTTCCCTAACGGTTTGGTTTCGCCCAGGCTGCCCCATCGCATTTCTTTTCTGTTGTTTCGTTCGTGTCCATTCACACGCTGTCATCTTGGTCTTTTGTTTCTTCCTTTCTCCAGCTCCGAGGCTGTTTTTTCATTGTTTCTGGGATCACTAGAACGTCTCACTTTTGTGTTCTCCCCTCATAGGCCTCCCTCCACCGATACAAATACCCGATCTGTTTCTTATTGTTCAAACCCTCATTAGAAGGTTGTGCAGCTCTCTGCTATCATTGTTAGTCTTCCGCCGTTCATTTTCCTTCCCACTTGCTGCCATTCCTTTATCATCACTTGCCTGATTTTCTTCCTCCTGCACAGGCGCCCAGGGAATACGTCTCTCCCAGCTTCTCTCCTGGCTCAATATAAAGTTGCTTATTGTTCTGCCAGCCTTGATTCCAGTGGGCCAGTACTTGCCCGCTCAGGGGAGCCCATCCATTGAGGAGGATCCTTTTATTATGAGTGTTTCTGGCATTTAAAAACCTTCATGTCTTCCACGTCCTTGAACCATGCTGATTTTCGTTATCTTTTCGTGACTTACTATGTGTCTGAGGGCTGAAGGGTCCCTCCGACTGGCACTTGAAATGGTGTTTCCGTGCACCTTGTTGCTGGTCTGCTCATCCAGCGTGTGTTCCTGTGAGGATCTCGGTGTCATCTCCCGGTGGGAGTGGGGTCAGTGGGTTCTTCCAGACCGAAACCACCCGTTCTTATACTCGATTTTAGCAGATTAGGCATCATCCTGTCCTCTGGATCTACTCTCATTAAAGGCATGTTGATTTCTTAAAACGGAGTCTGATATCAATGGGAATCGCAAACCTTCGTCCTTCTGCTGTTTCTCCGTTTGCAGATCACCTCCTCTCACAGCCTCGAACATCCCACGTGTTTGTCCTTGTAGCGTCTCCTCCCCAGCCCAGGGGCCTGGTTCTGTTGTGTGTGCGGCCCTGAAGCGTGCTCGTGATCTCGGTGCTTGGCCGCGTGGTGTGACGGTATCGGCGCGTGTCAGTTCTCCTGCCATCTGCCTGTTACACGCAGAATTTTGTGCTTCGCTGTTGGAGGCTCGGCGTGGGAGGACTTTATTCTGAGTTGCTCTTTATTTGTATTGGAGCAAAACGTGGAGAGATTTTTGTATACGTTTTTATCTCCTCGTCTGTCCCACAGTTGTGGAGAACTCAACTTTTCTTGCTGTTCCCTGTGCAGGTGAGCTTTGCTCTGCTGGATGGGTAACGTTTTCAGTGACCGTCTGTCCTGGAACTTGAAGGTGCTTTTTTTAGGTACCTAGTGCCCAAGATTTCAAGATGAGGATCGTGAACTTGGTGTCTTTTTGGTGGGAAGTCTGTGCGCAGGGGTTTGGCGTGCTCGTTACTGGATGCCTGGCTGTGAAAGGTGGGGAAAGAGGCAGACGGCGGAGGTCTGGTTCCTGCACGCCTATATGAGAAATTCTTTTCTGGGCAGAGTTTATCAGGTTTTCTGCCTCTCAGAGCTAGCTTTTGGCTTAGGCAGGGTAGGCGATGGGCAGGGCTAGCAGTACAGCTCTAGTAAGAGGTCACCACTGCTTTGCTGCCTGATTTGTCCCTGCTTGAGTGCAGTGCTGCTGCCCCAGGAGAGCAGGATGACCGCAAGGATTTGCAGGCAGCGCCCGGATCTAGCCACAGCTGCGGCGCACCGGCCAGACCTGCCAAGGTGCAGGGGAAGGGGACGTCTCAGTCCCAGCTGGCTCATTCCTCAGGTGTCCCTGGCCAGCTACTTTCCGTTTGATATCAGCTCTCCTCAAGCCCCTCTGCCTCCCTGCTGTGGGTTTTTCCTAAGCTGTGGGCAAACCCGATTTAGCATTAATGAGCAAAATAAATACAAAAATACTGAAACTTCCTGCCCGTTGTACACATACATCTTCCCAGTGAAGTGCTCCCGGCTGTAACACTTCAAAACTCTTCTTTTTTTATCAGGATCATGTTTCTTGCCTGGATGCAGCTTCTGTAACCTGAACTCACATGTTGGGCAGTTCTTGCAGAAATGCTGTGACCCCCTGTGCTGAGATGTGGTGATGTGTCGCCTGTCTACTGCTGGAACTTGAATTACGGTGTTGATCAGTCCCCCGAGAAGTTGTATGTAGGCACTGGGGAGAGAGCTAGTCATGGTGGAGCTCCACAAGAGAAGGATCTGGTGATGGGAACACTGCCCTGTTGCTGGTTGGGTGCGTTTCCTTTCTCCCTGCAGTTTAGTCTTCCTCAGGAATAACAACAGTGTGAATGCATTCCACTGCCACCTCTAGGTCGTGTTTAAAGCTCCAGGCAGGTCAAGGGGGACGAGAATATCCCTGCTGGTGGGAGGAGATGGTCTGTCATTACCACCAAAGTGCTCTCAGCTCCGCACTGGCCCTGACCCATGTTTTATCCAGTCTAATTTATTCACTTTAGGAGGTGGCCTTTGAGTAGCTTCTCCACAGCCTTGTTCGAGAAGAAAGACAACACTGGGCAGTAGATTTCTAGAGCGAAGATACCCCGAGTGCCTTTCCTTGGTGTTTGTAGGGCTGTTGCACCTAGAGAGCCAGCCGCTGTGAAAGCAGCCCGTGTGGTTAGAGCTGTATCACGTCAAAAGGAAACGGCCGCGGCATCACCTGGCGCGGCGCCGAGCTGTTGGGCGGCAGCCTTGACACCTTGTGTTTGCCGAGCGGGTCAAGGCATTCTCTAGTCCTGAGCTGTGTCAACCAGTAAGTGCATCGCATGACTTGTATCGTCCCAGGTTAACAAAAGTCGTGCGTGTGCATTGAACGAGCAGATTTCGTGGGAAAAGCTGTATCGCTTGAGCTTATTGCTGGGTGTTCAGATTCTTTGCAGCTGGTACTTTTCATATCTGATTCGTGCTTGTTTAAAGCAGACCAACTTTGTTCCAAGACTGAGAAGTCTCTTTTCCCTTACTAGGAAGAAGATCTCTTAAACGATGTTTGCAGGGAAGTAGTCGAGAAGTGGTCTGAATCTCAGATTGTTGACGCCAAAGAGAAAAAAGAAGGTAGTGTCGCTGCTCGGTGTGCCTTTCCTTGTGGTATGAGTAATTTGCAGGGCCTTACCACGATGAGAACTGTGTGTTCATCCTGTTAGGAGTTAAAACCAACGCTGCTAATATGTTTGCAGATCTGACTTGCTTCTCATTGACATTGCTGCTTATTTACTGTTTTGTCTTGAAATATGAAATGAGGATGAGTAGTTTCACTTTTGGCTGTCCCCAGCATTCTGCTGCTCTTTGGGTTCATAATCCTGCAGAAGAAAAGCTCTTTTTTTTTTTTTTTTTCTGTAGGATTTTTTCAATTTCCTTTCGCAAAACACCTAGGGCTTTCTCTCCGTTCAGTGCTAACAACGTAGCGATGGCAGCTAGCACTCTGATGGTGGGTGCAGTTGTTATGGTATAAAATGCCTGTGCTGCTTCAGTTTATGCTAGTTTGGAAAGCAGGTGTTTTTGTACAACTGCACCTGGAGGGCTGTGCTGTCCTTCTGCTGCTGCTCACCCCCGTACACATCAGGAAAGCATCCTTATTCTCCTCTTTCAAAATCTTCTCTTAAAACTGTCCTTTTTTTCCATAAATGCTTCTAGGGGGGGAAGCTCTGTGAGGCTGCTGCTGCTATACTAATGCTGCTCCTTTCCCAGTCACGTATATAGTCCCACCGTTTCTTTGTACCCTCTCTGAATTCATCCCTCGTCTTCAGCTGTCGGCTCGGGAGCGAAGACCTCCGTCTTGTCCTTGTTCATCGGGGGAGGCTTGTTCTGGTCATTGAGCAGAGCTCTGGAGGACAATAAAGTCATACGCTGGAAAGATTTTGCTGGTGGAAGCATACTGCATGGATCAATTAGTAATCTTCCAACTGCACGGACCTAACCGTAGCCTGTGACAATGTAACATCCCTTTTGGCTAAATCCTGCTTTTTGTTTGCTTTGCATTGTTGGTTCTGGTTGCAAACAGAATATTGGCACCGACTGATGTCATTCTAGTTCTCCCAGTGAGCCTTTATCATGAGGCCTGCGTTTATATAGTGCTTTTCTTGTCTAAACCTCAGCATTTCACAAATATCACTCACCTCCTCTTCGTAGATGAGGCAGCTGAACGGGCAGCGGTTCAGTGGCTTTCCCCAAAAATTCATTGAAGCGTGTCCTTGGCCTTTGGCTGGGGACGGGGAAAAGTTACGCTATTCTGTGCATTAAATGGAACAAATCCCTCTTTTGGGGACAAGTGATTGGAATTGCTGGAGCTGCTGCTGGACTCTGCTGCTCACACCATTGGCTGCCCACAGGGATTTTTCTTACTCGTCACAGAAAGAAGGTAGCAGAATGTGTCTAGGTTGTTAGAAGTGCAAGGATTTAATTATTTCACTGCGGTTCCATAAAAGGATAAATCCCCAATGGAGTCGATATCTACATAGAATAACAGAATCCTGAGGATAAGTTATTAAAAAAGTAAAAAAAATTTGGTGTCAAAAGCCAGATGTGATTTTAAGAAATGGGCAGCAGAACTTCAGTGTTAACAGATAAATCAGCTCTTCGTTTCCCTAGGTAGGTAGAAAAGAAAGAATATTAAACAGATCAGTCACTTTGGGTTTTCAGAATTTCTATCTGATGTCGTTTAAAGTACGTAGTTAAACATATTTAGCCGCTTTTAACCAGAAGAGCATGCAATTTGGAGTAAAATGGATTTTCATTAGCCAGAGTCTTACTGATTTCAAAGTTTCATTGTGAAACTTCCCTTGCTCCAGGAAAAATAGCGTCTGATCGTGGCTGCGCGCAGCACGGGAGGAGAAGCTGGTGTCACATCACCGCATCAGACGCCGCGCTGGCCCGAGCCGCCTCCTTGGTGGCTCTTCAGCAGCTCCTGCTCTCTCAGTCCTCAGATTGAATTCCCAAAAACGGCCGGCTCGCTGCGCTCTGTGTGTGGCAGCACCGCTAGTGAGAAGGCTCGTGGGAGGAGGGTGAGGGATATTTTTGGGCGAGACTTCTCCCTTTAGCTCGGTGCATTTGTCCCCAGCGACAGCTGCCTCCCTGCAGGTGGGACACAGCCTGCGACAGCGGGGCGGTGCCTTTTGGGGACTGCAGATGTGGGAAGCGGCGGCGTGTGGCGTCTGTCGGCTGGGACTTCGCTGCCACGTCTGCGGGGACTGACTGATGCTCTGACTCTTCTCCTTGCCAGATGAGATCCAAGCCATCGCCAGCATGATGGAGAAGCAGGCCAAGATTGTGGTGAAGCCAAAGGAGGTCTCCCAGGAAGAGAAGCAAAGGAAAGCTGCCCTCCTGGCCCAGTATGCCAACGTGACGGACGAGGAGGAATATCCTTTTTCTGACTCAGTCAGGACTCGGTGCTTTGAAGGACAATGTTTATTAAAAATCTCCTAAACCAACGCCTTTCCAGCTTTGCAGTGGTTAGTGGGGAGAATTGGGGAAACTTTTCAATCTTCCTTCTCCACCATAAAATAACTTCCATGGAAGAGACCATGGAAGCTCCTAGCTTGTGGAGTGCTACGAGCAGACGCTCCTTTGAGGATGTTTCTCTGCCATTTCCACGCTCCCCACCACCACGTGCCTGGCTGGGTAGGGTTTGCCCGGTCCAGGTGTGTTGCAGAAGAGGAGTGAATCACCTCCCGGTAACTCTGTGCACGGTAGTTAACATATTGAATTTCTCTCTTGCTTTCTGACGAGAAATCTGCTGAAAAGATCCTTTTTAGAGAGAGTATGAGTAGAGTGGGAGAGTTTAAAGTTAGCTCGTCGTAGCGCTGAAGAAAAAGCTCTTCCTTGAAGAGCAAAGTTGAATAGGAGGGAATTGTACCTGGCACTCGAGCGGCACGAGGGAGCTGAACGTGGGCTTTTGTGCTTGCCTGGTCTTTGTCTGCATGGGTGTTTAGCTGCTTCTCGTGGCTTGATAAAATTGTCACTTGACATGTTTTGAGTTAAGTGTGACTGTACAGAGGCACAGGTTCTTTACTGATGTCCATATTTCCTTAATTCTCTCACTGGCGAGGATGAACAGAATGGATCGATTGCGACAGCAGTAAATATTGGATCAGAAAAATGTATCCTTTGAATTCTCAGTGACCCAGGCTTTTTGGAAGGAAGGCAGTTTCCACGGTGAGTTTCCCATCCTTCCTTATCCGTGTCGGTACTCCCTGTTTCTTTAGGGCCACCTTTTACGTTTGGTGATTCATTTTTCTTTTCGTGTAGCCTGACCTTGTTCGTAATGAAAAGTTAGAGGTCCCTCTGCTCCCTGCGCTGTGTGCACAGCTGAGACTGATCCTGTCATTCTCTTTTCTGTCCTCTATTCCTTCCTTCCCTCTTCCACCCTCTCTGAAGCTTCACAGAACATGCTATTAGTAAGGATAATTCTCCCAGAACATCAGCTTAATGTTAACTGGTGTCCAGAGAGGTAAATCATGTCAGGAATTATTAAAAGTGCAAGAGATACAAAACTGCTGTGAAACTCATGAGGCTGTGGTGCAGCTGAACTTTAATGGTGAGCAAGGACTGATATCCCACAGTTTTCTCAACACAATAATTTGGGACATTCCTTGAGCTCACCAGCTGGCAGGTTTAAGATGGAAGCAGGTTTTTATCACATAGTTAAAAAGTGAAACCTAAATTATTCTTGACCCTGTATTACTGATGGTTAGGAGGAAGAGACGGTGGAGGAGACACCCACTCGCGCTTTCTGATGCTCTTCCCAAAGTCGCTGCAGAAGGGAGGACATGAGACCGTGGCGGACCCGTCCGCTCCCACGTCTGCAGCACTCCCCGCGGCCGGCGGGACGGGGAGAGCTGCCCCAGCTCTTCCCACCCCGCTAGCTGGGGCCGTTGGGGAGCTGGAGGGGACGCCTCGCACCCGCGGGCCATCAGCTCCCTGTCCCGGGGGTGTCAGCTGTAATCACAGTGTCGGCAGTTACATACACATGCGTACGTGTGTGTGTATGTAAAAACATACATGTCGTATACGCAGCTGTAGTGAATCCACTCGAGGAAGCTGTACCATATGTATTGTTTTTCTTCCTCTTAGGTTTGTAGAGGTTTTACAGAGTTTTTTACATACCAGTCTTAAGAACCTGTAGGCAACTTGATTTTTCTCAGAAAAATCCTTTTCTAGGGAGTGTGCATTTACTCTACATGACCTCTCTATTTGGGAAAACAAAGAGATATTCCTTTTTCTGTCTCCGTTCCTCATTTCTCATTCCCAAATTCCTTACCGGCTTGGCGAGGAAGCTGAGGTGGGAGTCAGAAGGTGAAGGGGGAGGTAGGATAAACCAGCCCGTGTGCTAGAGCCAGTGTCTGGGTTAGAGCCAAAATACGTCTGCCGAGCAGAAGCTGTGCCACTTCAGCCAGTGTTCCTGCCCTTAACACACCGCCAGCGCTGTTCCGAAACACAAACGTGGAGGATGTCTTGAACGCCAGGAAGCTGGAACGGGAGCTGCTGCGAGATGAGTTCCAGAAGAAGAAAGAGCAAGATAAACTCCAGCGAGAGAAGGATAAGCTAGCCAAGCAGGAGCGGAAGGAGAAGGAGAAGAAAAGGACACAAAAAGGCGAGCGGAAGCGATAGCTGGCGTTTTCCAGTCGGACTATCAAGGGATAACATTAATTGCGAATATGGTGTGTGTTTAAAAAGCAGCAGAAATTCTGGGCACGTGGCTGGCGAGTGGTTCTTTGGAAGCATTTATTTTCTTTTTTTCCTTTTTTTTTTTTAACATAGCAGAGAGAAATTTCAAGCACCTCTTAAGCTCGAAGTGTGCCATGTGCTTGTGGTGTCAAATGTCCCAGTGGGTTATTGTGGCCAATGTCTGTACCAAAGAACGGTGAAGTGATTATGTCCGTGTTTTAAATCGATCGATTTTTACTTCTAACCACCTCAAGCAAAGCAAAACAAGGTGTAGGAGAGGGCTTCCAAGCTGGCTGCGTCCTCCCGCCGGCCTTGACCTGCAGCAACAGCGTGTTACGATGTGAGAACAGAGCAGAGCCCCTTTCTGACGTGTAATTAAGGACATGCTGCTACAGGGCGAATGTGAATTTATTTACACTAGCCTTGAAAAATGTATTTGCAAATACATGTATTTATGCTGCCAAGAACAACGCGACGTCTTCGTTCTGGCTGAGCTGGGAGAGCGGGGTTTGGAGCTGACCTCAGCGAGGCTGCGTGCTGTTCTGCAGCAAGAGAAAGGAAACGTTATGAAATATAGATGAGTTGCAGCTATGAGACTGCATCACCCACGGGCTCTCGGTAAGGGAAACGCCGCGCTGATTTGAGCATCAGCCAGAGCGGCAGCAAATCGGTCAAGCCCTGACACTGTTTTAAGACTTTATGCTGGTAAAATGGTGCTCCCCGATGATTCGTGAGGGGGAACGTCGACTGTTATTTCTACGGCAGTTGCCAGGGCAAATACTTTAACGCAGGCTCAGCCCTGCGCAGCTGTAAGCAAGTTGGATGCGCTGGCTTTACAAGCCGGTTGCTCTCACCGGGCACAACTGCAATCGGGAGCAGCCTGTGGGGGCTGAATACTTCTCTCGCCCCCGAAGGGCTTGTTACCTGCTGTTTCCAGCTGTTTTCGTGACGGTGTCGCCCGCCTCTGGAGAGAAAAACATCAGTTTCTGTAAACTGAGTGGACCTGCAGCATTTTCGGGGGCGCGGGAGGAACCGGCATGCCTCGCCCCTGCGCTGCTTCGTGCTCTGGCCGCCGTGTTCGCTGGCGAGGTGTGCTCCGGGCAGCAGGCGGCTCCTGAGCTGCCGACGGTACCTGTCCCCAGCGCCTGCTTTCAGCGCCAGCCTGATTAAAGGGTCATGCCTCCTGTTTCACTAGCTGCTGCAAGTGTGAGTATCTAGCTGCTTTATCTTTGGACTTGAAAAATAAAACTGGTTGGCCAAGAAGTGGGTTCCTCTCTGTCTGAATGAATGTCGTGGTTAGCGATTGCGGTGCCCGACGGTGTGGTGTGGGGGCTCCCCTCCCCGTGTCCTCCGTTTCCCCTTACCCAGCTGCAGTATTTCTGAGGGCTGACTGTTCCTGCTCTGTCATCATTTATTCACACCTCGTTTCCCGAGGCTGCAGTGCCTCCCTCGCCTCTTCCCCGGGGCCTTGCAGGATGGTGAACGAGCCGAGCTTGTCCCCAGGGCTGGCTTCCCGTCCAGCCTGGGCGCTGCGGTGGATCCTGGCTGCAGCGTTGCGGTTCAGGGTGGTTCACGCAGCTGCCGGTGCGTGGGACCGCAGCGGGACGGGTGCTGCGGTGCGTGGGACCGCAGCGGGACGGGTGCTGCGGTGCGTGGGACCGCAGCGGGACGGGGAGGCGGGGGGTAGCTGGCGAGGGAGAAGGGTGTCACAGCAGCAGCGCCGCACAGGGCTGCTCGAAGCCCAGCACCGTTCTGTGTCCTGGAGCCCTTCGCACACCCCTGGGCTCGAGGCTGGGTGAGGGCGCTAAGCCGTGGCTCAGCCCCCGTGCCGGAGGCAGCCCTGGCCACATGTGGGTTTCAGGAAGCTGCCGGTTCTCCAGGGCGATCCAACACTTCCATGCGCACCTCAGTCGCTCTGGGAGCAACAGCTGCCCTCGCTGGCAACAGTTTCGGTGTTTTCCTACATTCCAACGCTGGGCACCAAGACCTCTGCGCCCTGGCACTGATCTTCCCCAAACCTCTGCTTCCAAGCAGAAAGCAAGCTGAGGGCTGGAGCGTCCCGTCTGCATGGGTGCCGGCACACCAGAGCCTGTGACAGCTCGTTTTTGAGACCTGTGGTTGGAAAGGTCCAGAGAAAACAGCTGCTTTCACCCACTCGTGACAGGAGCTGAAACCCCTCTGCCCGTTAGCGAGTTGAAGAGCCAAAGAACAAAAGGCTACGCCGTGAGTATGTGCTAAAATGTATACGTTCAACAGAAGGGTGTATGGATTTAAGAAGGGCGCAGTCACGAGCGCACCGTGGGGCTCGCTCTCTGGCGGGCAGATCACCTCTGCTGGTACCACTCATACCCTGCACCCACGACCACAGGCTGTTTGTTGTGTCTGGCTGGCCAAGACTTCGCTGCTGCAGTTAAAAAAGGCCCTTTTAGGGCCAGGGAAACGGGAGCAAAGGGAAGGTCCAGCCCCACGGTGTTCAGCAGAAATCCTGGGGCAGGTCTGCCTTCAAAGCGCGGAGCTGCCGTAACCGAGTGCCAACAGTTTTTGCCATTGGTTCAGTGCCAGGCCAGACGCTGCCCCTGGAGAGCTGAGCGCTGATGCTAGACTAATGTTCAAGATCTTCAGGAGTGCATCACTGGCATCAGCACCAAGAAATTTATACAGTAGGAATAAATACTCCAGACTCCTAAGATTTCTAGCGCAGATACCGAAATGATCGCATAAGCTTTCTCTGGCAGTACAGAGCTTGTAACCAACGAGATACTTGCAGGGAAAAAAACCTGCAATTCCCCACTTTGGCTTCATTGCACTGATGATACAATTTTTCCCTTGGTTTGTCTAAAGTCACAGTCATTTCTCTCTACAGAAGAGTAATTTCAGTATCACCATCGCTTTATACCTCTGTGACGGATGCACTCCTCCTGTTTGACCTAACGGAATTTTGGACCAGGCAGATGCCTAACCGAAGTTAATGCTCTTGCGTGAGGCTCTCAGTGAGGACTCAGCACCAAGCCCAAAAAAACCCAGTTTGGCTGGAGACTGGCCTGATCAGTGACCGAAACTGCATGAACACAGCAGAAAATCTGGCTGCAAATCAACCGCTTGACGCTAGAAATCTCTGCAGCCACCAGGGCCCCTTGAGCTCTCCCTCCGTAGCAGCTGGCTGCGCGGCGGTGCTCTGCCCCCGAGCAGGGACCCCTCTCGAGGCTGGGAGATCCCTCACCCGACACTGGGCATCGATGGCTTGGTAAGGGACATTTTTTGCACGCATGTCAGATAAGTATAGTAAGCTTACACGATAATCTTTGTATCCCATACTAACTTTAAGTGTAGTAGAGTATTGACCGCCAATCCCTCTGTACTTATTAAATATTTTACATGCCTAAACTTACTGACTAGAGCTCAATAAACTAACGACTAGATGAGATTTGCCTGAGTGATCTCCGACTCTCCTCCTGTGACAACCTCTTCACATATACTTCAATAACTCACGGAAAACGACAATCCCTGCTAAGGGATCAAGTTCTAGGAGCTGAGGATATGAAGACAAATGCAGCACAAACGCTCTTCAACAAAAGCTAATTTATTTCTTAGCAGACAGACTAAAGTCAGTACAGTATTGCTTTTAACATCAACACGTCCTAGGTTAAACTTAACAAATCTTAATGCAGTGACTTGCGGTATGAAGATGTGCCCAGATAAACTCACTCTGGCAGTGCTTTTGGTCATTTCAGTGATCAAAACGGTTACTCCGCTTTCTGCTGCATTCTCATTCAGTTTCTTTCTCACATCATCTAATGACAATTTACGTGGTGCGATCACACCTTTTGCATATCAGGATTTCCAGAAGTAGGAAGAACACAGACATTTAAAATATCAGGGTATCTAGGCAAGGACAGCTGAATAAATTTAATCCACACATTATAAACGCGATGCTAGATGTGTTAAAATCCCGTGTCTCCTGAGCCACATAATACCAACATTTCGTATCAGTGAATAAGTTACTTACATTCCGTACAGATTAAGATATGCAGAGAAACACCAAGTACTAATAGCTGTCAAAAATGCAGATGTAAACTAATAAGTCTAAAATATGACAACCAAATTTCAAACCAAACTAGTGAAAGAGTAACTTGAAGAAAATCTAAATTTCAGAACTTTGTGATACCTCTTCAAATTTTAAAGTGAAGATATTAAAAACAAGACTCATTATTTCAGCAGCTGCACAGCTTTTTAAAGGACAATCCTGTGTGCATGTCATATTTTGATTATGTTTAAATACTTTAAAACAGAGGGTTTTTTTTTCCCAAGAGCATGCCCAAATGATTTGAACACATTTACTAAATTGCATAGTTTCACAACAGCAATTTTGTCATACCAGTAATTTAGTAGAACCCAGTGCACCTCCTTTCACAAACTTACAATTCTAAAATCTCAAATTCATAAATATTTATATTTTAAATATTTAATTTTACATGAATATTGGGTATTCTTAGCATTTTTTCCTCCTGTTTCCAGGTATTAGTTTGATAAGGAAACCATTTTTACATCACAATCTTATCCGATACCAGACACCCTGTTAGACTACAGTCTTTAAGAATCATTATTTTAAAACCTATTTCCTAAAGTAGAACTAAAAGAAGTTATTGGAAGAGTAGTACACCAGGGTTCACCTGCAGAAGTTAAATAATATCTAGGCTGTTAATTAATTGTTCTGATTATTTTTTAAGTTAACATTCACCAGTTCGGCTTTACAATACTCTGACGCTGCCTGTAATGTTAAGTAGAACCCGAGAGCCCTTAAAGCAAATTCAACTTCTCATCAAGATACAGCTTTAAATACGAGTATCAGTAGTTCAAACTTTACAAATAATTAAAAAGAATTAGTGTATCATCTCTCATACATACAGACCGTGGAGTGTATTTTTGCATGCAACTGGTATTTCATTAGTGCTTGCTTACTTCAGCCCTCTGATTTAGGATGCCGCAGCTGTTCACGTTTTCGCATACTTTTTCTTCAGGTTGCACCGCCTCCCGAGCAGCTTTCTCTGGATCTAGTTTTCCAGCTGAAGATTTCGGTAAGGTCATCTGGAACGCGCACCAGAGAGTCGTACGTGCTTTACGTGTTGCTACGCTCATCTCTCTAATTGCCAAAGCAAGAGCAAACACATCTGCAGGGAGGAACCGGCGTTTTAATCTTTATTACACAGGTCATCAGCAAGCACTATTTGGGATTAATTCACTCTGGCAATGCTAAAACTTTTTAGGCCCTTTTTAGTGTCTGTTTTTGTGTCTGTCTCTTTATAAGGTTGTAAAAGTTGAATCTGAGAAAGCAGTGATTTTTATGCCCTCATACAAAGAGGCAGGTATACAGAATTTAGGTACGTACTTTGTTAAAGCCCCTACTTAGCTGTCACCTATTATCAGGAGCACCTAAAGCCTTACAGTCAGCTCTGTTTTTGAAAGTATTCCATGTGGGCACATACTAAAGGCATCTCACCCCTTCCTGTGCTCATTGCTGAATGTTCATAGCAACCCCTCCAGATCCACAAAACGGATCCTTTGCCCATCTTATTAAGACAGGTGAAGGAATAGCTCGTTTATGGCATTTTATTAAAGCATACAGATCATGTTCTGCAAAAACGTGTCAAACCCCACCACTTTAAAATAAAGAGTAAGGTGGTGCAGTGGTCCATTTATTCAACAGCAATGTCTTAATGCATAGAAAATGCTTTGATTTTAATTCCAGCCTGTGTGTGAGGAAACGAATTTGATACCCTCTTCTAGGCACCCGGGTTTTCAGCCAGAACTTGTGTGTTATTTTGGGGCAGGGGCACACTTGCTCCTCTTGGAGCTGGGTCACACTACACGACACCTTGGGCTGCACAGAACGCACGTGTGCACTTGCCTCCCTGGTCAAACACTTCCATGGGGTTTGGAAGCAGGGGTTTTTAAGTCAAAGTCTGCTCTTCCAAGTGCTCCTGCTCAGTAAGCACGACTGCCCTTTCATTTTATTGCAAAAACCTGGCACCTACCTTCAACCACTGTTCTTGGATTCACTGTTCCTGGTCAAAGCATTCCCCTCCGGGGAGCACTAGGGGTGCCTCAGAAAAGGGCAGAATTTAAAGGCCTAACCTTATCCCCTCACCATCCCTCTTCACCAGCTCGTCTGGCTCTCACTGCCCAGGCTGGTTTCTGTGAAACCCCTTCCAAGACACCCCTCCTTCCTTCCTTCCGCACACAGCGACCACTGATTCCTCTACAGTTACCACTGCTAAGCAGGAGCGGTACAGAAAACTGATTTAGGTAACTGGGAAGAATCACCATGAAAATCCACTTGTCCAACACAAGTGTCAGCCACCCAAAGAATTTTAGAAGGTAGTATTTGGAAGGATAACTCCAGAGAAATAAAGGACAGCATACAAAGTGGGAGGACATGATTATCAGGTCTTGTATCTTCAAAATTCCAATTTCCACACCAAGCTTTGTGGAATCAAGAAGAGACTACAGGAATGGCGTCATCTGGACTGCCTAGAAGAAGCTAAGAAACAAGTGACACGCACATAAATGTGCATCTCAAAGCTGTAAGATATGGTTGGCATTTGGGTCACTAGCAGGGAAGAAGGGAAAATCTCACAGTGTAAGGAAGAGTTGTTTTAAAGTCTTTGGCTGAATGCAGTGCCTGAGAGTTACAGACATTAAAAAGGTCTTTTCTCCCCTCAGAAGATGATCTGTAACATCTATATCCTTCTGAGAGATCTTGAAAACTAAATCTAGGGCAACCTCTAAGCAGAGGTATGCTCAGATAACTCTGAAAGGCTTGATGGTTGTTCTGGGTGACAGAGGGCACTCTGTAAAACCCTTTTTCCGATCATTGTGGTTTTTTCTAGAACCTCATTAAGCTGTCAAAAACATTTAAAAACAACTGCCAGATACCTTGTACAGTTCCACAACTTCAGTGTGTCATAGTAGAGTTTTTCAGACCCACGTTATGCATGAATACAACCGATATGAGGCAGCTCAGATCCATCTGCTTCCCACTTAAGTAAATCTGTGTTGCAACTGAAGTGGGGGAGCTGGGAGAAGACCATGGTTCATGTATGAATTTTCTTTAAATCAAACTTCCTGGAACAGAGGACACAATAGACAGGTCCTGCCTGATAAGATCGGTACTTAAGATCAGATCAGATGGAATAGGAAGGTACTGTGGAAGCAGGGCTGGGCTGGGGAAGACCTCTTCTCAAACAAAACAGAACTATTAACAAAAAGAAAGCTCTGCCAAAGAGGAGATGCACAGCTTCAGGCATTCTCCTCAAGGCTTTCCCAGACATGCAGCAAATACAGTTACTACATTCAATAATCTACTGTTTGAAAAATCCTCCCCAGTTGCCAGGACAGGCTACCACATCTCGGAGACAGCCAGTATGGAGGATGAGGGGTAGACAAAGAAAGCGCAACCCTTCTAGTTAAGTAATCAGATCCCACTGTGCAAAGCCCACTTCTTTCTCTTCTCCTCCCAAAGCAGCTGGACCAGGGAGCAGATCTCGAGGTCTGACAGCTCCTCTTTTCCAGACTACTTGGTTCCAAAGAGCTAATTGATCTGGTTAAGAAGTAGCACCAAGTAAAGCCAGCGCCAATGATATTCATGGGCTTGAACGCCCAAAAAACCCCTTCACCTTAACAAGTCACATAATCTTCAATCAAGGTAAAGAGAAACAAGAATGACGGTGAACAGGTGAAAAGAAAAAATTGCTATAGTGTATCTTTTGAAGTGAACTTGAGAATTACAGAACTGCATGACGGGACATCCCAAAGAAGTAAAATAATCCATCTAATTCAGTTGTGGAAAGAGAGGCAGGAAGTGAACAGAACAGTCCCAGAAATGCAAGAAAGCTTCCGACACAAAGCCGTAGGTCAGAGCATTGCAGGTAGCAAGAATTTATTCTGCCTCACATCTAAGAGAGAAGGGAATTTGCCATTCTTCCTGTGCACTAGTGAAAGATTAAGCTGAATATTCTGCGTATTTTGGATACCATTAAGAATAAAAACATTCTGACCAATATATTTTTGTGTATCCATCTGAAATATGATTTCTATTTTATGTCAATCTACAACAGAACATGCCTGAAGAGGAAATCCATTCATAACACAAGGCCATCTTTGTCTCTTTGCACAGATGCAGCATGGAGGTACCAAGGAAGTTCTACGTAGAAATACAGACAGGGCTAGAGGAGTGACAGGAACAGGAATATAAGGGACAGGGGGAAAAAGAGGCAATAGCTTAATATCATCTCCAATCCCAAACTGCATTACAAAAAAAACCCCACTACCTTTTTATTACTTGCTAGTTTATTAATTGAATAAATGCAGTCCGAACTGATTTAACCCATTTATCTCTAAAACCCAGTTTTAGTGTCCTCTTAAAACCATCACCTAAAACCCATACAGTCTGCCTTTCTCAAAGCTCTAGACACTGAGAAGTAAATTAAAACTTTAATACAAAACCCCTCACACTTATTTTTTTTTTTATAAACTTGCAATATGTGTAGAATTTTTCAGCTACCTTATAAAAGTACATAAGCATAGTTATACCTCTGTCATCTTGGCATCTGGGAGCTCCTTGCCTCTGTCGATTTGAAGCATTTACAATTTCATCTTTTCTACGTGACTGCACTACATGAATTACCTCCAGATGTTTATCAAGAGCAGTAGAAATGTTAGCATGAAGGGGAGAACTGCGAAGGCGCTCCATTTTTCCCAGTAAAGTCACAACCTAATGAACATTTTACATGTTACAGGAGTTCACACTGTACTCATCTAGACTTACAAGAAAATTAACCAGATTAGGAAGAACAGATTAACAATAACCATTATTTTCTTTTGAGAACACTTCATAAAGTTATAGTTAAAGTAGTTAAATTCTTACCTAGGATTTCTTCTTCTCCAAAAGCTGTAGAATACCTGGGTGTGCACAGCACAACAGCAAAGCTAAAATACCCAAATGTTAGGACACCCAGCTTACTAATTAATAATGGATATACACAACTTTGAGACAACCATGTAACAGGAGGTGGTTCCATGACAACATGCATTCCTCTGAATCAGGACCACTGTGGTTCTCCTTTCCATCAGCACTGCTGCAATTATGCGGCTGAAAACCAATCGCACAAAGACTGGCCAGTTTTCACCCAGGTGGTCTCCTTGTGCTGTGGCAGCGCAAAGCAACGGGCAACGTGGGAGAGCAGCAGTCTCCGTTAGGATTGGCTAAAGCTGCTGTGGAACCACACGCGTAGGCTGACGTTCAGGATGGATACTCGGCACTAAAGGAGCTCTTTCAGAGAATATCGAGCACAACCACTCAAAAACAATTCAATTTTGATTAGTTAATTGAAAATTTGCATCTTTGTTGTCTTGTTTATCTTACAACAGTCACGTTACTATGAATTTCCCCTTGGTGAGCGATTCATCAGCCGTGGTTCACAGACCACTGAAGAACCTGGTTACTAGTCTGCAGAAAGAGATAAAACTAAAAATTCCAAAATTGTAATGTTTTCTGGGCAATGGCTACACTTGATGCCCTATAAAGAAGCCTGATGATTAATGGTCATCCACAGGTTAAGAATAAGAAACAGAGGGCCTGGGAGCACAGCGCAAAGCGATGTTCTTGGTGTTTCCTTGCAACCAAACGATTGTAGGCCTCCCTAGGAACAGGACTGGCATGGAGTTTTTAAAATGTAAGAAAGAGTGGCTGACAAAGGCATTTGAACCAGGACAATTTGCCCAACCTGCCCCAAGTATTCTCAGAGCAGGCTGCTGGCCAAGACAGTTATTTTGGCAACAGCAGAACAAAGCAGCCTACTCCTGGCCAAGGGCTCAGGAGAGAGCATTCAGGAAGGAGCAAGCTCCCACTGCCAGACTTGTCCTGCTGTCCCTTAGATCTGGCGAAAGCCTGGGGGCGGGAAACGTAGGCAGGAATAAACTGCACAAGTTACTGTGACAGCAGCAACAACTAATAAACTCAAAAAGTGACATTTAACATTTGTAAGGAACCTGAAATGAAGGGAGAACTTCACACGAACAGCTGAGGAATCAGTCACTAGGATAGGAAACTAAAGTAGGTAATATTGTTTGAAAATCACTAGATTTGTTTCTGAAGAAAAAGCCATATTTTAAGGAGTGGCATAGTAGAATTATGTAAGCAAGTGAAATGAAGTAAGATGAACCTGACAGTCATTTCCCAGTCTTACTTAATAGTATGTCCACATCCACAGAAGGACTTACGTTCTGAAGACCTGCTCTTCAGGTACCACATCATCCAACCGGATCCACAGTTGATAGTTAAATGCCTACGTTCTTTATACTAAGCCTGGGAGAAGTGCCAGGTGTCTAAAAGCAAAATCCACAGAAGTCAGCAAAGCTGGGCTGCCCCAGCAACCCAACGGGAACCACTGAAGGCTCAAATGCTTGCTTTCGCATCCGCTCAGGTTTTTCTGAAGTTCATCCTGCACTCCCAAGAGACACTTCCTTCCACTCACAACTCAGAGGCATTAACTAAACCTGCCCTTCTCTTGCAAAGCACAACTGATCCCTTTTGGCTGTCCCAAGGCTTGCCGAGTAATTCAGATCCTTCACTGGGAAAAGCAGCAAGCCACCAGCGAAGCCAAGGCTGAAGCAGCAGAAACAGTCAGCAAAGCCACAGACCCTGCAAGTCCAGAGGTGAGCATGCACCATGGGATAAGGACTGACATCTCAGGCCCAGCTTTGATGACTGTTGTTCACAAAACAATGTATTTGGAACAGGGAATATAGTGCTCTCCCCAGCCCATACAGATATCCTCACTACTGGAAACAAGCTCGTATTTCCCCTCTGGCAAAAATCATTACCAGTCCAGAATAGAAGGGGTTCAACAGGAGAAGCTGAATGTCCGGCCTGAGGGTACCCCAGTGGGGTGATATGGCATTCTCCAGTTACAACGGAGCTGTGGATTTACATCTCCCCAGACACACGGGAGATGAGATACAGTCTGTAGAGAGGAGATCCCGATTTAAAGTTTGTTCTCTGACCACTAAGTGGTTTTAAAAGCTACCGATGACATGGTGAAGGAAGCTACTGTCACCTCTCCAGCAGCTATGCTTTGTTCTGGAACTGAAAGCAACTGCAAGTGGAAGTCTCAAATGAGAAAACTGAAGTGCGTGACTACCAAAAGGATTTAACTAGATGCTCCACACTACGAAGAGTTAATCCCAGATTCAGCCAGCTCAACCTCCACTTGAACCTTTGTACCAGTGTTTCTCTTTGGCCATCACTAAGTTTTTTGATGTTAGAATCCAGGTTCAACAGCCCCGCTGTGGTTTTAAGCATTCTTAAAACTACTTTTCAGTTGCTAACAAGTGTTTGAGGATGTATACCCTGAAGCTTGGTTCCTCAAATGGCTAGAGAAGATTAAGTCCTTTTGTAGACACAGTTTTAAAGTACTAGGACAAGGACAGGCAAGCCTTCTGAAAGTGGAAGTTTCCTAACACTGTTCTTTTGGGGTTCATAAAACAGTAGTTTAAAAAGTGTACGCTAAGCCTATCAACACATCTTTCGCTATACTCTACTCAGCTGTTTGAACAAAACCAGGCAGTTGCACAAGACAGATTTCAGCAGGCAGCGAGCAGACATGGCTCCACGGCTTCTTTCACCTGTGTGAGACTGGTAGGAAAGACTGCTTCTTCCCACCGCTGCCTTGGGAGCGGCTGAGCTCACAGTACTGGTTCCTCCAAGAACCAGCATTTCTCAGAACAACAGCTGCTGCCTTTAATCCCACGTCCCCTCGCAGGGGCAGCTTTTGGCGTCTGCGCTTTCAGCCCACATTTCTCCTTCTGCAGCACGAGCATCCTGGCTCTGGCCTCTCAGCCTCAGAAGAGCCAGATCAGACCCTCGCTATTCTGCTGGCAGCACAGATCAGCTCTGCTTGTGCTCGCCTCCTCCCTCTAGTCTCCCTTGCAGAATTCTGCGCAGGCTGCTGCCTCACAAAGAAGCACGATACTGCACACTGGCACCATCGTTTGGCCACAGAAGCCACAGGCAGCTCAAAAGACACCACTCACGCTTGCCCTACAGGTTGTGGCTGTTTGGCTTAAGCAGCAAATTAGTGACGTAGAAATTCAGGCTGAAGTTACAGCAAATAACCATTCTGCATTAAAAAAATACAAGACTCTCAAGCAAATATATATCGAAGTCTTAAAAACATTAATTAAACTTGCTTTTTTCCCCACAAATACCTCCTCTAACACAGCGTCTACAAATCTATAGTGAACATTTCTCTGCTGAGCTGCTCAAAAGTCAGGCACATCTTACAGCTGTGCAAGCAGTTAGGCAGGATGACTGGATTCTGGCATCTCACGCACGCTCTTGTACTAGAAAACACATCCTCCTGGCATGTATGCACGTAAACGTGAGCCTCAGCTACTCAGTGGGTTCCCTGGTAACAGCAGCAGTGAACCTGGAGCTGTAGAAATTCTAGCAGGGACTGCTGAAATATTATTCCCTGCGTAGCATTTAAGAACAAAGCTATTTTGGGAAAAGCTGCTCTGAGCATCTTACATATCTTATACTGTACTCTAAGTTCTGTGTGATAAGTTCAATAGATTTTTTTTTTTTTTTTTTTAAAAAAGTCCTACAACTCACTCTGGCTTGTTCACGTAGCTGATCCACAATTAAGCGATCAACTCTTGATGGGTTTGATGTCAGCCTTGGAATCGGAGTGTTGTTAGCACTGGAAACCTTTTTCCCTTGGAAGTTCTTAGCAAGAGCTGATTCAGTCTGCAGGAAAACAAAAGAATAGCTCCCTAAGGATGTAAGCTGCAAAGTGCGCTTTATTACAGAAACAAGAAAAAATATACAATTTCTTTTCCTTAGGGTTTTGGATTTTTTTTTGAAGCAGATAATGAGAATTCGGGCATTTGGGATTTAACCATTTGGTAAGACAATCACATGTTTTAAGTGAACAACCGCTTTACTCAAAGCGGTTCAACTAAAGTAATTATGCCAACATAATGTGTTTCAGAAGCGCTATGTCTTCTCACGCTCTGACTACAGCCTGTACTGAGTTTGCCTGTAAATAAAATGGAGGCAAGTTAGAATTACAAGGCAAAAAAGAATGAGCAAACAGATGTGGACCTCATCCACAAAATTAAAATAAAATTGTTTAAGTCAGCAAGTAACCTAAATTTTGTACAGATTAGTCAAACTACAGAAAGCTTTTTTTTTTGTTTTGTTAAAATGAAATCATATTTTATTTAGCCATCAGAAAATTACTTTGAAACCTGACTGCAAGATTTCAAATTTCAATCTCTCTCACCCCATTGTTACGTCACTCTGGAACACCTGTAGCAATATATAACTAGCTAAATCTGTTTTAAAATTGCACTTCTTACATTGTTTTGTGGCGGTCCACATAAAGCTGCAGCCTAATTTTCTCCACCACGTCCCTCTGCCACGCGCATGTCAACTCCTTCTCTTTTGCACTTTTCTGTGCGAGCTTAGACATCAATCTCCTTCTCCCCCTGACCCCTCCATCCAAAGCAACAACCGGCTTTTGTCAGGAAACGCTTTGGCAAAACCCCGTGTTACAGCCCCTCGCAGTGAAGTTTCTCCCAGTGGACTGGCACAACAGAGCTTCCACAGAGCAGCTGTCCGCCAAGCGGCCTGCGATTCCCAGGCAACATTTGGTCAAGCTTCCCTCTCAGAAAGTCACAGTTCTAGATCGCTTTTGAATTTCAATACCAGCTAAACTGGTGAAATTAAGACACCTTTTACATTCAAGGGTAGCCTGAAGCCCTTCCGCTGATGACCAAAAAGGGCAATTGCTTTAAGTAGGGCTTCAGACAGAACTACCTGAATCTTTTAGTTCAAGTGTTTTAATGTTACCCTTTTTTCAGCCTCCATTTCTAAGGGAGAAAAGAGCCCCCTCCAATACATCTTAGGTTTAAAACTTCAGGGAAACAGGAGGTGAGAAGAACTTGTTGAAAGACCAAGATGTGTAGGGCCTAAGAATTTTAATTAATTCTTGAAAGGATTAACGTTTAGTCCCAATTCAACATAAAATTAATGGATTTGCTCTCAAAGTTTCCAGATGCATTGTATTTATAGTGTTAAAAAAAAGCATAACATGGTTTTGTCAGTCATACAACACACCTTCCCCAACCCAGAGACTGAAAAGTTGCTGAATTCCTGCTTTAAGTGCAACATTCGATACAACATTAATTACGCCCCCAGCCAGGCTACAAACCCTCAAAACTTCTGTTTTCAGTCCTGATATACAGGGAAGCAAACTCTTTTAACTTTGAAGTCCCATTAAGCATTTCAACTCGTAACAGTGGGAATTACCCATGATCTCTAACTGGTCTGAGTAGGATGAGATCTAAATCAAATCTGTGATATGGCATATTAATTTATTTTAATTTTTTTTACCTTCTTTCTCTCTTTCTCCAAAGCTCTCCACTGTTCATAACATTCTTCCAGTCTAACATGAAGTTCACTGGCAGGCCCACTACGGGTTTTAACTTGCCTTTGAAATCCAAGTGCTGGTACAAAACCAGAAAAAGAACTGTCACCGTACATCTTATCGCTAAAATAGGGGTAGAAGCGTTTTAAATCGTCGCGGGAGCACAAGTCGTGAGACTCCATCAGAGGGACAATGGAACGGCCAAACAGGCGAGCTGATCTCAAGGGGAATGCACTTGAACCAAGCTGCTGATTACGTCTAAAGTCACCTATCATGCAATTGTTGGAAAAGCTTGGAGCCTGTAGGCAAGTCACAGGATTGACGGCGTTACTGTCGCCACTCCCCTGCCTGAGATTAAACTGACCCTGAGACTCCATTAAATCTTGGTACATGTTCTGCAACAACCCATCTGCGTGTTTTTGTCCTTCCAGATCATAATGCTCACTCTGTGGCTTCAACTGGAAACGGTGTTTGTTCATATTTTCCATGATCCCAAACTGCTGAGCTGAATAATTGTCACAGAATCCGTTTGGCTGCTTTAATTTCTTCTCACTTAAATACTCAATGAGATTCTCTTCTCCACTCCTAACTAGTGCTTCCATGCAAGCAGCAGACCGAGCTCGTTCTGCAGTGTTATAACCAAAATCAAGACTTGAAAAAAATGAAGGATTATCTTGACAGTACCTGTGAAATAAATTACTATTTAAAGGGAAATTTGAAGATGACAACTGAAAAAAATCATTAGAATGACTGGAACTTTTTGGAAAAGCAGGTAAATGATTATTCAGTTTCAACAAAGGACTTGGGTTCTGAAATGGGACAGAAGCAGCTGTTTTAGTTTGAATGTTCATCCAAGCCGGCCTCACATTAGCACCTGCTGAGGGGTTTGCTGAGTTTGGTAATAACGGAAGTGATTTACAGTATTCAGAATTCTGAAGATCGGACTTGGAAAACTGCTGCTTTTCTACACCATTTGTACAGTCACTATTCCCCGGACAAGTTGCAAAAGATTTTAGTCCATATTCAAATTTTTGCCCAAAATCAGTGCAGAATGAAGTTTCATTTGCAAACTGTTTTTCTGATAGAAGTCCTACAGCCTTGGGAAATGTAAAGTTTTGCTGATCTGAAATTGTATCTTCTATTTTTTTCTGAGTTCCCGATTTAACTTGAAATAATTTAGTATAGGGTTCTGTGTCCAGAGATGGTGCCTCAATGGTTCCATTTACTAACTTTTTATTTTCTTGGAAGCTACAATTGGTGCTTTTGTTAGGCTTTGCTTTACTAGCATGAGAATATTCAGTGTATCTACTATAATCTGTGTTTTCATTGTATCTGTGAAACTGCGAAAGAAACGTTTCTGCCCGCTTTTGGTGCAACTGCGCATCTGCTCCTTTGGGACACACCTTCTCCCTTCCATAAGAATAAGCATCGGCTCCCGAGTCTTTGATTACTTCTGAATACCCAACTTGGGGTGTAAAGGTGTTTTTTATGTATGGATAGTTCTGATACACGGGTGTTGTCTTAATATTCTCATTAGTCTGCACGTTGCAACAGTTGGCATGATCATTCCTAGAAGGGTATAAACACTGCTCTTCAAGGTCTATGCCAGTAAACCCGCGATAACATTCCTCTACTTTTTGCTGCGATGCAAGATTACCACTTTGCAAGTACTGCTTTTCAGCAGCAGATACGGATTCGCTACTATAAAAACCCTGTTGTGGGACAGCTCCAACAACTGGTCTTTTAGTTTCTGGCAACAGGTCATGGTGGTCTACGATTCTGGTTGCATTCATGGGCCATACTGACTTCAGGTTGGAAGAGCAGCTCCTTGAAAAACAAGAAATACACTGTTAGGTTCCTATCTGTGGAGTTCCTCTTCCATTCCCAAATGCAGAAAAAGGTTTAAGAACCCAATTCTTCCCCAGTCATTTCTCTTGACTGATTTGAAGATGTCTTACTCCAACTTCTATCCACTACTGTCATCATTGCAGTCTTCCTTAACTAGATGAGAAAACTGATTCTGGCTTGTCTAAACCCACCCATATACCCTAGGAGCTACATTCAATGCCTTCAAGCTGCAAGTGATGTGTACATGCCAAATTATGTTCAGTCAATCCCGTCAAGAGATTTACTATCTGTCACCACTAAAATACTCCTAGTTAATCAGCAGGTTAAGATAAGCATACTTCCCAAACGACCCACAACCTTTCAAAGCCGTGTCCTAGCACTCCAGACAAAACACTTCTCTGTATCATCTTGCTTATTGCTTCAGAATCGCCTGTGTTTTACACTGGCTTACACTGCTTCCTGCAGGTAAATCACGAATAAGCATCTCAGCACATTTCCTTTCCTTCCGCTAATTACCATGAGTTAACGCAGGACAATCGCTGCCTGTCAGGGAAAACTGTAAACAGACTAAGTTGGAATTGTGCCTGGAAGTCATTACAGTCACAGCCAAATTTGGCAGTACTGAAAACAGAAATCCAACCTTAATGGTCTCAAGCAAAGGAATTAGTAAGTTA
The DNA here is from genome assembly GCF_964195595.1 of Calonectris borealis. Taxonomy (NCBI): domain Eukaryota; kingdom Metazoa; phylum Chordata; class Aves; order Procellariiformes; family Procellariidae; genus Calonectris; species Calonectris borealis. The sequence goes on along the minus strand of NC_134333.1, from coordinate 4,970,262 downwards.
TCTTTGATCAAGACTGACTTTCTCTGAAGTCTTTCCTCACTTCAGCCACATAACTCAGCACACACACAGAATCATTGGAATTTTGGGAGAAGACAGAAAGGAAGAGTGGAGTCTGGCTTGGGAATCTTGAGAACTGGGTTCCCTTTCTTACCCCTTAGACCTAGAATATCAGATTCAGGCAAAAGACCGAGAGCTCTCTAAGTATCTTGGGGATACTGAATCTGAATCCTTCTGTGTCAAGTTATTATGACTGTTTAATGGTTTCTTCTGGTGCTAGACTATAGGCATAATAAATCTGGCATTTAGATAGGCAAATATTGCTTAGGTCGCACTAACATCAAGAAATTTTCATTTTGCATGGAATTCTTCCCTCCTGCCAGTTCAGGAAAGTGTGAAAGAATACGATTTCCTGTTTTTTGTATTCTTTCTGGGAATCAAAATTAACTAAGAAACCTAAAGCCTGAATTCAGTCTTGATCTAAAAAAATAGGCCAAGGCACATATTCAACGAGATTTATTTGGAAACAGCATTCCACAATGCTGGTTAAGGACTTACTTAAAAAATGCCAATTAAAAAGTTCTGTAAATACCAGAAAGCCAGAAACTACCATGTAACTCAAGTACCCAGAGAAAAGCTTTCAAGTATCACAAGAGAAATATTAGAACATCAGGGGGAAGGAAGGGAAACCGTAAAGAGCATGAGGACTTGCCAGCAGCAGATGCAAAGATGACTAACAGAACACAGACACTGAGATCAGCGAGAGTAGCTTTTCTCAGAGGAGGAGAATGCCAGCAGCGCTTGCACGGCAACACACTCACCCCTCAGCACAATATGGCTGCGATTTATCTTGTTCTTCCAAGATGTTAGACACAAGTCCATATAAATCTGTTTCACTGCCATAATCATTCCTTTCAGGTTGAATCCTGAAAATGAATTGCATATTAATTAAAACAATTACTTCATTCAAAATAATCCATAAGCTAAATTAAACAAACACACACCTTCAACACACACATTCTCTCTGTCAAAAATGACTACCTGGACTTCATATTAATCTGGGAAGCAGCAGGCTGCTTAGTATCATCTCCATAGGTAGACCATGGTGCATATAAAAGGGAAGAGTCCACAGGTGCAGAGTACTCTGATGTTGAAAGGGAAGAACTGTACGTCTGAGGGAGCTCTACATTTTCTTCATTCTACATTTTATGTACAATAAAAGCATCGATTTTAATATTAAACATATCAAATTGTCATTTCATCATTCTATGCGGTTGTGACTAAGTCCAGCCTTGGAGCAACCAGAGCATGAGAAGCAAGCCAGCCACATACTTTTTTACACAATGCTACAGATAACGTCTGCTAGTGACTACTGCCCAGCGCACATACGCATAGGAGTAAAAATCTGGGGCCGTGTCAGCCTAGAACGTCTGCACCAGTTTCTAACAGATGATCACCGTCAGGAGACGCTCCCTTCCTCCCAATCATTACAGGTTATTTAAGCTACGGAAGAAAACTTACAGCCAATTCTTTTCTAGACAAAAGGTCTTCTACCCAGTTTAATTGAAAAGGAGCTTGTTTGGTTTAAACACGATATGTTTTCTTAGCTCTTAGTAAGTGAAAAAATTAATGGTGTTTTCACAGGGTTAAATATTAAAGATACATGATATACTCCTTTACGGAGCAAAGTAGTCTAGCAGCTACAGAAAGCGGCACACAAAGCCAGGTTTTATTCCCAGCAAGGCTTTCTGCCTAACTATGGACAGGTCTCTACTTCACGTCTCAGTTCCCCATGTCTGTAAAACGCTTCTGTAAGCAAAGAGAGATGCCCAGTTGCTGGACTGAAGGACATGGAAGAACAAAGCCAGACGAGACTCAGACAGAATAAGTAATAGGTCTACTATTGAAGGTACTGGGAATGAGTTGTCACTCATTTATTTGAGTCTTTTACCTCAGTGAAAGTTTCTGGCTATGAAAGGCAAAATGAAAAGAGAGGTCTGATGTCCTTATCTGTCCTGGCATTTCCTACTGCTCAGACTAAGCAACCCCTGCGCAACAGGCTGGTTTATACGAACGTTTGGACTACACGTCTGTGGTACGCCATAGAAATATCTGGTGCAATACCTAAGCTTCTCCTTCTTACCGACGTCTCAGTTCTCCTAAAAATAGTCATTTGCTCCTCACTTTGTCTACAATTGTTTATGCTAACAGAAGAACAAAGAACACAGTGAAATACTATTTTACTAAACACCACATATTCCTTCACCTGTGACCGTATTAAAAAAGTCACTGTCCTTTCTGATTAACATTACGACGATGGAGATTTATTAATCAAACACGGTGATTTATGTTCGCCAGTATAAGCAACCGTATTAGAAACATTTTTTGACCATTTTGTTTACAAGCGACCCGAACTCTTACAGAGATATAAAAAATTAATTTATAATCAACTGAACCTGTGATTTGTAGCAACCATATAGCGAGCCAGAGCCTGTCATTACGCTACTGAACGCGTCAGTCAGCCTCCCGCCAGCTTCTGCGCTACTCCAGCAGCGACTGCCACCTCTGAACGCAACTTTAGGCTATGCAAGACAAGGAAAAAAAGGTTGCAGAAGGATATAATTATACATAGACCTGAGAGTTGTACATTTTATACCAACATTAACTTCTTTAACACTTTAATTTACCTGTGGATTCTGCTCATCTGAGTTTTCAGGTAATTAGTTCTACATATTGACATTAGAACGCTTTCATATTTACCCTTAGAGAAAAGCTTAATCCAACAAACCACCAGAAATTCACACGGTCTTTAGAGACAGAGGAGGTGCAGTTTAAGAGGAAAACTGCATTCTCTCTGTTTACACTAGCTGAGCTTCTGAAGGGCTGAACCGCCACAGAACACCACCAACTACAGAAGTAGAATTATCATCCCTTTCACCGACAGCAGCAGAGGAGTCATTTAGCCTTCCGCGCATTGCTAGACACCTCTCGCCCTTTCATCACTGTTCCTATCGCATCAGTTACGTTACATGAACACACATTTTCAGATTTCAGGAGTTAGAATTTTGCTATGATACACACACGGGGAGCTATGGCGGAAATCTGCCCCATTCTGTAACTATGGGAGAAACAACTTCCACCTAAGAAACACCCCTCTCCCCATCACCAACCTGGAAGTGCTCAGACATAGGCGGCCAGGGGGAGCAAGGAATGAAAACAAAACAAAAAGTTAGGCATCTTTTTTTCCCTTCTTCAGAAGGTGAGGTACACAAGGAAAATTTAAAGTTAAAATAAAACTGAGTAGCTAAAGAAACCTTTAGCTCACAAATAAAAAAGTTATTTGCATAATATCTAAAATGTTACCATAGCAGCTCATTTGAAACGCTTATTAAATTCAGAAAAAGTTCAAGTTTCACAGGACTAGCGTTCTGAAAGTATTCTGAATAAGCACTCTTCTCTAAAGAGATGTTCTTCTATAGCTACCTGAGGATGAAAACAGACTCTACATCTAATGTATGTGGTCTACAGCACGATCTTCCTTCTAGTTTACACTGTAGTTACACCGATGTATTAACACACTGTCTTTTTCAGACACAGTTTACAAATATGAGAACACGCAAAGTCAGAATTAGTGGGGAGCACAGCTCCATTTCTTATACTTGTTATGCCACATTTCCTCCTTAGTTATCTCCTTGTTCGGTAAGAACACTCAGCACTTAAATGACTTGTGATCTCAAAGAATGAGGAAACGTATAGGTACAGCGAGCTTCTACAGGATTTGCGACACCACCACACCCACCAAACCACACACACTCATTTATTTCCCAAATGAAAGTTTTTCGGGACACTGAAAAGTGTTTTCACGACACTTTCGAGCTCAGTTTCACCGCACCCGTTACCACAAGACAGGCCCAGGTCTAGACGGCGCTGGGCCTTGGGCGGCCCCTCACAGGAGGGCGCCGCGGCACTAAACCCAGTCGTGGCAGCAGACACACTGCGGGGGAAGGGCGCGAAGCCTCGCCCAGCCTCAGTCCGGCTCGGTTACCGGCGCCCAGGTGAAGCCCGAGCCTCGGGACAGCTCCAACCGCCCGCCGGGTTTCTGACAGGAAGAGTTGCACAGCCCAGCCTCTCCCCAGCCCGTGCCACGGCCCCGTCCCTCACCTCCATAGGCAACCCCCGGGACAGCGGCAGCGACGGCGGCTACCGGCAGCGCGCGCGGCCTCCCCTTCCGCGCGCGGCCATGGCGGGCCGCCTGAGGCGACGGGCGGCCGTTAGCCTCGCGCCGGGCCAACCGCGGCCCCGCCCTGCGCGCTCGAGGGGATTGGCCAACCCCTGAGCCGCTTAACCAATGAGGAGCCGCTCAGCTTCCTCGCACCTCCCCGCGCCGCGTGACCCGCTCTGTTCTCCACGCGGGTATTAGACATGGAGAGCCCGTAGCTAGTCTCATGGCAACAGAGCTTTATTTCTATTGGCCCCTATCCTCCAACACCTAGCCAATGAAAAATCACCTCGGTCACCCCTCCCGCCAATGAGGGGCCGGGGAGGCGTTGTTCCCCCGGAGACAGCGCCGTGGCTGTTGAAGCGGAGCCGGAGCCGGAGCCGGAGCCGGAGCCGGAGCCGGAGCCGGAGCCGGAGCCGGAGCCGGAGCCGGAGCCGGAGCCGGAGCCGGAGCCGGAGCCGGAGCCGGAGCCCGAGCCCGAGCCCGAGCCCGAGCCCGAGCCCGAGCCCGAGCCCGAGCCCGAGCCCGAGCCCGAGCCCGAGCCCGAGCCCCGCCTGGCTGCCGCGGGGCTGGCACCGGCCCGGCTGCTGTATCGGGGCAACGCCTGAGGCAGCCCCGGGCCGGGCCCCGTCGCCCCCGCGGGCCCCGTCACCGCCGGGCCCTGCCAGCGGGGCTGCCCTCGGCTGCTGCCAGCCCGGCTCCGCGCTAGGGCCGTCCTGCCCAGGGCCACACTGCCCCCGCGGGGCCGCAGACCCGTGCGTCGCCCACGGGAGCGAGAGGGAACCTCCGTCACCGGCAGCAGAGCAGTCCCCGGCCTGGCGCCGTGGCTCCCTGCCTGCTGGGCTGAGCCCCTGCTGGGGGGTCAGCGGCCGAGGGCGCCCCGGAGCCCCCGGGCTGGAAGGAGAAGCCACAGGAAAGCTGATGGAGGAGGCAGCCCCGCTCACGCGGCAGGTCTCTGTTGCCAGCTCTTGTTTCCTTACGCTTCTCGTCCTTGCTGCTGGTTTAGGTACTCTGCCAAGCGTATGAATATCGCCGTTTTCACTAAAAAGGACTAAGGAAATCCTAAAAGCCCTGAAAACAAGCCATACTCTTGTTTTCACTTCTCAAGCTATTTTGGTTTTCACTTCTCAAGCTACTTCTACGGAATCTACGGACATCGTGTTTGCTGCCATCTCTATTTGGGCAGATAAAGGTGGTATGCAGATAACTTCAGGACAACAGAGGCACACATTTTTTTATGAATTGTGGGCATTTGTGTGGCGATACACCTCTTTCATTTCCCGGTGCTAGCTAGCCTCAGCCTTCTGACTCCCGCACCACCAGCCAGCCGGTTCGCAGGGAGGTTGGTGGGGCCAGCCTGCCCGGGGGGATCCAGGACGCAGATGTTGTGTCTGCCGGGAGCCGGAGGTGAAGGTCTCGGCTCCACAGTGTGCGCTGTCCCCCCCGCTTCACCCCTCGCTCCCTGCCGCGGGGAGGGGCTGGCTGTGGGGCAGAGCTCTGCGACGTGCCCTGGCGAAGGCACTGGCCTGGTTCAGAGCCTTGTGCCCAAAGCTCCCCGAGGCGCAGCCCTCTCACCCAGGGAGACAGGTCGCGGCTGGAGCTCAGGACCGAGCAGGGGTGGACTGGGGTCCCCTTTGGTCCCGGATCTGAAGAGGAACCGGTGCGACCTTCGCGTTTGCTTTGGGGAGCTTTGCTTTGCTTTTTTCCCCGCTTTGAAATGGTGAAACGTGGGGGAGCGCGGCCACTCCACCCTCCTTGTCACCTCAACTACTTCCCTACAAACTCGGGTCTATTTCCAGCGTTTGTTTCTGCAAGAGACTCTTTCAAGGCCACACAGCAGAGAAATTTGGGAAGCTCAGAGCGGTGAGAACCCCTCCAGAATTATATCACTCAGCCAGAGTTCACTGCTGGGGCTGCAGCAGCACCAGACTCCTCCAGGGAGCACCCTCCGGGCCGGACACCTTTGCCAACGGCAGAGGAAAATGCTGTTTCAGCAGACGCGGGTGTTCACTGTTGGTCTCGCAGCTGCTTTCACCTGTAACAGAGGCCGGGAAGCAAATCCCCACCGGCGAGAGCTGCCCGGCAGTGACCTGCCCGAAGCCGAGGGGTTATTTGGAATATTTAACAACCACTTTTCAGAGAAGTTTCCCCAGCGCAGTGACTTCTGTTGGGGAAGAGACATAGATGGAGAAACTCTGCTCAGCCGCTGTGCAAGCAGGAAGAACACATTGGGGGAAACCGAATTCTTGCACTGTTTAGACCTGCCCACAACAGATTTAGGTATTGACCCCATTTCTTCATCCACCGAGTCCTGCACTCGTGCTCTGCACTGAGGTTCATCCGTGGCCTGAGGCACCGACCACGCTGGCCCACTGCGTTAACGTGTCCACCAGTTTTCCATGAACTTGGCATTCCCCTCTGTTACAGTTGACGCTGCTACCTGTTCAAGGCAGCAAGCCGGCAGTTAAAATCAATATTAATATTTTATTACGTTGTCAAAGCCCTGCGTAGGCACTTGATGTAACAGGCTGCTAATGCCTTAAAGCTTGCTCCCTGAATTGATTTCCAAGCTGTTGAGGTCGGCTTTGGAGACAGTATTGAACCTTGCTTTGGAGTCCAAGCATTTGACGCCTTCCTCCCTCAAAGCAAAGTCAAGACTGAAGACCATAATTGGAATTTCATTCTCCCGCAGAACATTACACGGGGGCACCCAGCTCTGTGAACAAGCTATTTTCATCTCTCAGCATGAGACAGTTTATCCAATATGATCTGCTGCTCTTAGGAGTGAAGCACTATTTCAACCAAATCCCCCATACAGATCCATATCCAGAAGTCTGGCTGCAAAGATTCAGTAAGTGCTCAAACAGGACCCGGCTACGCCAGCTCCATGTAGAAGCAAGAGCTGCAATGAGCAGAAGACACTCATGTCGTGAGCAAAGGCCTAACGATGGGCTTTAGAAGCCCCAAGCCCTCCTTACCAAAGTACGAGGTTAACTCCAGGCTTTCACATGTGCTGAGAGAGCGGAGCAGCAGCTCTAAGATCCCATTATCTGGCTTTCAGGCTTGCACACACCTGTAATTTTGTACCACAAAGCATAAAAACATGCCATTAGTATAAGCCATATGCTACTAAATAGAAAGCCACTTCAGAAAAAAAGGTAAGCCATTGGGTGTACTATCGGAGGAGGCCACGGCACCCCATTTAAAGTAGCTGCTCTCTTGACACACTGCCTATCTGGAGCAGTTCGACAGATTTAAAGTCCCTTTTTTTTCCACAAAGCACTGCAAACCCACTCACTGAAGGCTGTGCAGGACCCCACGCTCAGGGGCCCAGAGCCGTGAGGGGTCTCCACGCCTTGACAGACCCCTGCCGATGCCAGTCCTGCTGCCGGCGGGGGGCCTGTCCCCGCTCAACTCTCACCACAGGGACGCGGCCCTGCCCGCCGCCCCCGGCCACGGCCACGGCCCCTTCCCTCAGGCCAAAGCCTGACCCATCCCGCTCCCCGGTCGGGGGAACACCCAGTGGCCCCAGCCCCGCCTGAGGCCGGCTCTCCGGCACCCGGGCCTGAGTGCCGCGGTGAGGCCCCCCCCTCACGGCGTCACCGCCGCCGAGCCCGTTACCGGAGGCCGGGAGCCCCCAGGGCGCTGCAGCCCCCACCCGCCCGCCGTGAGGAGAACGGCGGCTCCTCCCACACCGCCCCGCGCACGGCCCAACCGGCCAATCCCAACAGCGTTCCCAGCAGAACGCCCTCCCCCCCCGCCGCTAGGCCAATGGGCGGGCGGTACCGCGAGGCGGCCGTCAGTGCCTGGGCGCTGCGGGCGGAACGGCCAATCCGGGACCAGCCGACCGTGCAGGGGGCGTCACCGCCGCGCGCCCCTCAGGGACCCGCCCAGCCCCGCCGCGGCGCCTGCGCTGCGCCGCCCCCTGGCGGCTGCGGGGCGGGACCGTCGCTGCGGCGCGGCTGTCAGGCGGCGCGGCGCTGCGGGCTGGGCGCAGCGGCAAGATGGCGGGGCGGGTAAGTGGGGGGGGGAACGGGGACGGACCCTGCCCGCCCTCCCCGGCCCCGCCGCTACCCCCCCTCTGCTTCTGCTCCTCGCTGGGCGCCGGGGTGGTTCGGTGGCTTCTCGCAGCCCCGCTGCCGGGGTGGTAGCTCAGCCCTGGGGGGGTGTGGGGTCCCCTGAGGGTGCTGTGAGGCTGTGGTGACCCCCGCCCCCAGCGGCGTGGGGGGCCCTGAGGGTGCTGTGAGGCCGAGGTGGCCCCTCTCCCTGTGAGGGAGGACTGTAGGGTTCCCCAGGGGTGCTGTGAGGCTGAGGTGGCCCCTTGGTGATGAGGACTGTGGGGTTCCCTCAGGAGCACTATGAGGCCAGGGTGACCCCTCCTTCTATGGGGCAGGATTTTAGGGTCCCCCAGGGGTGCTGTGAGGCCGGAGTGGCCCCTTGGTGATGTGGGGTGGGGGGCAGGACCGTGGGGTTTCCTCAGGAGCGTTATGAGGCCAGGGTGACCCCTCTCCCTGTGGCTGTGAGGCAGGATTTAGGGTTCCCTAAGGGTACTGTGAGGGTGCAGTGGGTCTGGGGGATGCAGGGCAGGATTTTTGGGTGTCCGAGGGGTGCTGTGGGGTGAGCTTCTAGGGCTCCTTCAGGAGCACCATGAGGCTGAGGTGACCCCTTTCCCTATGGGGTGTGGGCAGGATCGTGGGGTCCTCTAAGAGTGCTGTGACGCCCTAGTGATCCCTCAGTGCTGCTGGCAGGATTTAGGGTCCCCTAAGGGTGCTGTGAGGCTGCAGCAGCCCTCAGGCCCTATGAGGAGCAGGGCAGGATTTCAGGGGTGCTGGGAGGCTGTGGTGACCCCTCTCCCTGTGGGTCGTGGGGCAGAGTCCTCTTAAGGATGTTGTGTAGAGGGTCCTCTAAGGATGCTGGTGACCCCTTGGTGCTCTGGGGGCAGGATTGTGGGATTTCCTGAGAGCCTCCATGAGGTTGGGGTGACCCCTGTCCCCATGGCCTGTGTGGCAGGATTTGAGAGTCCCCTAAGGGTGCTAGGAGGCCCTGGTGACCCCTCGGTGCTGTGGGATACGGGGCAGGTTTGTAGGGTTCTTTGAGGCCCTAGAGACTCCTCTGCCCTGTGGGCATCAGCCAAGCATCATCCTGTGATGTGGGTCCAAACTGTGTTGTGTTAAAACACACTTTAAGGGTTGTGCAGTGATTTTATCCCATATTTATGTAAAAAATAAAAAAATCCCTTACCAGTGACTGTTTAGATAACATCAGCAAGTGGCCAAAAAGACCTTAAAATGTGAATGAACAGTCTTCTCTGTCACATCACTTTTTGAGTGCCTCGTATTTCACCTCTGTTTTCAGGTGCCCATCTCTAAGTGCTGCAAGGTGCAGTTAAGATTGCTCTTCTCTTTGCCATGAGCTCAGTCATGCTTTGGTGGATATCAGCTTGTGAAAGTCACATTTTTCATTAATGCTTCAGGCTGAAATCTTCTGTCTTGGCCAAACAACTCAGTGATTGAGATCTTGGGGAATAGGTTTTCTCACAGTTGTTTGTGTTATAGTTTGTCTGGTGGATACAACGACAGATAGTGCAGTGGTGTGATGCAGAGCAGTGGAGATTAGAGCAGTGGTGAGAAATTTGGCCCAGTGGTAAGCTGTGCGTCACAGGTGAGCAGATCCACTCGAGTGCCACCTCTAAAATGCTGCTGATTAATGGTCTTTCTTTTATTAAGAGAGCTTTTCTTCTGCCCCTGCTCGAGATATGTGGTCTCACGTTCTTCCTTGCACCTTTTTTCTTCATCTCATCCTTTGCAGCTAACCCAGGAGAAATTTGTGTGCTTTGACTAGCTTTTTTTCAGCTTTCTGTTGCCAAAAGTGGGAGCCCAGTGCTTTCATCAGTGGTAAGATCATTTGAGCCATAATGAACGTCATTCTGAGACTCCTCGTAGCCTAAACCAATCTGGCTGCAGTGGTCTTGTCTTACTCCCTACTCACTTGCTCCCCTAAGCCTTTTCGGCACGCTAAGTTGACAGAGAAAACTATCCGTGTAGTTTGAGGAGTTAGTTTTCAGTTGTCCTCGTGTACTGGAAAGGCTTCATGAACAGTCTGAGTGCTGGAGGTGGTGACTGGGGATGTGGGGAGGAAGGAGAGGGATCAGCCCCCACTTTTTCCTGCTGCTGTGAGCTTTTGTGCTACTAAACACTGAAAAAATATGCCTTTATTTGGCCGACTCGGAAGCCTGGTGGAGGAAAGGGGGGATTTATGCAAATTTAAAAGAAAGATTGGATCTTAATTGCCTCGTAATCTGGCAATTCGAGTGGGTGATGCTTTCCTTGGGTTACCAGGAAGCTTCTTACTAATCAGTGTTTTCACGATTTATCTACAAATATAATTTTTGCAGAATTATCAGATTATTTAATGCTGTGAATAGAGTTCTTAAGCAAAGTGCTTAATACCATTTTCTGAGCTTGGTCCAATCTTGCAGTGTGTTGAATGCTGTTAATGTAAATTAAGAAACAAGCTGCTTGCTCCCTCCAGCTCGTACGTGGGATAGCAGCAGCTCTGAAAAGAATGCGGAGGTCAGGGTGAGCAAGCAACAGCATATGTTTTGGGTGTGACATTGGAGCTATTGTCATCCTTGTCTGTATAAATAAGGAATAGTGGGTAGGAGGATGGAAGTGTGTGATATCTCTAGGTACCACAGGTGAGCCTGATACTGGAACACTGATGCTATTCTGTTGTCAGCTTTAAAAGGTGCTTAAACCTGGAGAATGGGTGGAGAAAGCTTCAGTGACTACTTCTGGCCTGAAAAAATGTCCTGCAAAACAATTTAAAGCTTAGCCTCTTTTATTAGACTCATGTGTTTTGATTTGTGTATGTATAGTTTTACAGAGAGAAATGAATGGCTTTCCTGATATAGAAGAGAGACAAAATCTTTAAACTTCTAGTAACATTTTAAATAATTTAGACAAATGATAAGCCAAATCTTACTAATTGTCTAGTGCTCTTCCAGGTATATTCCTCTAATCCCTTAATTGCATTGGGTTTCCTCAGTTGCAAGGAAGAGACACTGATTAATGGTTATTGAAGTTTACAGGAAAAATAGAAATTTATGATGATTAGAAATAGTGGCTGTTTCTGTTAGAATTTATTCGTATTTCTCTGCATGGTAATCATTAGGCACGCAAGCAGAGCACTGAGTCTTGCCAAGACATCGGCCAGCATCTACCACAGAAAAGGGAATGGCGTAAAGCTGTCTAGCTGTGTCCGTAGTTGGTTACAGATCTCTTGTACCAAGTCTGGACCTCTGGAAGTTAACTGGTGCTGTCTGTAGCTAATTGATTTGAACCTCATTGGGAATTAGTTCTCAAAGGGATGTAGAAAGGACGGATGATTTCTCTGCCTTGTTCCAGCCGGTGTCAAGCTGTTGAACTGGAACGAGCTCTGTTTCTGCTTGTACTGTGCCAGACTGGAGAGCTACATAGAGAAATGGTGTAGGAAATGAAGCAGGTCTATGTGGCTGCAGCTTTACTCTTGCAAGCTGGCAGGAGGTCTGGCTTTCTTCAAAGAGGAAATCATGCGTGCTGAATGTTGATTTGGTAGCGTGGATGTTGGTGATGATCCCCTAGCAGAGAGACTGGTGTGTTTTTCTTTAAGGAATATTAAAGTTTTGTAACAGCTGCAACTTGTATAACAGTTCATGATGATTAGAAATAATGGCTGTTTTGTATGGTATAAATGGTATAACACCTTAATCTTTCTTTATTTGCTATTTGGGACTCATTTGGAGTGGTATTGCCATTAGCCCAGTGATAGGAGACACTTGCCTGTTTGCTTCTCAGACGAGATTCACATCTGTATTGGGTTGGAAATGATTTTGGTTTCACTCAGGTACTAATAGATGTTGGTTTACCTTGCAGAACTGGGCCGTAACTCCTCTAGAAGAGCCTGTGACTTGAGCAGAAGATGTATTGCTGACATTTGTTGAAATCAACTGTCAAATTGAGAGAGTGTAGCCGTAGTGGGGAGGGTGGTGAAGGACAGACTGTATCCCTCGGCGTTTCGTGGTGCTGAAGGCATTTCTGGACTAACGCATGCTCTCTTGTACTCCTTGCAGTCAATCCCAGGGCAGTGTTAGGTTGGATAGTTTGGTAGAAACTTTGAAATAATGAGGGTTGGATTTTATGTTTATGGGTTAAAGCTGTAAAGTCTGATTTCTGCTAACATATGGAATCAGCCTTCATGGTTGCAGGCATCATCAGGCGACTAAAGAAACATTTGTGAATCAACTTCGTTCTTTCTTGCAGCGTGGTACTGATCCTTCTATCATCACTTATCTTTTTTTAGTGTTTCCTAATATGTAATATGAAGAAACAGGTTTTTAGCAATGTTTTAGGGAAATGTGAGAAAACTAAATCTGAATCTCTGTTTCTGAGATCACTTCTGCAACTGCATACCTGTCTTGTGAAATCATTGCAAATAGGCTTGTATCCTTCTTACAGGACTTCTGCATTATAAAAACCCATGCTAAATGATTTAGAATAAAATTCTGACAGCCATGTGACCACGTGAATGTTTGTGGGCATGGGATATCTGACCTCTGTCATCTTTGATTAACTTTAATTTGTTGCTTGGCTTAGTGTTGCAGAAGCAGCAGTGTCCAAAGCTTATACCTAAAAAGACAATGCAATAGGGAGATGTCAGGGCTGCCTCTCTATCTAAAGTTTTGGGGGTGCTGGTATGCCACTCCTCTTTTTTCACTACGGACAGGCCAAAATGACTGCATTTTCTTAAGAATTTTTCTTAGCAGGAAAAATTTGTAAAAATCAAAGAATCCTTTTGAGGATCATTTCAAATGTGATTTCAAATGTGAATCAGGGAAGTTCTCTGGCAGCAACCGGGGTTTTGTGACTAAATTTCCATATTGGCCATCTTCAGAAGTTTTTTTGACCTCCAGGAATTGGAGAATTGTGTTGGAGAAGAACTGTGAACAGAAAAATTCAAGCAGGGCACACAGTTGCTACAGTTAATAGAAAAGCTTTCAACACAGTATCCTCTTACTCTGCGTTTGAGCCAACTGATAATACTACTGCTTGTTAAATCAAGACTGAATATATAGTTCTTCAGGCACTCTCTTGCCCTGCTGATGCGCTGGTATGTGTATATCACATACTCAGGTCAGGAACGTCAAATGTTTGCAGCATAAAAAGATTTAACACGTTTCCCTAGTCTCCTGGGATGCAATAAAGCAGTGACCTTCTATCAAAAAATCTGGAGTAATTTATGCCCTAGAGTTGTGTCAAGCTACATGCTTTTTCTGTAGAATATACAGAAATACTTGCAAGGTATTGCATCTTAAACACAAACTGCTTATAATGGGGTAGTGTTTGGTACATTAGTCGGTGTCCTGGAGAAGTTTAGTGCCAGATGCAGCCCATCAGCGGTAGGGTGAATTGCAAATACGCAGGGATAGCAGCATCTCAGGCTTTCACAAGGCAAATTCCAAGTTTAAGGGGATATTTTTAGCCTTGTCCCTATTGTCATTGGGTAACTTTTCTAAATAAATGGGAAGAAATTTGCATTCATTAGGTTCTGACAGCAAGTGTGTCAAAATCCTGTGACTTGCGTCCTAGGCTAACATCTTAGACATGGTTGTGTGGTGTTTCATTCCTTTAAGCTTTTTTAAGAGAGGTTTAGATGAAACACAACAAGTAGCAATTCCCTGTAATTAAATTGTTGATCATCTTGGCTCGCGGAAGAAATGTGAGGCAACATCCACTCCAAAAATGGGTGTGTTAATTACAAATGCACATATTCTGGGTCATTATTGCTTAATTGGAAGGTGGAGTTGATGTTCATGCTAAACTGTCAGGAAACACCTTCTCTGTTATATGGCACAGCACCACAGGTACAGATATATTTTCTGAAATCACTTTACTGATCATATTGTAAAGCACTGGTGTGGAGAATGACATCTTTGGGCAGAGCAACCTGTTTAATTAGATTATAGATGCTATACGATACTAGTAGCTTGTGGAAGTTCTCCTTTAGTGCACTTGTTTCTCCTGCTCTTTTGGATCAGGCAAACCCTTCAGTTTTGGAACTGTAAATTTTATTTCTGATAACATTGCAAAATAATTGAAACTGTACAGCTAAATTCCCAAAGCTATGTACATCTTCTTAACTGCACTGGGTAAATTAGTGTTGGAGTTACGAAGCTCCCACTGCAGAATTTGTTTGGCTATAAACTTTGCAAACAAAGGGTAAGCAGCAGTCACCACCCTCAAAACCAATATCCTCTAATTGCTAAGATAGGCACTTCCATCCTAATAAAGTGGCTTTCATGTGCTAAGACAGAAGTAATTTCTAGATTACTGCCCAGGCCCAAGAGAGGAGTCCATATCTGCTATTAGATAAAGAAAACGGAAAATGTGTTAAGTGTATATTTTATATAAAGAACTGCCAGTGAAGAGTAGTTGGTGTCTATATTACTAAAGGAGGTCAATTGGGCTTGACCTCCTTTGCTTACGTAGATAGCTCTATTTGTTATCAGATGAGAAAGAGAAAGTTATGCGTGGTGCAGGCACGAAACAGTGCGGGGAAAAACATTCCCTGTTTCACTTCCAGCCCTGGATGATTCAGGAGGTGGCGATGTGAACTCTTCCCTCTCCATATTTTAAGCTGTTTCGGCTTCTGTGTCGGCCGGCAGCGGGTGTGTATGCGGCGCAGCCGTGTTCGCCTTGGTGCCTCCTTGGCCGCCTGAGCGAGCACGGGGAGGTGCTTCGTACCGGTGGGAGTGTTGCGTTTGGGAGGGTTGCGTCTCATCCCTCGTTCTTGTCTGGACTATTTTTAATTGAGGCTGTCTTGGTGTTGGCCTGCTCAAAGTTCCCTGGCTTTGACAAAAATTTGAATATTAATTCTGAGATTTTAGCTTTCCTAATGCATTCCTTTTTTAATAGGAGAAGAAAATTGGAATTTATGAGTTTGTTATCAAGATAGAATACAGCTCCTTCCTGACAAGTATAAAAGCTTCCAGCAAAGTAAACTAGAGGTCAAATGGAGCAGATGGAAAGGCCAGTCCTGAGTATCCAGTCAGGACTGCTTGTCCCGGGGGACAGTGTGTTTAACCTGCCGGGCACAGCAGGGCTCTCTCTGAGTGATGGTAGATCTGGAAACGAAACCTGTCTTGCCAAGCCTACTGTTCCAAAAAGTTATTTGTAAGTGTTTGATCTCTTCTTGTAGCTGCAGAACTCTGGAAGCTTTATTCAAATATTTTTCTGAGATGCCCAGAAAAACCTTCTGCAAACTAGTAACTTCCCTTTTTTTTTTTTTTTTTTTGAAGAAACACAGCATTTAGGTCATCTCCTGTTGCCTTCTTTAAAGGAGTTTTGGTTTTGTCTTTCCTGTTTCCCACTATAAGCTATTACAGTGCCGGCTTCCTCTACTGATTAGGAACCCTTTCTTCACTGCTACTCATTAGCTGCGATAGCGTTGCTATCATTTTATACCAATTTCTTCTGTCCTTTAGTGTAGAGTTGTTTTTCCTCTCTCTTATTCAGCTCCGTGTTGTGTATGCAGAGAGAAAGTAGCTATAATCCTCTTCAGGCTTTCGTGTGCTGGGAGAGCTTGATTTGTCTCCTTCTCCCAGGCTATCGCTGACCCAGCTCTGCTGCAGCTCATCTTTCTGCGTGCTAGTGCTGGTGTTTGTCATCTGTGTGCAGCTGGCTCCTGATGTTTGCAGTTTTAATGTTCAACTCAGATTCTGTTGTCACTTGGTCCATTGGATTTTTATATCGGGCAGTGCTTTGTGCGTGTTTGCTTTCCATCAGGAGCATAGTCTTGTATAATGTAGGGTCTACGTATCATCATCTCAGTTCCCTGTTTATCTTCAGAGCTCCTTTAATATCATAATTTTTCCTTTCAGTATTCAAACTAAATTTTGTTTGCAGACTTTTAGTGGTGAATGAGTGTTTGACTTCGAACACTTTTGAGTCAGCCATGCTGCCACACAGCCACGAGGCAGGCACACATCTGCTCGGTCCCTAGTGAACAGGGACTAAACTTTCTTCCTGAGAATAACTCCTGCACAGGTTCTTTGTTGCCCTCTTCTCAGGTGAAGCTCTGGGCTTAAAGGTACTTTGGTGCCTAACAGCTGTTATAGTAGAGTTTAGATGCTTTTTGGAGTGGGGATCCCCATTTCTACGCAGCTGGCAGTGGGCTCTACAGAAGAAACTTAAATTTCTAGTATCCACAGTCATCACTTTTCCTAATGCTTGTCTGCCAACATCAGCATGATATATATGTACGTATGCATATACATGTATGCACATATATCTATGTCTATGTTTTACACAAAAGAAAATTTTAAACATATAACACTAACAATATTTGGCATATACAAACCCTGGAGAAACAGTGCACAGAACAAAACTTTAGAAGCTGTTTCATAATCTTTTGGGTAGGATTAGAAAATTAAATGAGTTAAGCTGTTTCAAATGAAGAGCATATCTGCCTTAGCATTTAATATTTTAGCTCTTCTATTCAGTAACAACTGACAGGCAGTACTGCACTTGTATTATGTACCACCAACTTATCTCCTGTGGGGTCTGAGTAATGGGAAACATGTTTTTCTTTAACTTCCTCTATCATCAGCCTTAACAATTCACAAATATTAACCATATTTTTGTACTATGTGCTCGCCCACACAACAATGTAATATAGTGTACTATGTGTAATATTCCAGAGATTTTATTATTCATTCTCTTCCCCAGTCATATTTTAAACCAGCAATGCTTTGCTTTTGCTTCGGTTGCTTCTCTTGAAATTCAGAAGGAGAAAAGATGTGTTTTATATATGTTTGAAAATACCCAAATAACTTAGCATTGCTTTCTGGGCTGAGCTCTCCTAAAATGCGAGAACAACTCAGTTCCATTTTTTTATGGAGGAAAACTGGAATCCATGCAACTTAGAAAAAAAATCTCTGAGAGATTAGACATTATGGTGGTTGTTTCTATTATGAAGGTATTTATTTTTTGGGGGCAATTTTTACTTTGTAAAAGTAAAATGTGTCAGCATCACTGAGCCTCCTGGCGCTGGATTTCCATGGTTAGCATCAGCTCAGTAGCAGAAGAGTAGAGGCAACGTTACTGCTTTGTCATGAATCCGAAGGTGAGGTCCTTCACATTTGTCTTTCCGCACGAGATTTATCAGTGTGTCATGTGGTCTCATTTTTCTCTTGATAAACAGAAGGAATATTGGAGTAGACCTCTGCGTAGGCATGGATTTAATAGCGGATACTGCATGACCGTAGATGGATGATGGATGCCTCTAGCTGAGGATGCTTTAGAACGAAGGCTCTGTCTCTGATGTGGGAGTCACCCCCCTAGAATTTCGCTGTCCTTGGAGTCTCCTTCTTGCATAAACCAGAACAACAACTGGAGGCAGGGAAGACTTCTTTTGCTACTTTAAGCCTAATATATCTATGTTGTGGACACAGGCGTAACTGCAACCTGTGAAGATGTATATGGGTCACCTTCAAACTACTGTTGACAGCAGTGTAACTGCAGCAGATGGTGTTCACTGTCGGCTGCAAGATCTGCTCTAGTGGTTTGCTAGAGCTGAGCTTTATGTTGCCTTGCCTAGTTGCTAGCAGTAACCTACTAGTTAGCTTAATTTTAGCTTGTGTAAATTGAAGTTTTCTTAAAAATACTCTTAAGGCTTTTGCTCCCTCTGTTCCCTGACGTGTGGTGTACAAGTGCAGGCAGTAAGAGTGTTGGATGGCAGAGAAGGGGAGAGGGTGCAGGGTTCCGGGCGTCCTTGTGCTGGTGTCCTGGGAAGCTGGAACCCAAAATGCAAGAGCTTAAAGTGTTCCTTGCCAGTACTACCACGGGCATATGACAGCCCTTCAGGCTCCGGTGGCTCGTGTTACAGCTTTGGACTGCTGCATTTATGCCAGAAAAACGTATTCAGGAGCAGCCAATGCCCACATCCTTGCTGCGGCAGCTGAGCTGCTTGACAGACAAGACAAGGATCCCTGTGAGCAGTAGTGCTGGGGATGTGAGCACTGGGGTGAGGAGCGGGAAGGTAAGAGGAAGCCCCTGCAATTCACTAGAACCGTGTGTTCCTCCTCCTTGTCTGGGTGCTTTCCAGTTTCTCTTAAATGACGAGATTTCCTCAAATCGTTCCCTGTAGACTCACGAAAACCTGTGTCCATTGAGTGACACTCTTTTCTTGCATGAGCTGTATTATGTTAAAAACACTTCTGTATATTGATAATGTATCAAAGTTCTGCAAAATGGTCTTGGAGCTTGAGGAGGGCATATATTGGAGAGCTGGGAGCAGAGCGTAGATTATAGATGCGGTCTGAAATGTTGGTCATTGCCAAGGAAGAAATGGGCTTCTGCCAAACACCCCAGAAGGAGAACGCACCAGGCTATGGGATGGCTAGCACAGTCAGTGCTGATACTGCTGCAGGAGCAGTTACGTTATTTCACAAGTCAGATACCCAAGGATGTTTTGCCACACATCTATCATATTGTGGAGCTTGCAAAAAGAGCACTTGGTGCTGGATTTGAAATGCATTCCTTTATATTTATGCATTTCCTTAAAGCAAAGCTTGCACGTTCCCAAATGCGGACAGGAATAATGCAGAAGAATGGCAACTTTGCTGGGCGCTTGCTGTTAACATGCAGGAAGCAGTTTGTCGGTAAGGATTAAAGATGCAGTTGAGGACTAGTGCTGTAAAAAGGCTTAATCCAGGAGCTCTGTGTTCAGTTTTCTCCAGAAATATCCTACCTAATGCGTTTTATCAGGGCATGCCCTTTACAAAATAGTCACCTCGCAAATGGAAGGAGAAATGATAAAATGGTGAATGCTTTTTTGTGTGAAGTGCCCAGAGATGGTGAGCCTTAACAGACAGGTTGTGTATTTCAGAAGTCCACTGATGTCCATATATTTTTTTATTATAAGCATATTTAATTGAATCTCTTACTACACTTGAGATTCAGGTAGATAAATCTGTTTCAAGGCTGAAAATGGAATCCTTTTCTGTTGTCACATAAGTCAAGGGCAATTGAGCATTATTGAATAAAAATAATGAATTAAACCTTTTCTAAATAGCAAGTACTCTAGAAGAATTGCGTTACAACATAAAAAGTTGATTTGAGCTATAGGGCATGCTTGCTTCAGTCCCTATAGAGATGAATTTTCTCCGATTCTTTTCTCAAATGGCCCGGAGGTGTAGGGGGGAAAGGTTGAGCAGGATCTTAACTCACGGGAAATTATCTAGATGTGTGCGTTAGGATCAGTGCATTTCCTTCTCTTGTTGCTGGGATTTAAGGGTGTCTTAAGAGAAAATCCATTCTGAAATGCTTTTGGTAATAGGTTGATACTGACATGTAGTTTCTGTTGCACTGCCTGCAAATTTGTATCTGACAAAGAAAATAGTTGTGCTTTGATTCTAAAACCATCCTGGGAGGTCAAGTTTAGCTTTTCTCCAAATTTATTTTTTTTTCAGTCTATAGCTGATGTTAGAGATATCTTGCCTTTTCCATCCTTTTCTCCACTTCTAGAGATATTTTGAGCCCAATTTTCGTCTTTCAACCACTGTTTTGTGTAATAATTCTGCAGAAACAGAAGGGGCTAGGGATGTAGGAAAGGGCTGAGGTTTCTCTTCGGTACTCCTCTGCTGTGCTCCCCCTATACGCTATATGCTGCCTTGTAATGGGATGGGGCAGCCTGGGCTGAGAGTGGTGGTATTTGGTTATTTTAGCTGCTGATTCGTGAGTAATAGTGGAGGGGAAAAAAATTGAACAGATACTCTTGAAATAGGATTGCTCCTTTGGCTTTAGAAAGAGAAGGAAGGGGGAGGTCACCCCCACAAAATTTGCTGCAGTAATTTTTTTAATAGTGATAAGCTGGAACTGACTGTTTAACTTAACTCTCTTCTGTTTGTTATTGATCTGTGATGTTTCCTTTAGAGTAGGAAATATTACTTGCATCGTGATATTTCTTTTGAGAAGTTTTATAGAGAGATTCTGTGGAGCTGGATAGCAGCTTCCCGCGGACTTTCGGTGCTGCCCTGTACTGCATTGGTCAAAGTATATATATCCAGAATGGATGTGATCAGATTTCAGTTTTCAGAGTGAAGTGAGGGAAGAAGAAAGGTAACGTCTGTATTCTACCCTCTTTTCCCCACGCAGTCTCTCTCACCGAGCACAGCAGCATGAGATGGGGTTACCCAGGGTTGTAGTGGAACTGCTCTGTCTCTGGCTGCTTTGCCTTACCAGCTTTCAAAATATCCCAATATCTTGTCACTTGGCAAGAAATGCCTTCCAGAGAATGCTTTGCTACCTGCTGGCATGTTGCAGGGTTCAGGGAAGTTGCATGAACACTAGGGTTCACTAGCAAGTTAACAGCATTTGCCTTGCAGGCTTTTTCCTAGGTAATTTTTAGGAACTTTCCTAGGTATGATAGAAAATATAAGGTATACTAGACTCGCAAAACGCGTAGCTTTTGGGTACAAACATCTGTATCAAACAGAAGCGTTTGGAGAAACCGTGAAGACAGGGAGGAGCTTGTCAATGCCAGTGGACTATGCTCTCAGAGTACTTTAATACTCATGAGACCTATTTGTGTTTTATGGATTTACAGAAGTTTTGAGGCTTGGCTTGTAAAAGAAAAAAAAAAAGTTATTTGATGGTTTTCTTCCTCTCCCTCTTTCTCTCTTGTAGTCTATGCAAGCAGCAAGATGTCCCACTGATGAACTGTCATTAACCAACTGTGCTGTGGTGAATGAGAAGGACTTCCCATCTGGGCAGTAAGTGTGCACTGTTGCTCTTTCAGCTTTTAATCAAAAAGGAATTGTTTTCAAAATTTGGATGGAGGTGGAATGGAATTTCAGATTTGGGAAGGTGAATACAGTAGGTTAATTAACAAAATGTCTGTATCTTTAGAGGCCAAAACTTTAAATGTGCCTCTTTGTCAGAACTGGAGATATAAAAAAAATGGTAAATTTTTCTCTGAAGCATTTCTTGCTTGGAAAACTGGATCTGCTTAACTAATGATAATCACTATTTTAATGAAGGACTTCAGGCCTTTTTTGATCTTTTTTTTATTTTGTTTTGTTTTTGCTGTTATTCCTGTTACATAGAATATTTGAGCTATTTCATTTAATTGTATTACTAGGGGCATCTTCTCACTTTCACATTGTATTGGAGTGCTGAGCAGAGTCAGTAGAAACTCTCTCTTGTTCTAGGGGTTTTCATGCACAAGAACAAAAGGGGAAGACAACCAGACTGTGGGCACCAATTTGGATTCTTTAATTACAGTTCTGTGGTGACTGATAGAAGCTGACTCTGGATTTTACTTTTGTGAGAAAGGAAGAAAACACATTAGTTTTTCAGCCCAGCCCACACAGAAGGGCTTTGTATTAAAAGAAGCCAATTCAAATAATTAGTTTCCTTGCTTTGCTGCAACTGTACAGTGGCTCTCTAAAAGAGAGAGAAAATCTAAAAGATTTCCGTATGTATGTTGTAGACAGAAGTAATTAATTTCAGCAGAAAGAGGGAGCATCACATGCAGCAGAAGGCGGAAGAGCTTGGGTTCGAAAAATGGGAAAAAATGTTAAAAAAAGATATTAAATTATACACTTAGAGCCTTAACATAAAATACCTGCCCAGATGAATTCTGCTGAGGATGGAGAACGAAGTGGCTCTGAACTGCAGGGAGCAAGGGAGCGATGTGTTTTAAGACTTGCCTCTTTTTAGGTAGCAGCTGTTTTGCTACCCTGGAGAGCTGTCCTGGCCCTTCAGTGATTAACTGAACTGTGATTTCACAACCTCACCCGTAGTATAAAATACCAAAACAAAACAAAAACACTCCCCCTAAAAAAAACCCCAAACGAGCACAACTTTTAAAGTCAGAAGCAGGCAAAAGTATCTGCTTGGACAAGGTAGTGTCCTGGTATCTTCAAATGATGTTTTTTTCTGCAAGTAGATTTTTTTCAAAGTAATTGACTTACAAAAATACCTGAACTGAGCATTGTACCTCATGCATTATAAAAATGTTAATTTCCTCAAATATGAATGTCCTGGAGAGACCCAGCTTCCAGACCTGCAGCAGCTGGCTGCTTTCCTTTCACTCTGAGAACCCTCTTTCATCGCATTTATGGAAACATGCAGGAAACAATATCCTGAGACTTGCCTGGTAAGCAGCCTGGCCATGATTCTGGCTGTACTGATTCTCCCCGAGAACGCTGCTTATTTCTCAAAATCGGGGCTTATAAAGAAAGCAGCATATGTTTGGTTGTGAGCAGATGCTATAAATTGCTTTGAAAAGTGTAAGACTAGAGTACAGAGAAACATCATGATACTCAGCTACTGCTGAAGGATGTAGTCATGCTGCTGCATTGCAGATATACTGAGCAAGACCATCCTTGTGATCTGCTGCAGTAGGTTGCACGCAGTCAGCAGACTGGGTTTGTATCATCCTAACCATGACTGGGTGCGCAGAATATTTTTTGGTAAGAGTTACACAAAGGGCTTTGCTTTAACACTTCCATTTGGTGCTCACGGTCTGGAGCTGGGAGTTTGACCTTGGATCAGCGAGATGGTTTATCCCCAAGATGCTACTGTAGATCTTTTCATGCTTCATTTGCTGCATCCTGTAAGTTGCACAAGTATGAGTCACCATTTTGTGACGCATGAGTTCATGGGATGCAACGTGTTATTATAGTACTGTGTTGGTTTGATAAGTTTCTGTGACATACTTCTATCTTGACGACTCCCAATGTATTTTGGAGAGAGAAACAAGTGCTGAGAACACCCAGGCAGTGAAGGGGGTAACAGTCTGGGAGGAAGCCAGGGCAGGTTATCTCAATAGCAATTTTTTTTTATGTTGAGAACCGACTAATTATTCTTACCTTTTATTCCTGTCTTTTACATGGGAAAACCATCCCTCTTATCTCATGCCAGTTTAGTTGTCTGAGGAGCCCGTGAGGAGCCTTGCTGAATAATTTACAGGGGTTTCCAAACACGCACCAGAGGAATGTCTGCCCATATTATTGAGATGCTTACTGGCACCTTTGCATAGATACGCAAGTTATCCTCTCCCTTAAAAAAGCTATGCTCTTTCTTCACGAACATAAAAACTAATGGACACACGGGTTAATATTATCTATTATAGTTTCTGTTTTGCTCGGCCTGGCCAGCAGACGTACCAACCGACAGTTTCCTGGGCCCAGTCTGGAGCCCTTCTTAAGAATTGGCATCACAGCCTTGTTTTGGTTCTGATCTGTTCAGGCAAGGCTTTAACATGAATTAGAGCAGCAGTTTCATCTGTTGGAGCTCTTGGGAGATACCTGGCCTTGGTGACTCATCGTTCCTTTTGTTCGTTTATAAGCAGAAGCTGTTAATAAGGTTGAGATTTCCCCCATGGGTCTCCATGAGCCCTCCAAGCTCCTTTCTGGTGAACATCAATGTAGGAAAATGCATTTAGTTTTTCCTGCTATTGCCTTATTTTGAACATTCTTACTACTTAGGTTGCTTACAGCCTGTTGGAGACTGCCTGCTCCTGCTGTCTTTGAGAAGAAACATGGTTGTTCCTGTGCCTTTAGCAGATTTTTCTCAAAGAACTTGTCAGGATTTGACCTTTCCTAATCTTCTCATTTGGCTAGAGATTTCTTTCAGAGAGCTGATTTTTTTTTTCTCTTTTTTTTTTTTCCCCCCTCTCTTTGTCTTCCTGGCATCCATTTGCCTGCTGTCAGGCTCTGCTATCTTTCTGGCCTGCTGGAAATGTTCTTGGTGAATGGTGTGCTCCAATATAGTAATTTTAATTTGTATCCTTTGTATCCCCCCACCCCCCCCACCCCCCAGTATTTTTACTGGGTATCCCTATTTGCTTGCATTTTGCTTCTTTGAAGTGAAACCCAACAGTGGTGGAGTTTGTTTCTTCCTGCAGAGATGCTGAATCTATACGTGTTGAAGTCACTGTTGTGTTTCGAGCCACACTTAGTGCATTGCTTGGGATCCATCTCAGTCTCAAGAAGCTTTAGTCTTGGGTCTTTTACTGTCTGATGAGCTGCTTCTAGTAGGGTGTTATTTGTCATCAAGTGTATTCTTGGTGAGGTATTCCAGTATCATAGCTGGAACTTGTATTTTGCCTGCAGGCATGCTCGTCTAACACTCTGCAACATAATACTTTGCTTTCCCGTTGGTTGTATATTGATATTAATTTGAATTACTGAGGCTGATACACTCTGTGCTGGAAACCTCCTGATTTCAGTCCCTGCTTCCTGGACAGCTTCTCTATTTTATCTGCTACTCAATTTAAAATGAAACAGTCCCTGGAGCAACATTCAGTCTGGGAAGGATCATCTCCCTTGGCCTGCTGGCAATGCTCTTCCTAATGCAGCCGGAGATGATGTTGGCCATCTTTGCTGCAGGGGCATGTTGCTGGCTCACGTTCAACTCGTTGTGCACCAGGATCCCAGGTCTTTTTCTGCAAAGCCACTTTCTAGTCAGTTGGCCCCCAACCTGTAGTGGTACATGGGATTATTCCTCCCCAGGTGGAGGAATTTGCATTTTCCTTTATTGAACTTGATGGGATTTGCGTCAGCCCATACCTCCACCCTGTCAAAGTCCCTCTGCGTGGCAGCACAATCAGCAGGTGTGTCATCTGCAAACTGGCTAAGGGCGCACTCTCTCCCATCATCCCAGTCATTAATGAAGAGTTTAAGTATTTTTAGCCCCAGTATGGACACCTGGGGTAGGTGCACCACTAGCGAACTGCCCGAAGGTGGACTTCATGCTGCTGATCACTACCCTCTGAGCCCAGTGGTTCAGGCAGTTTTCAGTCCACTGCACTACCCGCTTACCAGTTTGTCTGTAAGGATTGTTGTGTGAGGCAGTGTAGAAAGCATTGCGAATGTTGAGATAAACAAAATCCACCACTCTCCCTTCATCCTCAGAGCTCAACATTTCATCCTAGAAGGCTACCATATTGGTCAGGCATGATTTTCTTTGTAAATCCATGCTGACTACTCCCAGTCACTCTCTTGTCCTTTAATATGCTTGGCTTCCAGGATCAGTTGCTCCATCACTTTCCCAAGGACTAAGGTGAGGCTGACCAGGCTGTAATGCCTTGGATCCTCCTTCTTGCCCTTCTTGAAGATAGGAGTGACATCTGCTTTCTCCCAGTCCTCAGAAACCTTTGCTGATGACCATGAAGCACCCATCTCTTGCTAAATCTCCCTAAGATTTATAGGGAACTGTACCACCTATAACAGGTTTCTGGATTTACACCTGGGGCAGGAGGAGATGGAAAAGGAAGATGCATGTCCCTACAGCTGGGGTTTTAGGCAGCTCATGGGTGATTTAGGGCCAGAACCAGTGAATAGTCACACCACTGGTCCACCTGACACAGGGATACATACCTCCTCGTATGTACCACTGTGTGATGTGTTTAAAGTGCTTTCTTACCCTGCTATGCCATCGAGCGCTAGCAGTTCCTGGAAAGGTTTTGCAAGCTTCCCTGTCTGTTTGGGCTAAAGCTAGTGATGTCTAGAGTTTTTGGCTATGCAGGCCACGGATTTCCTCTAGTCTCAAAGGGCCATATGTTCTTTCCTCCCATGTGGCTGAAGCTGTTATTCATACACGATGTAGCCAATGTATACGTGTGCAGCAGATCTGCTTTTGGGTGGTGCTGGATTCACTGTGCATATGCAAATGAAAATATATGGAGCATATGTGCATGTAATACATTCACTGCCAGGGAGGGAGGATGGCCAGGAGCGTGGGCCTTGGCTGTAAGCGTAGTTCATCTAGCCCTTAGCTTCTGACGATGGATGAGAGGGGAACACCACAGGTCGCATAAGTTGGTGACCTCATATACCCTTTGGGTAGCTAAAATACATGCAGTTGCGAAGAAGATGAAGTGGAACCTGATTCCGTCATCGCCCGTGCCACCAGTGCACACAAATCCCATCTTCCTTTTGTTTTGCTTTCTTACGCCAAAAAGAAGTCTGCCTATCGTATGATAAGAGCTATCGGGCATAGTCTGAGGATAGCTATAAGCAGCTTTTGAATATCTTTGTTCCTGATAGCTTAGCTTCTGAGAGTGACAGACAGGCACATGCAATTGCTGCTGCTGTGTCTGCTCCTGACTGTTTATATTGTTCTGTTCTTTATAACAGTGTTCCTGGTCTTCAAGTGCTGAGTTCAACATCTGTTGGTCACTAGCAAACAGGAGGGACAGCCTCAGAGCCTATGTGATTTTACTTTTTGTACAGAAATTCCTTCCATTTTTTTCTGCGATCAAACTTCTAAACAATATATTAAGATCTTTGTATAGGCTTTGCATCTATTTCTTGTTGAAATCACAGCTGGGGTATACTACTTGTATTGGAGTAAAATATTGATGCTTTGGTGTTAGATGCTTGAGATGTGAAACCAGTGTTGATTTTTAGATACAGCAACCTTGGTCTTTGTGGTTATAATTTGGTTCTCTCACATTTGTATAGTGCAATTCCTGAAGTAAAGGGCTACTGGTGGGGGAATGTAAATAATAATTATTAGTACTATGTATTTCAGTTGGGCTTTGAGATCACGTTGCATCACTGAAGGTGATGGACTTCTGTGAAAGACTGATGTGTGCCTGCATCATGGTGTAGGTCTAAAGCTTTTGTTTTTTTCCTTTATAGGACCAGATATGAGCTGGCTTGTTTCTTTTGAATTCTTACAGCACTGGGAGCAATGCAAAATCCTCCTGGGTATATATCGAAGTAAAATATTGTTCTCTCTCCTAGACATGTTATTGTGAAGACTTCTCCCAACCACAAATACATTTTCACGCTGAGAACCCATTCCTCAGTTGTTCCTGGCAGTATCGCGTTCAGCTTGCCCCAGGTACTATATGGTTTGACTTAGTGTTTTCCTATAGAATAAGCAAAATCTCTTTTGAGATCAGGATTGAAGATAACTATTCTAATTGGAGGGAAATGTCTGCACTAATGTATGCTACAAATTTGATTTCTGACAGCAAAAATTCAAGGAGACTTTTACTATAGCTGAAGCAAACTTGCTTATATTACTTTGATCTATTTTTAGTGCATGGTGGGATAAAAATACTAGAAAAGGCATAATTCAACCTTATAAAAAGCCACCAGAAACAAACTATTTCAAAAAGAAAAGCCTAAGCAACGTCTGCTATTCTTTGTGAATTTTTATTGTTCCCTGGTTTCCCTTGACTTTAAAGGGTTTTCTTTGCTGTGTTGCTCTTTTAAAGACCTGCAGCAAGTTTTATTGACTATATTCAGTCATCATTAGTATTTCTAGATAAAAAGTGCAATGTGATGCATGAAATAGATTTAGCTTGTCTCCTGTTTCTTAATTCAGTCAAGTTATTGCATGTTAAATGATGGTTAGAATAAATAATTGATACAATTAACTTCTAAATAGAAAAATTAATCTTGTAGCCTTTAACTGGCTT
Organism: Calonectris borealis; assembly: GCF_964195595.1. Lineage (NCBI taxonomy): Eukaryota > Metazoa > Chordata > Aves > Procellariiformes > Procellariidae > Calonectris > Calonectris borealis. Next base: position 4,942,568 of record NC_134333.1, on the reverse strand, counting down.
ACACAGTGAGTCGCATAACGTAAAACTGGAACAACCATGGTCACTGATGTAATGCTATCATATTTTCCTGCTAGTAACTGGCCTAGAAATTGAGTCTCTATGCTGCAAACACAAATTTTTTTCTTCAACAGATGACTTGACATAGGCCCCAAAACCTTTTTGCTTTTTGATGCCTTGTTCAAATTCAGATTTGTCCAGCGAGTGGGTGAAGAGGATGCTATGTTAACCATATGTCTAGTTATGATTTCTGATGCCCAAACTGAAAAACAGTTATCAGTAGAAGATATTTGTATTGCAGGGTTAAAGTAGATGCATTCATGGTCTGGGGTTGATTTTTGTAGATTCCAGTAGTTATTTGTAGAGCCAGGAGAGCTCTTCTGCTAAGGAATGAGGTACGTTGCTTACCCCCAAAAAGTGACTATGGTAGCAATTGTTACAGCTGCCGGTATAGGAATGTTTTATTTGCGTATTCCTGGTGTTAGGATTTAATTTCCAGTATTTCCTGAAGCCCTGAATAATTGCAGCTAGCGCTACACAAAATGTGCGTTTACCTCACGTATTCAGAGGGTCATGCAATGTGCACGTAGGCTCTGAGACCTCCAAGAAAGTCTGTTGTGCATTCATTACGCACGGAAAGTTCTTGACCACCTTTATTCTGTAATAATCTTAAGTCTTAGGCCTAAATACCAAAAACCATGAAAAAATTTTGTATTCTGCAGAGCCCAAAAGATGATGGGGCATGCAGTGATGACAAAATTCTTGGCAGAAAACACCCAGATGAACATAGGAATTGAACTGCATCTCTTGCCACAGAGAAGACCCTAACTAATCTTTCTAGCAGAACTTGGACAGCTTTCCTTCCTGTCCTGAAATTGGGTGAAAGGCTTAACCTGGTGGGTTTAAGCAAAGCCCAGTGGTTGCAGGAGTACCAGTGTGCCTGCGCACCGTTCTTGCACTGGTGCTCACCAGTGCCTGGTACTTCAGGTGAAGGTGAGTTTAAGATATCTGTTGCTGAAGAATCAAGGGGAGGGGCAGAATTCTTCCTGGCCTTTCAAGTAAACAGTGGAGGCTGTGAAGCATGAGATTAAATATGGAAACATAATTTGTTTTCACCTTCTTGGGAATACCAGTAAGTACACATAAGACTTCCTGCTCTGGGCTTTGATTTCTGACAGGTTGATCCATGGACATATCAGAGAGGGGGGGAATATAGGGAGAAATTTTCTTTTTTTAAAAAAGGTCATTGTATTCCTTCTCCCAGACTTGTTCCTTGCAGATAAAAAGCCAAACATAAATTACCATAAAGTACCGCATTTCAAATGCAATCTTACCAGAGCCTTGTGTAACGATACCTATATATTTTTGTGATTCATGCCTCTCTAAGGCTTAGATATTTGAGAGACTGTGAATAGTGTGTAGCCTGAGATGTGGACTGTAAATACACACTAGCCAATCTGTAGTACAAGGGCCATTGGAAAAGTACCATGTTTGCAATTATCAAGCCAGTACTTTTGGCTAGTAAAGGTTATAGATTTTTGTGTCGCATAATTATTGAACCATTTCTCACTTCTCATGCAGTTCTGTGCTGCACAAATCTTTTTAGAGGAATTTGAAGGTACCTAAAGGACTTGAACAATTCCATTCTTGCTAGTTCTCCGAACAAGTTTTGGTTTAGGTAATTTTATAACTTCAAGCACATTACAACTATTTCCATTACAACTAGTATATATGTGCAAGCTTTTAAAATGATGATGGAGTGTATAGTAGCCTTAAAATGATGATGGATGGAGTGTATAGCAGCCTTTCTTGCCTGTTGTACCACCTGTTGTGTGATCAGCACCTGAGCTTTGGTAGAAAATGAGCAGAATGACAAAAAACCCTATCCAGTATGATAACTTCTGCTTCCGAAGTTGGTGGGGTGACCAAAAACATAAAGGAGGTTGGACAGAACAACCTCCTGAGGTCAGAAAATAGAATTATTAATGGAAATTATTCCAGGTTTTTGACATGTTTCCTGTTAATTTGGGGGTCTTTGTAAGATCCCATTCTGCTTTTTTTTGCTGCTTCTTAAGGATCTCGTGGGGGAGCCTGCTTTTCTGATGAGGGTGCTGACTCTGAGTGGGCATTTGTTCTACTGAAGGACAGGTTTTCTGAAGTTCTTGTCTTGTTTTTACAGAGAAAATGGGCTGGACTTTCCATCGGACAAGAAATAGATGGTAAGTCAGACAGCAGCATGATCATGGTATATGTTTATGAAAGCTGAATTCCGTGTTTCCGTACTGAAGTGAAACTGAATTGGAAAATTTCAGATCTTCAGCCCTTCTTCAGGTAATGTGAGACCTTCATTAGCGAAAGGGAGTTGCTCTCGTGTCTGCAGGCTTTCTGTGTCTTAACATTTTCAAAACCCGGAGGACTATTTTGACTGTTACCTTCAAACGTCTGCTGGTATATGAACATAGCTCTGTATGGGACGTCAGTGTCCCCATGCAGATGTGAACGTTTAACACGTCCTGGATAGTCTGTTCTTGTGGCTTTGGAGAACGCTTATCAGCTGACAGAAAACAGCTGTTGTCGCTGAGGATATTTTTGGCATCTAAATTTGAGTATTGAGAATGGGGAAGTTTTAGTGCTAAGAGCTGCCGAAAGCCAGCAGTGTGCTCTGGATAGCTGGAGTGATGAGCTTTGTGAGTAGCACTGATGTTTTTGCCAATAACTGACTAGAATATTCTGCAGTATAATGAAAGGAAAGGGATGCCATCTCAAGTTTGTACAAATTGCAGATTTGTATTCCAATTTCAACTCTTAACTGAGCCTGGCGAGCCTTTGCCAACGTTCAAAGAGGAGGCTGATTTGCGTCTCTCAGCTTGCATGCTCTCTCTTTCATTTATTCGTGCTGTCTGTCACCAGTACCTCTGGTTTATGAACGACTGGCTTCGCTGTTGGTTATGGGTGCTGCTGTTTGGTCTGTCTGCAGCTTCTGGAGTATTGACCAAACTCCTGGCAGCAGCTGTTGTCATAGGAGGGTCTTCATGTTCTTCAAGGTAATGGATCATGTCTGTTCTTTTGACCATCAGGAGTTACCTGTGTGCTCCTGGGGGCAGCCATCTCATCCTTTTCTTTGACAAGGTTGCTGTGATGAAGCCTGTTCTAATGGTTGGCTGGCTCATGGTCGTTGATGTGGAGCAAACTGTTCGTTAGGCCACTGTTTTGCCATTTGAGGTGTTTACAGTGATTCCAGGGAATTCCCCTCTCATTTGAGGATTGTGGGCAGAGCTGATGACTGCGTCCTGTGTCAAAAAGTGAGGAGGACCTAGACTGAGAAGTGGTACAGCTGTGGATGTGAGGTACTGTTAGGGAAGCTCGCTCTTTGGCTGTTTGTTTTCGCAGCTCCTCTGGTCTCAGCAAGTCCACGGGCATGGATCAGTACTTGAGTGTGAAGTCTGATGTCTTTGTGGATCTCTTTTTGTAGTGACAAGCTAGAGTGCGTCTGTTTGCCTCTCTACACAGCTAGATGCCTCACAGATCTTGCTTGGAAGCCATTTCTTTTTGTTGGCTGCTTTTGTTTTGTTTTGGTTTTTTTATTTTTTAAACTGAAGAATAACCTATAATGAGGGGGGAAGACCCATAAATTAATTTGTTTCTCACCCTTTTTTGGTTGCTGATCAGTAACATGTGCCAGCTGGCTTACAGATAAATGCTTTTTAGTACTAAAGTTATTTGGGGAAAGAAACACTAATATTCAGCATGATTAGCTGTTAGAGCAGATTTGTGATTGTACTTGTACTAGACCTTGCTATAAACTTACCAACTATGTGGGATCATGTATTAAGAAAAATAGTGCAGTGATTTTATGCAGAGTGACTAAATGTCATATGACTCCCTGCTGAGTATAAAGGACTTGTAAAGCTATTCTACAGGTAGGGAGAAGTATTCATAAAACTAGTGATTTACCAGGGCTCTCTTTTTGTCTTGTTCCCCTAATAATGTGGAAACTATGTTTTAAATGTCAGTTTCAAATGCAGTCCGCTGCTTAGTGGTACCGTGAAGCTGAGTCCCATTGAGCCCCTGATGATATGATAAAGGTTTTCCAGATGAGTGAATCTTGTCAGTTTGCCTTTGTGGAAAGGTTGAGTGCCTTGAGTGGATGCGGTTGTCTTGCCTTCAGTGCGGTTCAGCTTCATCAGCTCCCGTGTTACAGTTGGAGATGCACACCTGGGGCTGGGCGCTGGCTGCCTCAGCTGCATTCTCAGCACCGGGAGGTCGCTGCTACCTTCTCAGCCTGCCTCTCTGTTTCTAGGTCCCTAAGGGCTTTTGAAGCTGGTGTTGTATGTTGCTTACTGGACTGCATCCCCGGTGATGCATTACTGTTCTCCTCTGTACCAGACACCCCCAGCATTCAGTCCTTGATGTAAGGACTACTCGTATTCGGTTGACACCTCAGTTCTGTGATGTGACCGGATCCAGGGACTGATATTCTTTCCGGAAGCTTTTGTTTGACAAAGCCCTGAGATTAGGCAAGTAAAAGGAAATAACTGCCTTGAAGTGACCTGTAAGGTAAGAACTCCTGCTGCGCCCTTGCAGGACCAAAGTCCCTCCTTCGTTAGCTATGGCCTATGTGATAACCCTGCTGCCATATCCCTTTTTGAAAGAACTAGTTGATATAGTAGATCTACCTCAGTTCGGGAAGTGGTTTAGTGTTTCATTTTTATCCCTATTTCCTGGAAGATCTTTCTTTGACAGCTCATTTCTAGGTGGCCTATTCTTATACCAGGAAGGATGTTAAATGTACACGCTGTGATGACCTATGTGTCTTCTGGTAACAACTTAAGCAAGAGACAGGCTCTCTTTATTCTCTGAACTTGAACGAATTGTGTATTATAGTATGCTGGATGCTTGTTTTGACATCACATCTTCCCAGGAGTCTGGAGGTTCATTCTGGAACCATTCTCCTGCCAAGAGGCTTGATAGGAAATAGTAGGTTATGCGTGAAGTACACTTCCCTTATTCGCCTCCTACTGCTATATCCTTAGCTGTGATTTCTGTATCAGATGAGACTTTCCTCTCTCGATTCAAAGCAAGCCTATAACGTTCCTTAGTCTTCTGGAGAAACATCCGCTTCTGTCCTTCGCTGCAGTCTGGTTTGTGAATTATTAGGACTGTCTGCTTTGTGAGACCCTGTCCTTCTGATCAATTGTGCTGAGGCAGTATCCCTGAAGTTGTGGACCATGCTCTTCTTTCTATTCTCTTTCCTCCAGCAGCAACAGCCGTAAGTGGCCTCTTGTTTTTGACATGATGTAACTTAAGACCGGTGTGGATTAGGTGCGATTGGCAATGACTGTGAAGTACCTTCCATGCCACTTTGCTTTCTGCCCCCTGTCAAGGGCTGTTCAATTGATGCTGCATTACTGAAGGTAGCCTGGGGCATGTTAGGATAGGCCCAGGTGCACCTCTGGGGTAGGGGCTACTTCCTCTGTGTCAGAGATGACGGGTGGTTGATGCTGCATTCTGGGCTGTAGAAGCCTGATAGATTATATTACTGCACTTGAATTTGCAGGTAGTCTAACTTTCTGCTACCTAATCTGGAGAAGAGCTAGTCAATCTGTTGCTGCAGAAACCCAGTTATGACCTCTTGTCATTGCTTTTTTGGGCAAGATTAATCTTAATGCTTGCTTTTGGGCTTTCTGAAGACGTCCTCCAAACCCTTAGATGTAGGTATAGCTATCGTGGTGCTGCAGCATGTGTGAATTTGCTTTCATTGTCATCCCCCAAAGCTTGTATGGTGTTTTAGCTGTTTTAAAGGAGACTATTAGAGTTTTTAAAGAAATGCAGGGATTTTCAGTGGAGATACATTTGCTGGATTTTTGATTTTGTAGTAGAACATGGATGTAAGAGAAATAAGGATCTCTATCAGAAATAATATATTTAATTTTACTAAGTACTCATTCTGAATGGGTGAACATGTGTTGTCAAACTTATACTATGTTTGGGGGGAGACCTTGCTGTTCTGAAATGTGCTGTTTCTTTTTTTTTTAACAGTTTCCTTATACAGTTTCGACAAGGCTAAGCAGTGTATTGGCACAATGACAATTGAGATAGATTTTCTGCAGAAGAAGAACATTGACTCCAACCCCTACGACACAGACAAGATGGCTGCTGAATTCATCCAACAGTTCAACAGCCAAGCCTTCTCAGTAGGCCAGCAGGTGTGGGTTTTGTTTTTTAAGGCTAAAATGTTCTTAAGTAACATGTGCATGCATGTACTACAGTGATGTAAAATACTGAAGAATGCCTAGGTGCTAGCTCTGTGCTGCAAAGGACAGGTAATAGGCAGAAATTGTTTATTGTGTGAATGGTTTCTTTATGAAATGAGCAGAGTGGTTTAAAATCTGCCTTTTCCTTATTTAAAGAACTCTATCTTTCTTTGTGAGGAAAATCCCAAGGCTTGAGAGAGCTGGGTTCTCTCTCCGTTGTGGCCTGGTTGGATGTAAGCATGGCAGCTCCTGGAATCTTTTGAGAAGTAACTTTTGTCTTCCTTCTATATAAGATCAAAATGAACACCAGTTTTGATTAATTCTCAGTAGCACCTTTCAAGTGCAGTGTATTTTATTGTAACATTTATTGCTACTCTACAGACTCCAGTAGTAAAATAGGTATGAAACATTTGACTTAGGGATTTCTGAAAACTGATGTCCCTATAATTGAGCCTTCCTAGCTCTGCAGCAGATGGGCTTCTGCCCCAGTGAACGTCTGCAATAGCCTCTGCTTTGCCATATTCTCAGGACAGGTCCAGGTCTGTCTCTTATAGTAGTTTACAACTTGCAGGGTCTGAATCTTAAGTCAGTTGCAAATGTTATCTTGGAGGAAAGGAGCTGTGCAGAGACGGCCTGTTTTTCTATGGGGTGGACCCTACTTCTCGTAATACTCATTCTGTGTCTCATTATTCTCGCACTGTTTTTGAGGTATCCTGGTCAAACTGAAATGTGAAAGATCACAAAGGTTTGAGCTAAATTGTTCTCCTTCCCTAGCACCAATATTTAAAGTGAGAGGAAAATGTCAAGATATGATATAGAACATTTAGCTGGGGAGAAAAGGCAGGAAAAGAGAAGGTGTTCTTGGAAGGAGAATTTTTCTTTGAGTTTTTCCAATTGACTTCATGTTCTGCTACTTTTGATTTGTTACTCTTAAGTATGGGACATGAAAAGGACATGTTCAGTACACCACGTAGCAAAAACTACGTGGAATTTGTTGGGTGGTAAACTTAGTCTTCAGGCCTCTTTCTCTTCAAATCTTAGTAGCCTTGTCAAAATCCTTTTTAGCTTTTAAATGAGTTAAAATCCCCTTCTGTTTTTTCTTTCCACAGCTTGTGTTCAGCTTTAATGACAAACTTTTCGGCCTGTTGGTAAAGGACATGGAAGCTATGGACCCCAGCATTCTCAAAGGAGAGTCTGGAGCAAGCAAAAAGCAGAAGGTAGGCTCACAGGAATTCGTGTTCATTCCCTAGGGAATGCAGAGATTCAAGCACTGATCAGATCTTGCTACAAGGAGGATTTTAGGTTACTTGCATTTGGAGAAGTTGCACATTTGTTTTATCTGGCTGCGTCTTTTGCCTCAGAGAAGATAAGGAGCATTGCTTTCAGTTATTAAACTGTGCTTGTGTAGTTGAGAGCTTAGAGTTGCATCCACTGAAGTGCAGAGCTGGGGAAGATACAAGGAATATCTTTTGGTTTTTATGTACTAATTCATGGAAACATCCTCTCTTGAGCCTTTTTGTCTTCCAAATATGTCCAGTTTTGATTTTTGCCTTCTGTAGGAAGGACACGATTTTATTTTCTTCTTTACTTGCTAGATATTGCTGAAATAAAATAGTTGGTTTTGAACTAAACAAATAACTTTAAAAAGCCAATTTATTATATCTGATGAGCTTCTGCATTCAATGATGTTAGTTTTAGAGGAGGTGTTGGTATTTCACATTCTTCCCAATGACTTTTATAGTGGAGCTTTTGCTGCTGTTTCTTGCCTTCTGAGATGTGCTTGGAGAAACCTAAGGAGCAATCTGAAGTTGGCCTAATAGCTTAATGTAATTATTTGTTTCCCTCCCTTTTGCAGATTGAGGTTGGTTTGGTTCTTGGAAACAGTCAAGTTGCCTTTGAAAAAGCTGAGAACTCCTCTCTCAATCTGATCGGTAAGTGCCACTGTATCCCAAGAGATAACTAATGCTTGAAGTTTGCTGCTTTTCAGGCCTCGGAGACTTGTATGCCTCAAAGTTTGTTTTTCTGCTTACATCATTTGACCTAATCCATTGAAAACTGCATCTCAAAATGTCATCCCAACTAGCAGATGACTGGAGTTGATCCCTTAGGAACCTGTCATGCCCTTTAGAAAGCAGTTTTTGTAGGTGCTCGGGACTCTCTTGAAAACCACTGCACTGAGAAGGCACCATCCCTCCTCAGACTTCGCTGCTTCTAAACAGGGGCTCTGTAAAAGTCACTGTCCTCCCAGTATGAAGTTCCATACCTCACCAACGTACTGGAGCAGTTCTGTGGGTCTCTATGCCATGCTTATCACCGTGGTGTATCTAAAATATACAGACACAGAGCTAGGAAGAGAAAAGGTGAGTGTGACTTTGAGAGATTCTGGCAATAGCAAATTGAGTTAGATGACTAGAGAAGTTAACCTGCACTCCTAGGCCTAGATTAGAAAAGCACCATGAAACAGTAACTTCAGCAAAAGTCAGCAATTAGTTGAAATATTTTAACTCTTTAAACATCAAAGAATGATATTTTCAGGGACACTAACAAGCCAACACCTCTTTGATTGAATTTAATTAAAACAGCAGGGAAATAGGAAATGGAGAACTTTTTTGAATGTGTAGCCAAAATTTCAAAGTGAGTGCAAAACTTCTGAAAATCCCATCTCTGATGAGATCTCTCCTTCAAGGAGAGAGGACAGCTTCTGAAGAGCACTTGAATTTTCTAGACTTCTGAAAGTCCTGCTCTTCAGAAACTGGTGACAGCTGCAAAACACAGCACAGCCGGTTCATTGTGTGTGTTTGTTTTAACTGTTTACATAGCAAGATTATTAACAAAACTATGAACTTTTTATTAAAGAGACAGTTTCTAAAACCTCAGCAAAACAGATCTTTATGTACAATTTCAGTCTTCACTAGCAAAGAAATCGGGGGATAATTGATGTGTCCTCCACACATTAATTTAGAAAGAAACTGGTGTAGGGCTAGGGAGGAATTGGTGTGTTCCCATAGAGCCACCAGCTTGAATGATGGGGACCTGGACCACGAAGTGGGCAGTGAGGGCACTTTCCCTGCAGTTGGCTTTGTGAGTGCCCTGGGACCGTGGTGGCTGTCCTGCAGAACAGATACGCACTCTGTTAGTCTGGCTGTTCCTTTTCTTATCAGTGTTACGAAGTGGATGAGACTTAGCAAGCCTACAGTGGCAAATACCTCCCTTGCTGGTAATATGGCTCTCGGCATTCTTTCTGGGTGTGATTCAAGTCCTCTACTTGAACAGACACTTTTATTTTTCTTTTTCTCATTTTCCCTCCCTATTTTGTTCTCTCTTCCCGGAGTCTGTGAGCTAAGAGAACTTCTCCTGTTGCTGCTGCTCTTCCACAGACAAGAAGTGGCTTGTGAAGGCTGCTGCGAGGGGGAGTTCAGTGAACCTGGCCAGCTCAGATGAGCCCTCAGTCGAGTTTTAATACTTATTATTTTTGCAGTAGGCTTCAAAGCACAGCTCTGCTTGACTGTAAATGCTCATAACTTTGAGTATTTATTACAGAAATAAAACATGTGAGGGTAGTAGCCACTTAGGAAAGTAGAATTCAACTCATTCAGCATTGCAGGACTTGTGGCAGAGGCTGAGTTTTGATGCTGCCCTGAAGTGCCATCTTCCCTCACATGCGAGGCTGTGACTTCATCTTCTGTAGTTGTCTGCTTCACGTGCTACGGTGGCTCCCAAAAATGGGGAGACATGAGGTGTTGTGTAACCACATACCTTGCACCTTACGTGGATGTTTTTATCTGAAAGCACCACCAGTCATCTGTACTGAAAAAAAAAAACCCACCAGAGGTCTGTAGGCTGAATTGTAGGTGACTATAATTAAGCATATTAACAAGGACACAGGTTTTAAGAGCACCGAATGAAATTTGCATGGGCTATTAGTTCATACCTGTGATTACATGATTACAGCCCGTTTAGTTTTTACTGTGTTTTGATAGGACAGCTTGAGGTGAGTATTAACATAATCCAATTTATTGCATCAGAGCAAGCAGTGATATTTTACTTGGTTAATATTCAAAGCCATATAATGACCTGTGATCTTCCTCCTAGCATGTAGAGGTGTGAAGAGCGGTCCTGTGGGAGAGCTGACTGATTGGAAGTAGGAATCCTTCACCGTGATTCAATTTCATTGCCTGCAGACAAGAGTTGCTTATGCCTCAATTTACTTCTGTCAGATTGGTGCTTTATTTAATCTCCTCGTTGATCTGAGGCAGAGCTACTTAATGTGCTTTGTTAGTCTCTGGAGAATTGTAAAGTTGCGAATAATTAAATTCTGAGAGAGGAGATAAAAGTAAAGTAAGTGTCACTGAGCACTGCCTTCAATAAAGGGCCTTTATTTTTTTAATAGAAAAGAATAGGAAAAAAAAAAGCCAATTCTATTTCTTCTACTTAGCATAAAATCATGTGTTATAAAACCACAGATGATGTTTTAATTCAATCTGCAAGAATTTTATTGTGATCAGATGCAGCCAGAAGGGGGGGATATAGGCTAAGCTCTACAGGGAGAGGTCTGATCTAAAAACTGTAGTGGAGCAGAGAGATAATAAATACACAGTAATCAGTGAATCAAATGCTCACTGCTGCCCTGCATGGTACTATGTATTAGTGCCATATGTTATACATTGTACCATGTTGTCCCTAACGTCTTAGAGGCATGTTCTTGTTTGTTTATTTTGCTGCTCTTGGAATTGAAGTATTGATTCCAGCTGTGTTTAGTCCAAGATTAATAGCAGTCTAATTCAGCTAACACAGAACTTTTATTTAACATATATACTGGACTTCTAGATGCTAACTCATCTGGCTCAACCAGTCATTTGGCTCTAGAAGAGGTTATGGAACAAATCAGCAAAAGGCACAGTTGCAGTTTGCCAGGACTGGCTTTTTAGGGGAGATAGTGGTCCCCAGGGCCAAGCCCGTAAAGCACCATGTAAATCTAAGAAAATACAAGATGTCCGATTTCTGCATGAATTAAGGATAATCTTCAGTCTTTGCTTTCTCCCTGGGTTTTTATATTACTGTTGGTTTCTCTGGTAACTAAGCAAAGCAATGTTGCTGAAAGCCATTTGAAAGCGTCGATCTAACCGGTAAGAGTGTCAGCGCATCTTTATAAATACCCTGAAATAAACTTAAGGTGAGACTACATGGATTTGACAGCATCTCAGCAGTATTCTTATAGGAGCATTTGTGCTTATTGTCTACCTCCTAAATGCCCTGAGTACTTTAAAGCGTCTCTGAAAAGGGAGTAAGGAGCTCTGTAAGGCTAAAACTCGTGTGGTTTGTCAACAAAAGGGAAAGGAGGGCAGTCACACCGTTGCATGGAGACTACAAAACCTGTGCTTAAGGGATCTGGATGAATTTGAAGTAGCTCTAGAAGAGGTTATGGAACAAACAAACAAAATGAACCGTGGTGGTTTGCCAAGGCTGGCTTTTACCAAGACTGGCTTTTATTCTTCTGAGTTGTAAAGGAACTAGCTGACCTCGTAATTGTTTTGTGTAACCTTGCTTAAAATTGCTCTGGTATCTGAGGACTGGAAGATGGTGAATGTGCTGTCTGTTTTTAAAAGGATTCCAGAGGAGGTCTGGAGAGCTACACATCTATGAACCTGAAATCTGTACAGAGAAAAATCAACAGAAACTGTAATAAAGAATCAAACTAGTGGATACCTGTACAGAGATGATACACTGGGAAGGGTCAGCCTGTCTTCTGTAAGGGCAGTCCTACTTCGTGATCCACTGGAGTTCATTACAGGAATCAAAAAGCATGGGGATAAGGGCTGACATAGTCTGCTTGTTGTTCAAAGCTCTTCCAGCAAAGTTCCTTACCAAGTTTCTTTCAAAAGAAGCTAAACAGAGATCTGTAAGAGAGAAGGTCCTTGCATGAGTGGATGAAAGGGTAGAAGTAAATAGGCAGTGCCAGTAGAGTTCAGCGTGAATCTCTGCTGGGGCCTTTGTTTTTCATTATAATTATCGAATAAACTGGAAAAAAGACTGAGTAATGAGGTGACAAAGCTTGCTCTTACGGAGCTCAGTGACTAAGAAATAAAATGGCAGAGGAGATTCTATATAAATAAATGTAAAGCGATGCGTGGGAGGGAGAACGCTTCTAACTTTGGTTAAAAATGATTGCTGTTTTGGGCCAAGATCCCAGGTATGGCAGTTTCAGGGAAATGCTGGACCCATGCTCAGTAACAGCCTGAGCCCTGTTAAGAATTGTTAAGCATGGTTATTGAGAATTATTACACGTTATTAATAAAGGAATATGAATGAAGCGGAGCATAATTTTGTACCTGTATTTAAGATACAAAGAAACCACGGTGCATGCAGTTCTAGTCTGCCTGCCTGTCAAAGGATGTGGTAGAAATAGAGAAGACTGAGAGGAGAACAAGGGTGCTCAAGTGTGGAGCAGCTGCTGCGTAAGGAAGGAAGAACAAGCGAGAACTGCTCTGCCTGGAAAAGGCACGACTGAGGAGGATACAGGACAAGCCCAATGTCATCCCAGGTAGTCTAAAAGATACTACTTGCTGTCTCTTCATATATAACACTTGGGGGACATGAAATGGAGCTGGTAGGAGCTGGCTCAGACAGACGAAAGGAGGTGTTTGGTTGTGCAGCCAGTAGCAGATGTGGTGAGCTAGATGCTGTAGGGCAATCTGGGTACTAAGTTTACATGGGTCCAAAGGGACCTAGGTAAATTTGTGACAGAGAAGTCTACTGTGGATTCTTAAATACATAGGAGCAACACCTGGCTCGAGAAATCCCTGAACAGGACAGTTGGAAGGCTGTGAAAATAGTTTGCAAAGTAAGCTGAGTCTCTGACTGCCTTTTCATCCTTGTCATGGTGCGTCCTCCTGGCTATCGTTTGAAACTGGACATCGAGTTAGCAGACACGGGTCTGACCTGGTAGAACCGTTCTGGTGTTTGTACTTCTATTTGCTGTAATTCTGATGTGCTACATGTTTGAAACGATTTCTTTTTTTTGCAGGTAAATCAAAGACCAAGGAGAACCGCCAGTCGATCATCAACCCAGACTGGAATTTTGAGAAAATGGGCATTGGGGGCCTTGACAAAGAATTCTCAGATATTTTCCGACGAGCTTTTGCTTCTCGAGTTTTCCCACCTGAAATTGTGGAGCAAATGGGTGAGTATGATCCAGAGAAGTATAGCTGGGGTAGAGGATGCAGGCCTGTTCCTGGTTTGTAAAGGCTGGATATCAACTAAACCTTATGATGCTGTAACATGGCAGTTCTTAGGGATCTAATAGACTAACAAAGCCTTTTCTTCTCCTGTTGCTCCTGAATGTCTTTCATACTCCTGTTACTTGGCTAGAGAGGAGGGACAAAGAAAACAACGTGAATACTAAGTACTGTACGTGAAATGTCCGAACAAACGAGATACAGGATTTAACTGAATAATTTTCTGTTGGAACACAAATGCTCCCTATTCTTTTGAATGCTTCGTTTATTCATAGCAGGGAGACTGAATGCTCCTATTCCTGACTTACTGGCAATGGGCTGTCTATATAGGTCAAAGGAAATTCTGTCTTAATGATCCGGCCTCATATATTAAATATCTGTTGTCCTGGCAGTTGCGCTATAAACCTATGTCCTTCTCATAGTGTTAGCCCAATAAATAGAGTATCTTGTGTGATGTATGCTTGGTCAGATTTGAAACGCTGGAGAGGATGCACAGGCTGTGGCACGTCTTGGAGCTTGTGAAATAAAAGCACAGATTCTAAATATAACTTTTTTTTTTTGGGGTCGGGGGAAGGAAAGGCAGTCCCATTACTTTGTAAACATGTGCTGGCAGGCAGGTAAATGGTACTGGTTTTAATTTTTAGTAAGCAATATGCAGCTGCAGATATCTTATTTTGTCACATAAAGTGGCTGGGGATGTTATAGCTGGTCCTCGTTCTTTGAATATAATCTCTGTGGGTTCATATTTAAACTTGGAATCCATAGCTGTGTAATTTCTGTGTATGTTTATATTTCTTGATCCACCTTCCTTCTCCCCACAAATGAAGCAATCAAGATTTTGATTACAAAACAGGTTTTCATCAGAAGATATGTCCTGTTTGTGTGTGGCTGTGTAACGTGCGGCTGTTTCCAGTGCTTGTGGAATTGATGTTAAAGTAAACTTCCCTGTGAGGTGCGTTATGTTGTTTCTTAGTGATTTGAACACTTATGGAGAAACACTGAAGAAACCCTGTAGGCTAAATCCAATTACTGCATGATTCTCTCTCTCCTCCCTTTTTACTTCTTATCGATCTGGTAGCCAAGGCCTTCTGGGGGCTGATCTTGGTTCTCTTGTTTTTTGCGGCTGTGAGCAAGTCATAACTTCTCTGCCTCTGCTTAAGAATATCAAACGCTTAGATTTGTTAAATATTTAGCTGCTCTGCAGGGAGAGGAAATGAGAGAAATGGTGTTGGCTGTGGAAAGAAAAGCTTTTACCTAGACATTCTGTTGTGTCCAGTTCAGAAATGTTGCTGACAACTGGCCTTTGGATGGACCGGCATCCCTTACTTGAAATATTTTTACCTTTTGAAGCAACTATCATACATATTCATGGATGTAGTGCAGAGCCCTTAGCTGTGACCATATGTGAAGGTAAAAATTTAGACTTTGGGAATTCTCATCAGTGTCACTGAACTGTGATGAGAAATATGTTAGTAGGCTAGAGATAATTAGAGCTTGTTTTCATTTTGCTATAGCTTCACCTATTCACCTTCCCTGGCTGCATGCAATCTGGCAGCATGTTAAGCAGTCATGTGTCAGACTATGATTACGTTCCCTTGGTATTATCATTAGCTGAATTAACCTGACAGCTGGGCGCTCTTTGGTAACGATGTGCAGCAGCCAACTTTGCCGTGGAGGACCTACATCTCCAACAGGTACCTCTGGAGAAGGTCGGAAACCTTGCTGACTGCAGGGTGAGGTTGTGGAGCTGCTTTGCAGGCTATGCTGCTCAGATGGTTCCTCTTGTTAATTGGTGTTGCTTAATACAGGAAGAAAAAGATTCTCTGAAGGACCACTAGTATTTTGATTACCCTGGGCAATGAATTAAAGGTGTGCCATATTATTTATATAAATACATATACCCTTACTTGTGCGTGTTTACACACATACTACACAAAGAAACATTTTTCTGGTAAGAAGTTAGACTCCAAACAGAGCTCTCTAGCTCTCTGATTAACCCTAGGGCTAAAGAGCTTATCTGAAATTTGAAAAAACAAAACTTTCTGACATTCATTTTCTTTGCCTTAGTTATAACTTGCTCTTAACTATATTTCAGATCTGAAATGTCAGTGTGACAGCTGTTCACCTTTGTATATAATTTATTGGGAAAGGAAAAGAAAGAATTTGCTTGCTATCTGGTGCTCTAGTGCTCACCCATTTCTGTTTTTTGCCCAGTGCTCACAGACTGCAACTTCCATGCCAAATGCAATAAATATTTCTGTCCCGTAACTACATAGAGGCTGTATAGACCCTTCAAAAATTGCTTGCAATTTGTGTGTGGTTTATCTAACTTCCAAGGAATGTTCTGGGTTTGGAGCATATAAATCAACGTTAGTTAACCATATTATCCAAGGGTGTAAATACTACTCTGATGCTATGGTCTTTGGTTTATCCAAGAAAAGAAATCTTAGATCAACTTCAGCTGGTCATTAAACCTTGCCATCGCTCCCTGCTGCCCTGGAAAGGCGCAATTTACTTTTCCCTACCCACGGTTTTCCCGTACCCTTATCTACCACTGTGGTAGCTTTGGGCTCGTATGGCTCTGTAGAGAGCTAATGCAATTGGAAGCAAAAAATACTACTAATAAAAAAAATGTATAGGGTTAGAATTCAGCTAGATCAGCTCCCTGGTTGGCTTGATGTGACATAGCTACGTGAATGCCAGGGTCAGCAGGAGGAGGGCAGTGGGCAGTAGGGGTAAGGTCACTTTTGAACCACAATGGGACCTTCATCAATTTAAGCTGATTGCTTTTAAGGCTACAGTTTCACAGTCATTTACTGGAGATTCTTTAGCATTACGAACATTGGCGATGCTGTTATCTTTCACCTAATGCTTGACTTAATAATCTTGTGACTGCCGAATGGAAATAAAGCCTTATCCGGACGAGGATTGAGCAAGGTGTCTTGAAACAAAAGGAGCACTCCTTTTTAGTGCCGTCCATGAGGCCTCACTGTTGTAGGAATGATACTTCTAAGGAAGGAACTTTATACTTGCAGGGCGCTGATGGCGGTAAGATAGCAGTCACTTTCTTTCATAGAATCATAGAATCATTAAGGTTGGAAAAGACCTCTAAGATCATTGAGTCCAACCGTCAACCCAACACCCCCATGCCCACTACACCATGTCCCTAAGCGCCTCATCTACACGGCTTTTAAATACTTCCAGGGATGGGGACTCCACCACTTCCCTGCGCAGCCTGTTCCAAGGCCTGACCACTCTTTTGGTAAAGAAATTTCTCCTGATGTCCAATCTAAACCTCCCTTGGAGCAACTTGAGGCCATTTCCTCTCGTCCTATCGCTGTTACTTGGGAGAAGAGACCAACCCCCACCTCGCTACAACCTCCTGTCAGGTAGTTGTAGAGCGATGAGGTCTCCCCTCAGCCTCCTCTTCTCCAGGCTGAACACCCCCAGTTCCCTCAGCCGCTCCCCATCAGACTTGTGCTCCAGGCCCTTCACCAGCTTCGTTGCCCTCCTCTGGACACGCTCCAGCACCTCCATGTCCTTCTTGTGGTGAGGGGCCCAAAACTGAACACAGGATTCGAGGTGCGGCCTCAGCAGTGCCCAGTACAGGGGCACGATCACCTCCCTGCTCCTGCTGGCCACACGACTTCTGATACAGGCCAGGATGCCGTTGGCCTTCTTGGCCACCTGGGCACACTGCCGGCTCATGTTCAGCCGGCTGTTGACCAGCACCCCCAGCTTTCTGAAGGACAGCCCTACAAAAGCCATGTTTCTAGGGAATCATCCTCCTTTTCAAGCCCTGTCTGGATCTCTGTCACGTCCAGCTCCTAGTGAAGCTGCGCAACTTCGTGGTGAACTGGAGACCGGTTTTGGTTACTCTTTGTTGCAGTTCAAAGCATCCTTTTGCTCAAGCTAAATCTCCTCCTTTTATTTGATAAATATTATATTTTTCTAAACTGTTCCTGCAGATAAGCCCTTTCTTCACATCCATGTTAAATGCTCTTTTTTCTGCTGAGACTTTAAATTCAGCTCATTCAATGGCCTGTGCCATTGTCTAACGTTAAGATTGCTGAATACTTATTATAACACTGTTGTCTCTTTTTTCTTTTTTTTTTTCTGGTTTCAACAGATATTTAGCCATTTGGACGAAAGTTTTTGATATTTGGTGCCTGGAGCTGTAAATTTCAACAAAACTGAAAAGCGTTTTCTCAGAACTGAAAAGAAAATGCTAGTACTGAACTCGTTTTTCTTTTTAAAGAACACTCTAGTGTCTCCGTGCATTGAAACACGATCTTGAATTTCAGCAGGGAAGTGATTTTTGTGACTTACATGGCACATTAGTCGTTGTAGAGGCCACTGAAAAAGCAGATTCCGCATGTACATGTCATTGTTACTGTTTAATAACAGGTGTAGAAATATTTGGTGTTACAGATCACATTCCTTTTGAGAGATTGAAATGGAACCCAAATTCCCCATCCTCTCCTGTTACCATCAATAAGTAGGTTAAATCAGACTTTTCCAAAGTGAGTTCTATTTCCTGGTAAGAATCTTAACTTGTGCTCTCACCTTTTGGGGTCAATTGGTTTCAGTGCTCTGTATTTTTGAAGTACAGCTCACTACATTGAAGTATTAACAAAGCACAAGATGAACATTCAAATTAGCAGATACTCAGATATTATTTTCTTTCTTGGATTCTGCCTGTGAAGTGGAGGCTTGTCTTTTAAGGTATCTTAAAAATTAATACATTAATGTTCTTGAAGTACTCAGATACTATGAGAGAAGAATAATAATGGAAAGGATTTCATCCAGTCTGTTCTTATAATAGGATAATTTTAATGAAAAATCAGTGTCAGACATGTCTAACCTGTAACTGAGGTGGCAGAAATGCCAGAACCTCTCAAGGCAGCCTATTCCACTGCTTAGAGCATCTCATCTGTCAAAATTTTTCAAGTGTTTATTCTCAGTCTTGCAGCAGTTCATCATAAATTGTTTATTTCTTTTATGTTTTTGGACGAGGCTTTTATATACTTGTCTGTTCGTGTTTCTCTTCAGTATTCTCAAGGCTAGATCTCCGATTCTTAAACCATTTCTCATAGTCATAACCTCTAGATCACCAGTCGTCGTCGTTTCTCTTCCTTTGGTCATTTTTCACTGCTGAGAAGTGCGATGACCAAAACAGGGCAGGTAACTGAGGTGCTGATCAATTCCAGGTCAGTTGGCAGGTTTGTCTGTACCTTGGTGTATGTGCCTGTTTATAATCCTCAATATCATGATTTTTTTTGTTTTGCAACGTGCAGTTAATTATTCCTACCCCAATGTGGAAACTTGTGCATCAAATTACATTGTTTTTAAATGAATTTAATCCTGCCTGTCAGTGTATTTGTAGATCTTGGCATTGTAATGTGCAGACTTAATACGTGCATTCTGTTCCATCTTCCAGGCTATTAATAAAAGCACTGCATTCCAGTAAATCCAGGATGGATCCTTTCTCATTGTGCTTTAAAGTTTGTGGGTTTTTTTTTCCATCCACTTCTCGTCTACCTTTAACTTCATTCAGCCTGTGTTTTTCCTACATGTTTATGAAGAGGTATAAGACCTATTTATATCTTTATGAAAGTCTAAATCTCCCTCTCTTGCTTTATTTGTTTTCTCAAACCCTCTGTGTGTGACCACCTATCCTTTCCTAGAGGGAAGTTGTCTCAGACTGACCTAATAAATTCCTTTTGGCTGTTTCTTGTGTCCTTGTTTTCTTCTACCTACTTAAAAAGACATTGTGCCAGAATTTTCCAGGAATTAAGTTAGTGATAGGTCTATACCACACAATCAGAAAATAGTTGAGATTGAAAGGGATCTCTTGAGGTTCAGTCCAACGCCGTGGCTCCCTTCCTTTTCCCTTTATAACATTACGGATGACATTCACTTTCTTTCCCCATGTCTCACCCATCCTGTCCAAGTTCTCAGTGACTTTGAGATGATTTCACCCGCTCTGAGTGCTCTTGGGTGAAGTTCATGTTCAGGTAATCTGCAAATATCTAATACTCTCGTGGGCTGTCTCTTGTTCTTTTCCTACTCCTATTTCCTTTTCTTGCCCATTTGTCACTGATATTAATATTAGCTGCCACATACACATGAAGTCTTCATTCGTGTAAAAAAGTATTTAGCAGTTTGAACTTAGCATTTTCTGTTGTTAGCTTTTCTGCTTTATGGAGAAGTGGACAAATGCTTTCCTGGGTCTTCTCCTCCTAATGTGATTAAAAAATGAAGTTCACTCCTCGCTCTCAAGCACATGGTTCCCTGTGGCCAGTGAGCTGAATCTGGTCACTTACCTCTTCCTCCACATATCTGTGTGCACTTTCTTTGGGGAGGACAGCTAGGAAGTCTGACATCTGTCTTTTCCCACACCTTCTTAGAACCGTAGAGGTTGACTTCAGACCACCCAAGCATCCCCCATGTTATAGAGACTTGGAGGAAGTGAAGAAGCTAATAACGTGAGGAGAGGTCGCGTGTGGCTGGATAAACGGTTGAGGGAACAGCAGTAGGAGTAGCTGGTCTGCACTCAGAGTGGAGGAGAGTTGCAGAGTTCTCTGCTGTTCAGCGTGTTCTTGAATGACTTGGGAAAGGAAGCTGCTGAAATGAATCTAAACTGAAGACTGAACTGCAGTTGCGGTCTGATGGATGCACCCATGAGTGCTGTGGAAGCTGGCCCATGTCATTGCGAGGCCACTCTCAGTTCTCTTTGAAAGATTATTGCAATCAGGAGAAGTTTCTGGGGACTGGAAGAAAGCAAGTGTCACTCCTAGAAGTGTGACTTCTCCAAGAAGGGTAAGCAGGAGAAGCCAGGTACCACAGGCCTGTCCGCCTCAGTCTCTGGGAAGGTGATGGAGCAACTAATTATGGAGACCATTTCCAGATAAATGAAGGAGGAGAAGTTGATCAGGAGTGGGCAGCACGGATTTCTGAAGTAGAAATTGTGTCTAGCCAACCTGATAGTGTTCTACAATGAGATGACTAGCTCAGGAAGGGCTGTGGGTATTTGTCTCAAATGTAATAAGTCTCTCAACACTGTCTCCCACAACAGCCTTGTAGAAAAATTGATGGAAGACGGACTAGGTGAGCGGGCAGCACAGTGGACTGAAAGCCAGCTCAGCTGCTGCGCTCGAAGAGTTGTGATCAGCAGCACAAAGCCCGTATGGAGGGTAGTCACTAGTGTTTCACCTCTTCATTAATGACCTGGGTGATGGGATGGAGTGCACCCTTAGCAAGTCTGCAGATGACACAAAACTGGGAGAAGTGGCTGATGCACTAGGCAACCTGCCTTAGATGAACCTGCTTTGCACAGCAGGGTTGGACAAGATGATCTCCAGAGGTCCCTTCCAACCTCAACTGTTCTGTGGTTCTGCAGAAGGGCTTTCCAAGACTGAGTGACTCAGCAATACAACAAATGAAACCTCATGTTGATCAGTGAAAAATGATGTGCATGAAAATCACAGCTTGTAAAATGCTGGCTGTGCTGACTTTTCACTTGAGCAAAGTTTTGGGGCTATAGTAGATCTACGAAAACAGTTGCTGAAAGGCTCAGTAGAGGTCAGTCAATTCCTACTTGAATTTGGTAATTAAATAAAAAAACAGAAAATAGAACATAATTATGCCACTGTAAATCTGTCGTTTGTTCACATATTGAATTGCTGAATGCAGTCTTGGTCTTGGACTTTGTATCAGAAAGTATGCAGTAAAGCTGGAAAAACTTTGAAGGAGGGCATCAGGCTGGTCAGATCAGAAAAACTTCTGTGCACAGAGTGAATTGACTTGAAGATCTTCAGCCTTGGAAAGAGACCAGTGGGAGGCATATGAGAGAGAGGGCTTCAAAATTCTGCGTGGCCAGGAAAGAAAAATGTTCTCTCTCTCAACACAGGAACGTGGAAATGTGAAGTGAAGGTCGCAGATGGCAGGCTTGGAGGGAAGGGAAAAGGGGCTTTACACCAAGTGTGCTGCAAGGAATTTCTGCATTTCTGGCCATAGTCAGATGTTGCCATAGTTGATGGCCATAGTCATCAGCAGATACTGAGAGGACTTTTGCTCTTACTTCATACGGCTGCAGCTGTGGTGTGAGCAGGCATCACCACCACTGCTTGGCAACCACAGTTTTTCTCTAGCTGGAAAACCAGGCCTTGAGACACCCCAGTGACCCTGTTAAGTTGATTCTTGTTTACTCTGTAATGCTCTGCGGGCAAGTGTTCCATAAGGCATTTACAAATTACATCATGTTGACTTTCTAAGTAGACAGAAATGATCCAGCTTTATTCCAAAAAGTAGAAAATGCTGATGAGATTTATGGCTATTAACATCCAGGTGGGATGTGACTGTAAACATCAGCTGCTGTGTTCAGCAATCCATCCAACAGCTCTGCATAATCTTTGTCTTAAATTAGCTACATTTTTGTAGCTCCTCTATTAAGAGGCAGAGGCATTTACTCTCTTTTTTGCTGCAGTGATGACTTCTTTTAAAGATTGGTTTGTTTTGTATATATTCTTATCAAAATTGCTTTTCCTGAGAGTCATGATTTTGTTTGTGTAGCCAAAGGCATTCCGTTGGAAGCTTTTCTAAAGCTGATTTATTTTCATTTTTATCACATTCCATCAGAAATTGATAAATGTCCTGCCATTGCTGTAAATCTAGTTATTGCCTCCTTATATATGCATGCATTAAACTTCTCACAGCCAAACAAGATATGATGAGAAGGCTGTTTTCAAAGATCTAGGAGGAACTTACTGACTTGGTTGTCTTCTCTTTACGGTGGCAAATGATTTGGTAGATCAAGAAAATTGGCTATTGAGAGTCCACTTAAAAAAAATCACTTCTGTTTCAGGTGTAGCCTTTTGCCTGTCTCAGCTTTGAATTAAAAGCAGAAACAAGTTACTTCAGTCTTGCTACTTGTCAGTAGCACGTAAATCCTACAGGAAGATTAACTGGAGGCAGTGATGCGGGCTGGAATAATGCTGAGCTTACAGGATGAGAGGAGGGGGAAATTCCACCCAACCATATTTTTGGGGAAATTTTTGTCTGTGTGGCAGGTGAAGTCTGGGAACCCTGATCTTACTCTAACCTGCTTGAAGATTAATGTGCAAAGATAAGCATCTCTCCCTGATGTATTCAGGATCGGTACTTTACTATCGATGCACCTATCGGGAATCTGCATCTGAATGATACAATCACACCAGAATGCTTTGATTTTAATTAAAAGGGGAATTACACTCCCAAGTAGAAAATCCCTATTATACTAAAACATTTCTTCTGATCTTTCAAAAAAAAGTGAATAGTGAGAGTTGAACAAATAAACTTTATCTCGTCCTTGGGTAAGTGACATCCTGGTTCAAAATAGTGTTTGACTTCTCTTGGTAACACTAGTAACTGTCCCATTCTTACCAGTTTTTGTGATTTTTCCATGATACTTTGTGTAGAATGTTTCCCGTATTGGTATATTTTAGTTCCTGTTAACATACCTATTCAGCCTCTAACTGTATGTCATTAAATTGCATAATTAAGTATCACATTACAGGAATGACCTTTGATTTGGAGTCCTAATGGTAAGCTTAACGAGTTAGAGATGTCTGCACTGCTAATAATTTGTGTTTATAAGATTCTCATAATAGTATTGACATTTGGGCTGCATTGGTGAAATCAGCAAAGGGGAGATAAATTTAATCAAAATTCCTGTGTGGTGCATAGGATCCCACTGTGATTTGAGACATAACATTTGTAGTTTGTCATCACCTGTCTATTTTAATAAAGTCCTGCTTGTGTTTAAAACTTTAATTTTAACCAGGTGAACGTAGCTATACAGGGAAACCTCTGCTGGAGTAGCTTGTGGCAATTTTATTTGAAGAGGAACAATTGCTTTGGTTTCAGGAATGTTCTTCCACCTGACTAAGACTCAGCTCTCAGTGTTGCCCATTCAGTGGCAACCAAGTCTTGCAGCAGATGGTCAGTAATGTCCGTGATGTTCAGATGTGGGGGAACACACATGGTGGAGTTACTCGCTAAAGACTGAGCGTGGACTGCCCAACACTGGCTGAGCTTGTCTGGGCAAGGTTTGGAAGTTGTCAGGTTGTCTCTGGGAACCTGCTGCGTCCCAGAGCTGGTATTTTTGCTCTAGAGGGGTGGGTAGCTAATGGCATAGTACAGCTGAGGGCTTCAGCAGGCAGCTGAAGCAGGACCTTTGACCAGCCTTCTTTCTTTCTTTCTTCCTGCAACAGCTTCTGTCCTTTTTTTTTTTTTTTAATTAGATAAGAGTTGATCCTTTCTCATGATAAGCAAGTTTGCATAGGAAGAGGGCGAAAATCCAAGGAGGCTTTCTAAGCACATCTGTCCAAAAGGCTGTCTTGTTTCCCCAGAGTCATCCAGCTGTAACCATGCCGGTTTGCCTTTTGCTTTCCGTGTGCTCCCACTGTGGGAGATGAGACTTCAGGTGCAGTGTGTTACAGCCCTGGCCCTTTGCTAAGGCTATGCGAGCTCATGCAGCGCGGGGGAATATTTGGGCTTTTCAAGAAGTTCAATTTTTTTGGGCTGTAGAAGAGAAGCTTCTAGTGGATGTAACTAGGTTGTACGTCCTTCCAGGAGAGAGATTGTGAATTGCAGGAAAACTAGAAAAAAAAATGGGACCAGACTGGTCTTCGTGTTTCTTTTTTGAAAGTGTCCTAGAGAAAAATGATACTCTACAGTACAATTTTCCTGCCTCTTTCAGGATGCTCCCTGGCCTGTTTGTGTACATGTGCCCTGACTTGCCAGTAGCCTTTTGATAGCCTCTCTTGCTTCAGCACAGTGGAGCTGTCTGAGCATCAGTTTGCTTGGGATTTCCCTTCAAAGCATCACTCATCATCGAAATCCTGCTTTGTGCTGTTTGGCTACATAGGTGATCGTGTTCCTCCACGAAACACGTTAACAATACCTTTTGTGACATTGATTTGACAGGAGTAGCTTTTAATTTATCCGTGCCTCATTCGTGCCTGTGTGAAATTTGTCTTTACTGACAGTATGTTGTTTATGTTTTTGACTCGTAGATGCCTGAAAGTTGACTAATGAATTCTTCTTAGCTAGATCTCTTGACTTTTGTAGTAAATTTTTTGTCTGCAGAGAAGCCCGGAAAAATCTTTCAGCTTTATTACCATGCTTATTCAATGCAGCACTATTGCTCTCTGGGGTTTTGGTAGGGATCAGACACTCCTTGTAGCAATGTTCTCCTGAAACTTCAGTTTATGAACAACCTGAAAGAGAGAGAGCGAGCAGTGCATGTGGATAATAGAAATTATTTTGTATTGAGCAATTATTCAGATTGAAATTAATTGTTTATCGGTATAATATTTGGGAGTAAATGAAATCATAGTTGAGTATCGGTAAGTTAATACAGGAGAAAAGTGCTTGATCTTCAAAGGCAGAACGTTGCTGTGAGGTCTGTGCAGCCATGAGGACTCTGTTGTATGGGGTGAATTTACCATGTAGCTGAAACAAGCTGGAAACTAGGAGGGAAGTCATTCCACGTGGGTGACAAATAGCACGATGTGCCCAAGCTCGTTAAACTTTTGATGATGGTAGAAACTGAACTTGGGTCCTCTCAGTCTGAGCTCTGTGCCATCAGTTTGCTACTTTTTTGGTTTTTGCTTTTAATGCGTGTCTTAAGCACTGCAGGACTCTTGCTGGATGGTTTGCATCCTTAAAAAAGGTCAAACTGCAAGAATGTAGTATAAAATGAATGCATTATGAATGTCACTACAGCATGGAACAGTTTCCACTAACTAATGTGTTGCGTTTTACCTCAATTAATACTTCAAGATTTCTAAGGTTTTAGATATATTTTCTTGAAACAAAACATAGGGGTTTTTTATCTTCAAATATAGTGATACCTTGTGTTCCTCACTTGTTGTCCGGAGCACATGTGTAGGGATTTTGTGCAGCAATCAGATGGAGCAAGAGAAAAAGAGAAGGTGCTACTGAATTCCCTACCTCTGTAATTAAACGCTCGTGTTCAAAGTCAAGATTTTTGTCGCAGCAGATTCTAAATGTGCTGTTTTCCCATAGGCTACAGTGGTTTCCTCAAGGTCTCTTTCTTTGGGATGTCCTCACCGGTCTGGTCGGTGAGGATGACAATGACATGAGTTATTACTCGAGAGGAAGGGCAGTAGATGCAGGAGTCTGTCAACTTGTTGTTGGGGTGTTGTGTGTGACCAAGATGGTCTAAAACATGAGAAGGACGTCTTGAGTCAATGTAGGCTGAGTGTTTTGCTATCTGCACATCTATCTTTTCCATGGGCAAAATGAAGAGATATAGTGAGGAACTAATACTTTTTATTGTGCTTGAAATTGCGTAGGAAGAAATAAATTACTGAAATACCTGCTGTGTCCTAAATGTTGAAAATAAATTTGTTTACTCGTAGTTTTGTGTTTACTCTTTGGTCTTCAATATCAACTGGAAAATAGAAAAAGGAGGACTGTTGGAAGTACAAGGATCCAGACAAAATAAGTTATGTATTTCTCTCTTCTATTTCCTCACCACATTGACCAGACAATATCCAAACTTGCTCTGCTCCTGCATCTGTCTTGTACGTGTCTTTTAAATTGGGCAGTATGTAGCTCCTGCATCTTTTCTTCTCTAGGAACTTCTATTTTCCTTCGCTGTTTTTGTAGTTAGATGCCTCTGCTATGAAACGGTGGCTTTCTACTTCTTTGAGGCTTTCCCTGAGTCTGGTGCTCAGTGTTTAAAACTTGGTGCTGGTAGATGATCCCTGCTCTCCTATTTCAGGGTTTTCCAACACCAGCCCCTTCGGATGGCTCCCAGGAAAAAGGTTTTGTCTTGATGCAGTTACTTTTTCTGCCTGGCTAGATCTTGTCTAAATGCTGGTAGTCCCATTAAATGGATAAAACGTGTCATCATAGACATGTGCTGATACTACGACCTCTCTTAGCACAGTATAAGGCAGAGCATGAAATATTCGGGCATAAGGATATTCAGACAGTTGGTAAGATATGTCTGGGGCTCACAAGCTGTATATCCAAAATTTCATGAATCCTTCAGGGAAACCTTTCTTGTTCACACTTGGGAACCTCTATCAGGAGTTGTGTGCACTCTTCGGAAACTTGTGCCTGTTGCTGGGACGTGTCCAGCATTAGCTTGCGCCCGTTGTACCCTCTGTTTCCCTAGAGGAGAGAATTTAAATGCCGGTGCTCGTGTACAGTCATAAAAGTCCTGTTATTTGAATAAATTTTTTCAGGTCTTTCTAGTTACAGGTCAAGCTTTTTGGGCTGATGGTTCTAGTGGTTCTTAGAAGCCTTTTTCAGTTTTCTCAAGATTTGTCCTATAAACTTGTATTTGTCCTATAAACTTGGGATCAGAACTAGATTTATTACATGGGACTCATTAAAGCCCAATACAGGGGTAAAAAGTTAGGCATTATTACATGATGTTCCTCGTTTTCTCTTTCAAGAATCAGATTAATGTGTTTGATCTATGTCTACACTGGGAGCTCACTGTCAGTTGGGTAACTGAGGGTCTGATACTTCATTTTCCTTACATACCTGAAAATTAAACTCAGTCGAAACTTTTCTGTGAAGGAAGGCTACCTTTGTAGGCACTGTTGTGTCCCTCTAGGAGAAGAGAGAAACGAACCAGATGCAGTACATGCTTATCCTAAATTGCTAGTGCATCTTTGCTTGGTGTTTAGGGCGTACGGTGATGTAAAAAAAAGTATCTGCAGCCCCTCATTGCCTGGGGATGATCAGCATCCCTGGGACCTGCTCTTAGGTTTTGTTGAACTGAAAAGTACGTTATTCACATGTTTACCAAGTGATCTCTGTTGCTTTGTACTACTAACCAGAAGGTATAATTCAGGCTTTCAGTCCTTAGCTATTAACTTAGCGTGCCTAATGCATGGGAGAGCATTTGTGCTGTTCTGTGGGTTATTTTTCCTGGCCGTTACCAGATCATTGGAATGACTGATCCAGTCTGGCAATTCTGTGTTTGAATTTCACTGATAAAGGCACCGAGCAGAGCTAAGGCTAACGCACATCTCTGCCAGATCCCTGTAAAAGCATCCCTGCTGTCAGCAGCAATTCCCTCTTTACTACATTGCTGTTTCCATCATAAGCCTGCTCTCTAAACTTGTTCTCTCTTGTTCTAGGCTGCAAGCATGTGAAAGGCATTCTCTTGTACGGACCTCCAGGCTGCGGTAAAACACTTATGGCGAGACAGATTGGCAAGATGCTGAATGCCAGAGAACCAAAGGTGGTCAACGGTCCAGAAATCCTCAATAAATATGTGGGCGAATCTGAGGCCAACATCCGCAAGCTGTTTGCTGATGCAGAAGAAGAACAAAGAAGGGTAATGCAAACATAGATAAATAGCATGGTCAGTATGAATGTGCCTAGAGAATGACCGGAAAGGAGGTTTATAATCAGAAAATTGCTGCTTGCGTTAAAAGACTGAGTCACTGCTTAGCTTGTGATTATAGTTATTCCTTGCAAGTCACTGAATATTAGTGTTCTACAGATTCACACAATGTCCGTTGGAAAAATAATCTTAGAATCTGAAAAGGTAGCTGGTCTTCTAGCTAGCCATGCTGAAGATGGACAGTTTGTTTAAATTCCTTGCAGAGTTATTTTAAAGTAATACAGTAGGGCCCATCCTGCTATGCTTTGTATTATGTGGTGTGTCACCTGCTCAGAAAGTGCTTAAAAGTAGGATTGCAAAAATTTTGCTCTCTTTTTTCTTTTCTCTTTTTTTGTGAATTAATCTATTTGTATTTTTGCTACTAAATACAGATGGTACATAACATAGGATGAATTTTAAATAAGCTTTTATGGTTTCAGGTTTATTAGTATATTATAATCCTTGGAAGTGTTATAATCGATAGATACATCATTAATATTTCTCAGCAGAAAACTAAGGGATGAGAATAGTGTCTCGAAACTAGAGAGTATAGATCTTTGAAACTGGAAGTGGAGATAAAGATTCTGTTTTTTTCCAAACTTGTTTTTTTATCCAGTACTTTAGCTGGCTATCAAAAGCCCAGTCTTTAGTTTGCAGGTGTAAATACTTATTTCATGTGTGCTATGGTAATTTTTTCTCTGCTGTGGATCACTTAATCTTGATAAGATTTTCTCATAAAGAAAATACAATTTCAGGCAAGTCACAATTAAAGATAGGTAAGAAGACATTAGCAAAGGACATTGTATCCCTTTAATTTTATTTACACCTGACAAGACTGCAGATTTTGCTAGTGGCTTGAAATAATTTAATTTTCTTCTGCAAAAGATTTATTAATCAATAAGTCAGCTTTGCATGGTAACCCATACCGGTATAAACAATCTCCTTCTCTCTGGCTGTTGCAATTTAACTGAAAGCTGTGAGCTTCTTTTCCTTTGCAATAACACACCTGTTAAAATAGACTTTATATTGGCTGGAGGGGATGGTCCTGATGACAAGTTGTGAGATTAAAAAGGTCTCGAAAAGGTTGGTATTGTAATGACTTGTGTCTGGGGCAGATTGCCAGTGACAGCACATTTACCCAGTGTTAACATGGTCTCCACTGTCCACAAAAGATGTTTTAGAGGTGGAATTTGAAGGGAAAAAGCTTCATAATACGGTCACAAAAAGTATCCTGTTCTCTTACCAGCTGCAACTGCTTCACCTTTGAGTGAACCTGGAAATAAGCAGTTCTGTTCCTGATTGGCACTGAACGAATGGACTCCTTAAAAATACTAAGAACAAAGCTACTCTGGCAAGCTATATATGTACTAACTTTAGTACAACCTGGGGTATTTCCCACGTGGGGTGCGTCCCTCCACAGATGTGCTCTGTTCTCCATCTCCCTTTCGGAGGGCTCTCCCAGATACTGAGTGCTGTGACCCTTTGTCTGAACTGCGTGTTCCAGCTTTGGGCTTGTGCTTTTCGTGTTCCGTCTGGTCCTCTTCCTTGAAACACTGCTTCTCTTACCAGTGTCAGCTGTGAAGTCCTATGTTTGGGCAAAGCCCACCAACCACCCCATTTTGGAGGAGGGCAAGATGTTGTTCTGGAGAGGGGTCTGATAGATACATAACACGTGATACTAAAACCACTTGGAGGTATCAATGTTCTGTATCTCCGTGGCTGAGCTTGTTAAGAAGTTACTGTTTTGTTTGGATTGCTTTCAGTGATGACATGTGGCATTCCTGACATGTTTTTCTCTCCAATAGCTTGGAGCAAACAGTGGTGTGCATATCATCATTTTTGATGAGATTGATGCAATCTGCAAGCAGAGAGGAAGCATGGCGGGTAGCACTGGAGTCCATGATACCGTTGTAAACCAGTTGCTGTCTAAAATTGATGGAGTAGAACAGCTCAATAACATCCTAGTGATTGGTATGATGGTGCTTACTTTCTCTGTTATGGGGTCTGGTTGAAAACTGCTGGTGTTTTGCTCGCTGCAGGTCAACTAAGTTGTTATTACTGGTATGGGATCTGTTTGGACTAATCCAAACTGAACGACTGCTATTTAACAAGCATCAGTAGCAGATTTAAAGGGCGATGGTGCTGTAATTGGCTGATATTGCTGCTTTCAACAATTTCCCCCTTTAGCTTTTGATAACAGGTGTTTCATAGTTTAAGAAAACTTGCAAGGAATTATATGCATTGGTGTAGCGGCATATGGAGGAGTGGGGCTTCTCTAGCTGTGTTGTATAGTTGTCCTGATGCCAGGAGCCCTGCAGATACAGGTTTGATCCCTATTGCCCTGACTCTACTCCCGGGCATGACCTTTGCAGTATTTCTGGAGATTTCTGTCTTTTGTCTGTTTTCCTGAGACTCTGAGGTGTCTTCTTAGCTCTATGGGCTGTATTCAGGAGTTGGACACCCACTTAGTAAGCTCAGATAATGCTTATTTTGTTTTTAACTTTGAATTTAGGAATGACCAACAGACCTGACCTGATTGATGAGGCTCTGCTGAGACCGGGGAGGCTGGAGGTGAAAATGGAGATCGGTAAGTAAGCTAGCATATCGCAATATATAAGCTCACATGTGCTTACGATAGTAAAGCAAATACATATCATAGTGTGAACAATTAACCAGGATGGCATAGGTGCTAAACTTCATGCAGCTCCCTCGTAATATTACATGTAAATTTAATCAGCCAATTAAAATGCCATTTTAGACTTACCTACTGATAAGCCATTGACCTGATACCAGTTTCTGTCCAGCAGAATGGATAGGTATGGGCAGGCAGGACCCTGAATCTCTTGCGTGAATGAAAGGAGCCAAGTAATGGCACCAGATCATTCCTAGGTGGAAATTGTGGAACTGTTGAACTTGTAGGGCGGGCAAGTACAGTGTGTGAGCAATTCTTGACCTGAAGGAAGTGCAGATCGTTTTATTTGCATGAAGTGATAATGGTGACTTTCACTGCGGGAACTGCAGCTGTTAAATAGCATTGGCTGCTGGTTTCTGCAATCAGCAGGTCTGCATTACTCGCATCAACAGAACTAAAAGTGGGCCGAAGAGCTCTGTTAGCCATTTATTTTAGTGAACTGGAAAAGAACGCTATCTGTCAGTAACTTAAAAGGGACTTCTGTAGTTGTACACATCTGCCTGACACCAATGCAGATTAAATAATGGAATATCTGATAATGTAGGATTTATTAAGAAATTAAGGCTAATCCTCTTAAATTCATGAAAACAAGTCTCTGACTTTGCATTTAGATCAGAAGTTGGATCAGTAAAGATCATGGTGGAGTCTAAAGGGTGACTAGCCTGTGGTGCTCAGTTCTGAGGTTAACAATTCACAGAAGAATGTTTGAATAGAGAATAGCTTGGGACCGGTTAAAAGCTTGATGGTCCTGTCTTGCAGTGAGAAACTCAAATTGTTTGAGATCTGTGTTTAATTTAAAGATTGGAAATGCAGTTGCAGATGTGTAGTTTGGAAGAGCTCATAAAACATTTTCCTCTAACCTTCCACAGACATACAAATGTCACAAAATATTTTTTATGCTCTGAGCTAGACACCTACTGTTGTAAAGGTAAAAATTCTCAAGCTGTAGGGAGTCACAAAAAAGGAACAGGCAAGGCCATGAGTATTAATATGGTCTGTTTCCTTTCAATAGCAGAAAATCAGTTGAAAATGTCCATATAACCCTAAAAATCATATGATATCATACTAGAGTGGCAGGCAAAATTATAATTGTCTGGTCTGACAACATATATGCTGGTCTGAACTGCGGGGAAACTCTTGAAATCTGATCTATCAATGTAATCTTAAGAGCTCGCTGGGGATTTTTTCTCTTATCCTTAAAAGGTAACGTCACTTTTTGAAAGAGCCAGAAAGAGGAAAGATTTTTTTGTGATAGCTGAAAAGGAAAGATTTTAGGCAAAAGAAGGAATGAGGAAGTGAAGCTGATGACTACAGAGGCAGCCGCAGAGGTAACCCGGGCAGTGAGCTGATGCTGATGCTCCAGAGCTAATGCTGTCCTTGAATACTGTAGGAAACAGTTTATATCAGGTGTTAGTGTGCACGTAGCTCACGCAAGATGTGAGGACTAGAGATTCAACTAGAGCACTAGCTGTGGAGCACAGACAGCATCAATGGTTTCAAATATGCTGGAGGCTTAAGAGACTAATACATTTTTTAGGTGCAGGAAGAAATATTGAAAGAGACGTGACTATTCCTGGCACAATACACAAAAAAGGAAAATTGGGAAAAGAAGTGTATAGCAGTACATAAAGAATTATTAGAAGTCAGGCTGATGAATAGTAATGAGAGAGTGTTGGCATTGGCAAAAGCTGTAGCCAGATACAGTCTTTACAAACTAACACAGCTACAAGGGATTGAAGGAAAGACTCAATAAAGAAAGTGTGTTTTAGGGACGAAGAAGTGTAGCCACAATGCCAGTCCCCTTTGAACAATCTCATACTTGAAAACAAATGCCTAATAGCAACTGTTATTAGTAAGCCCAGGTGAGATTGATTGTATTGCAGGTGTATAGTACTTGCATCTTTAGTTGACAAAAGTTAATTAAATTAAATGAATTCCAGGGACTGAGCAAGACATCCCTAGAATAAATTATCAGATGATAAGGACTGAAGGCTGCTGGGGACCATGCACATTTTAAAATGTCCTTTCACATACCCTCAGCACAAATATTAATCAGTGCAAATTATCAGATCCTTGTAATAAAGGCTGTGAAGGTAGGTTGGAAAGTGAGCTAAAGAACAGCATGGTTTTACCAAGATGATGATTTGCCAGACTGACTTGTTATGCTTTCTTTTACAAAAAGGCTTTTCTGTATATCTTCCATTATACGCATTTTAGAAGGGACTTGCTAAGGTGCAAACTGGGAAATTATCACCTCAATCAGAGAAAACGAACATTGTGTGAGAATGGTTGGTATGGGCCAGGTGAAGAGTGAAGTCAAGACCCTGAATTTTAGGAGAGGGAACTTTCAGTTGATTAAGTGATTAGTGGATGGGACCCCCTGGGAAGCTGCCCTCCAGGATAAAGGAGCAGAACAGAGCTGGCAGCTCTTCAAGGACATTTTTCTTAGCAAGAGCTCTTGATTCCCATGTGTAAGAAGTGGGACAAGGAAGGCAGGAGACCAGCATGGCTCAGTAAGAAGTGGGACAAGGAAGGCAGGAGACCAGCATGGCTCAGTAAGGACCTCCTGGTCAAACTGAAGTGTACAAAGGAAATGCACAGGCAGTGGAACCAGGGACGTGGATTCTGGGAAGAATATAGAGATGCTGCCTGGGTGTGTAGGGATGGCATCAGGAAAGCTAAGGCACAGTTGGAGCTGAATTTGGCAAGGGATGCAAAGAATAATAAGAAGGGCTTCTAAAGGTCCATTGGTCAGAAAAGGAAGATTAAAGAAAATGTACACACTCTGGAGTGGGTCCAGAGGAGGCCATGGAAATGGTCCGAGGGCTGGAAAACCTCTCCTGTGAAGAAAGGCTGAGAGAGTTGGGGTTGTTCAGCCTGGAGACGAGAAGGCTCTGGGGAGACCTCATTGTGTCCGTTCAGTACTTAAAGGGGGTTTATAAGAAAGCTGGAGAGATACTTTATAGAAGGGCCTCTAGTGGCAGGACAAGGGGGAATGGTTTTAAACTGAAAGAGAGTAGGTTTGTATTGGATATAAGGAAGAAATGTACAATGAGGACCAAGTTGCCCAGAGAAATTGTGGCTGCCCTATCGTTGGACGTGTTCAAAGTCAGGTTGGACGGGGCTCTGAGCAACCTGATCTAATGACAGATGTCCCTACTCATGGCACAGGGGGTGGACTGGATCTTTAAAGTTCCCTTCCAACCCAAACTATTCTATGATTCTGTGATTCTATGATAAGTACAAGGTGGGAACTGGGTTTAGGGATGCCAAGGGACTCACCAGATTGCCTTTGTGTGAGGTGAATTCCTGGTATGGAAGCCTGAGAGCAACCAACTTGGAGGAACCCTGACGAAAGAAACTAAACGTTACACTTTTTCTCTCTAGTTTGGCCGTGATGCTAATAAATTTGCCGAGGGCAATTAGCGTAATTGAATGTTCTAAACCAAAAAGCATTATCAAATATTCTACTTGTAAGAATGAATTGCTCATGGTGAGAAAGAGCTTTTGGAGGTAGGACCATTGAGGAGAGGGAAAGGCTTTGCTGCAGTTGCTGTGCCGAGGCACTGAATGACATGCGTTCTGTTTAAAATCTCAGGCTTGCCGGATGAGAAGGGTCGATTTCAGATTCTTCATATCCACACAGTACGGATGCGGGAACACCAGCTGCTGGCTGAAGACGTGGACATTACAGAACTGGCAGTTGAGACTAAAAACTTCAGTGGTGCTGAATTAGAAGGTTTAGTTCGAGCTGCTCAGTCTACTGCTATGAACAGACACATCAAGGTCAGTCCTGTTGTCTCTCACTGGGGCAAAAAAAGGGGAAAAAAATTATGTCTGGAGTCTTTTCTTGCATCTTTACTTCCAAATGTGTAATGGCATCTCAGCATACCTGTCCTGGTTTCAGCTGGGATAGAGTTAAATTTCTTTCAGGGGGTATCAGCGAGCGGTATCCACCCCTTATTCTATACCATCTACATCATGCCTAGGTTTCACATTTTCCAATACATTCCAATCAATCACCACCACCTTTTTGGTCTTTTGAGATAAATATATAGAGATATATATGTATATATGTATACACACACACAGAGATATAATGCCCTTAGTCTATGGGCCATCCCTCTAAAATGTCCATTGAGTTCATTGAGTCCATGACTTTGGGTTCCATCTGTCATAGCAGTCTTTTAGGGCAGGAGAGATGGTGTGTGGTGTTGGATTGTTGCATCCTGAAGCCAGTTCTGATTCCAGTATGGCTGCGCTCGTCCGGTTCTATCATCGTTGCACTTTGCTCGGTTTCATCGGAGTTAGTTCATTCTTCATTAATCTGGGTGATTTTTACTGCAATACCATTGATAGCAACCATAGAAATTATGATATACAATATCATGTAACAATTAACATCATACAATTCAGTTCATTGGCTATTTTCACCCAAAATCAAATCCCCTTGAGATACACATTGGACATCCCCATCCTTTCGCATCACCCACCAAATGCACCCCGGTCCTTGAGCAAAAGCAATCCCACGGATGGGTTTTCCCTTGCCCGAGGCAGGAGTAACCCAGACTGTCTTCCCCAGCATATTTCTTATGTGCACGACAGGGAATTTATCCCCATCTATAGTACGTAAAAGTTTTGACTGGGCAAGGCCAGCTCAAGTGAAAGATCTCCTGGTGTTGACTAACCAGGTGGCCTTTGCTAAATGTGTATCCCAATGCTTGAACATCCCACCACCCATTGCCCTCAGCGTAGTCTTTAGCAGCCCGTTGTATCGTTTGATTTTCCTGGAGGCTGGTGTATGGTAGGGGATGTGATAGACCCACTCCATGCCATGCTCTTTGGCCCAGGTGTCTATGAGGGTGTTTCGGAAATGAGTCCCGTTGTCTGAGTCAATTCTTTCTGGGGTGCCATGTCGCCATAGGACTTGTTTTTCAAGGCCCAGGATGGTGTTCCGGGCGGTGGCATGGGGCACAGGATATGTTTCCAGCCATCCTGTGGTTACTTCCACCATGGTGAGCACATAGCGCTTGCCCTGTCGGGTTTGTGGGAGCGTGATATAATCAATCTGCCAGGCCTCCCCATATTTGTATTTCAACCATCGTCCTCCATACCAAAGAGGCTTTACTCGCTTGGCTTGCTTGATTGCAGCGCACGTTTCATATCCATGGATAACCTGTGCAATAGTGTCCATGGTCAAGTCCACCCCTCGATCACGAGCCCATCTATATGTTGCATCTCTTCCTTGATGGCCTGAAGTGTCATGGGCCCACCTTTATGTTGCCAGTCCAGATCCACCTGAGCCACTTCAATCTTAGCAGCCTGGTCCACCTGCTGGTTGTTTTGATGTTCTTCAGTGGCCCGACTCTTGGGTACATGAGCATCTACGTGACGTACTTTTACAACCAGGTTCTCTACTCGGGCAGCAATATCTTGCCACAATGCGGCAGCCCAGATGGGTTTACCTCTGCGCTGCCAGTTGTTCTGCTTCCACTGCTGCAACCACCCCCACAGGGCATTTGCCACCATCCATGAGTCAGTATAGAAATAAAGTACTGGCCATTTCTCTCGTTCAGCAATGTCCAAGGCCAGCTGGATGGCTTTTACCTCTGCAAACTGGCTCGATTCACTTTCTCCTTCAGCAGTTTCTGCAACTTGGCGTATAGGACTCCATACAGCAGCTTTCCACCTCCGATGCTTTCCCACAAGGCGACAGGACCCATCCGTGAACAGGGCATATTGCTTCTCATTTTCTGGTAGTTTGTTATACAGCGGGGCCTCTTCAGCACATGTCACCTCCTCCTCTGGGGATATTCCGAAATCTTTGCCTTCTGGCCAGTTCGTGATCACCTCCAAGATTCCTGGGCGACTGGGGTTTCCTATTCGGGCCCGTTGTGTGATCAGTGCGACCCACTTACTCCACGTAGCATCGGTTGCATGATGTGTAGAGGGGACCCTCCCTTTGAACATCCAGCCCAGCACCGGCAGTCGGGGTGCCAGGAGGAGCTGTGCTTCAGTACCAACCACTTCCGAAGCAGCTCGAATCCCTTCATATGCTGCCAATATCTCCTTCTCAGTTGGAGTGTAGCGGGCCTCGGATCCTCTGTATCCCCGACTCCAGAACCCTAAGGGTCGACCCCGAGTCTCCCCTGGTGCTTTCTGCCAGAGGCTCCAGGTAGGACCATTCTCCCCGGCTGCGGTGTAGAGCACATTCTTCACATCTTGTCCTGCCCGGACTGGCCCAAGGGCTACTGCATGAACTATCTCCTGTTTAATTTGCTCAAAGGCTTGTCGTTGCTCAGGGCCCCATTTGAAGTCGTTCTTCTTCCTGGTCACGTGATAGAGAGGGCTTACGATCTGACTGTAATTTGGAATATGAATTCTCCAAAAGCCCATAATGCCTAAGAAAGCTTGTGTTTCCTTTTTGCTAGCTGATGGAGACATAGTTGTTATTTTATTGATCACATCCGTTGGGATCTGACGATCCATCCTGCCATTTTATTCCTAACATCTGGGTATCCTGTGCAGGTCCCTTGACCTTACTTTGTTTTATGGCAAAACCGGCCTTCAGAAGGATTTGGACTATTCTCTTCCCTTTCTTGAAAACAACTTCTGCTGTGCTGCCCCACACGATGATGTCATCAATGTATTGCAGGTGTTCTGGAGCCTCACCCTGTTCCAGTGCGGTGTGGATCAGTCCATGGCAAATGGTAGGGCTGTGTTTCCACCCCTGGGGCAGTCGGTTCCAGGTGTACTGGACGCCCCTCCAAGTGAAAGCAAACTGTGGCCTGCACTCTACTGCCAAAGGGATTGAGAGGAACGCATTAGTGATGTCAATTGTGGCGTACCACTTGGCTGCCTTTGACTCCAGTTCGTATTGGAGTTCTAGCGTGTCCGGCACGGCAGCACTCAACGGTGGTGTAACTTTGTTCAAGCCACAGTAGTCCTGTGGGTCTGATGTGCCAGGCCATCGAATCCACACAGTCCAGTACACCCGGTTGTCCCTTTCCTCCACCTGGCTGGAGGCAGGGCCCCTCTGGTTCTGGTCATAGTATCTGTTTCTCACTTCTTGCAAATGCGAGTCAAGAATTTCTTCATTACAATCCAAAGTAAGATCAGCCCTTCTACTCTGTCTGGGGAACTGTTCACTGGAAACTGGACTGTCATGAGACAGGTTTTTCCTGAAAACTGGAGCAGCAATTTTCCTGGGAGAACCCCCTTATGTGATTGTTTTTCCTTGCAACTCACGTACCCGTGCCTCTAGGGTCAAGGTAGGTTTTCCATCCCACTGCCTCATGTCCTCTCCGTGGTCACGCAGGTAAAACCACAGGGTGCCCCGTGGTGTGTACCTTCTATATCCTCTCTCCTGAGCAGAAAAATGCTGACTCCTAATGACTGAGATGCTGGTCCATACAGGTGGAGAGTAGGACATACCCTCTTCAAGTTGCTGGATCTCCCGGGACAGTTTCTCCACAGCCGAGACAAGGGAGGAAGAGACAGTTTCTTCGTATTCCCGGAGTCTGCCAACCACGTCATCCACCATTGGTGCTTCTTCCTCTTTCCAGCACAGTACTGCCAACGAACTGGCATACGATGCTGGTGCGCTCCGTACCAAGTTCCACCACATGGGTCGCGTGCACTGGACGTCATCTGGATCTTTGGGCGCTTGCTCGTTGTCCAGGTCACTATAAACCACCTCCAGCACGCCTAGTTCTCTCAGGTACTGGATACCTCTCTCCATGGTGGTCCATTTGCCTGGGCGATATAGAACATCTTCCTTGAAGGGATACCTTTCCTTCACGCCTGACAGGAGTCACCTCCGGAGGCTGAGGGCTTGTGCCCCTTTTCCAATCGCTTTGTCAATGCCCCCTTCCCTAGCGAGGGATCCCAGCTGTTTGGCTTCCTTCCCCTCTAATTCCAGGCTACTGGCCCCATTATCCCAGCATCGGAGCAGCCAAGCAATAACGTGCTCGCCTGGACGACGACAAATCTTTCCGCATATCTCGCAACTCACTCAGGGATAGCGATCGGGTGGTTTCCGTCTCATTTTTGACTTCTTCCTCTTCCTCCTCCCCTCCTCGTGATGGCCCTGCTTTTCCATCATCCCTTTCTGAACGACCTAACTTTCGCTTCCAATATTTCCCTTTATGTGTAGGGGCGACGGATACCAGCATGGGTTGGTCCTCTGGTTCAGCCGCAGGGTCTGTCCCGGGGGTTGGGGTAGCCGCAGTGCCTGTCAGTTTGTCATCAGATCTGGAGACCTTGTCTTCCCTTGAGGGTTCTGAATAGCATTGAACAGGGCTCGGTAGGCATGGGCCAGGCCCCAGCACACTGCAGTGATTTGTGTCTCTCTGGAATTGCCAGGGTGACAGCACGCTTTCTCCAAATATTTTACTAGTTTTCCAGGATTCTGCACTTGTTCAGGGGTGAAGTTCCAAAACACTGGAGGCACTGTCCTAGGCACTTGTCCTAGGCACTTGCCCATACTATCCCACACACCCTGCCACTCATAACTGTCCAGCCTTGGGGCAGACCTCTGGGTGGTATTCTTAAATAGTTGTTTAACCTTAAACAAGGCCTGAAACACATTCAGGAGACATAGCAATAGGAACATGCTGGTTTGAACATCCCAAGGATATTCAGAATCCTCAAGAGCTGTTGTAATCAGCCTGGAGGAGAAGGGGAAGGTGAAGGAAGCTGTCTCCTCCATAAACTAGCTCTCTGAGGAGAAGAGGTAAAAAGTGTAATTACTAATAGTTTCCGAGAAATAGCTCCCGAAGCACAGGAATGACGGCAGTGCTAAGTACAATCTCATGACCGATACTTTTATCATGCCATAAGCCAGTGTTACACCGTGTAGCAAAATGATAACCTTAATCCATCTCCCAGAGATGACAAACCCCACATAAATACCGACAAACAACCAGTAAGGTGCTACATACCAAAACTTCTAGTACAGATCCGACAACTCTGAGAGCAAATAAACCAACATTGTGACCAGCGACTACTAAACTGATATAATGAATGCTTATCACAATTTGTTTTAACCCTCTCGGGTCAGATGTGTCATTATCTCAACCCTTCGAGCCCCACATTGGGCACCAAAAGGGACTGTCGTGGTTTAACGCGGCAGGCAGCCAAACACCACACAGCCGCTCGCTCACTCCCCCCATCCCCCAATTGGAAGGGTGAGAGTGAGAAAACTCGTGGGTTGAGATAAAGACAGTTTAATAGAACAGAAAAGGAAGGGAAAAACAATAATAATAATAACAACAACAATAGAATATACAAAATGAGTGATGCACAATGCAATTGCTCACCACCCGCACTGACCGATAACTAATTAGCAGTCGCTACTTCCTGGAACATGCCTATCATTCATATACTGAGCATGACGTCACATGGTATGGAATACCCCGTTGGCCAGCTGTCCCGGCTGTGCTCCTTCCCAGCCTCTTATGCACTTGGCAGAGCATGGAAAGCTGAGAAGTCCTTGACTAGCAGGGTACTTAGGAACAACTGAAAACATCAGTGTGTTATCAACATTCTTCTCACACTAGGAAGAAATTTAACTCTATCCCAGCCGAAACCAGGACAATACCTTAGGAGATGGAATTCGTATGGACACCACCTTCTCACTGTGTTTTTACATGGTTCTGAATTACCTCTCTCATTTCCTGACCTCCAAGAGGCTCTTGCATAGCTCAGTGGGAACAGAAGGTGATTGTTTGTCAACGTATTTTGATAAAAACTGAAAGGAAAATCTTGAGCTCAGTTTATGGATTGGGCCCAGGAGACAAGAGGTGAAGTGAGAACAGCCAGTTGTATGGGAGGGATCTCTGCTGGAGCCTGTGCAGCTCAATGTATTCATAAATGATCTGTAAAAACGGGGGGAAAGCGAGGTTACAAGCTCATAGCTGTTTGTGGTCATAAAGATGAAGGCCACCTATGGAAAACTGCAGAAGACATTTGAAGTAATGCAAGTGAACAAGATGTAGTCAATGAATTTAAGTGTACACTGGGGAGAGAAAATTCAAAAAGGCATAGGCAGTGATAGGGACTGACCTGAGCATTACTTGGGGTCAAAGTTCTTGGAGTTATAATGATCTTGAAATATCAGCCCGGTCCTTATCAGTGAAAAAAGCAAATGCAACATTAATATTTACTAAGAGAAGTATACAGAGCAAAAGTGAGGGTGTGATTATGTCATGGATAAAATCCCTGGTATATTTGAATGTGTGCAGTCCTGGGACACTCGCCTTGAAAAGGTTATGGTAGAACTAGGATATGGAAAGGCAGTAGGGAAGGTCAGAGGTATAGGAGGGTTTTCATTGGAAGAATGGTTAGACTAGGATTTCTCAGCCTGAAAAAAATATGGTGAAGTGTTGTGAAAAGTATGTGAAATCATGAGTGGATGGGAATCAGTGAATGGGGAATGATTGTTTACTCTTTCCTAATACAAGAACTCAGAGAACAGCAAACGATACAAGCAGGGCCACGCTCAAAGCAAAGAAAAGGAGATGTGCACTGTGTGAAGAAGTATTTAAGCTGGTATCTTTTGCTCCAAGATGTCACTGATGGTAAAATCTTGGTTGAATTCAGAAGAGGCTTGTGTAATGTCTTCCATTTCAAATAAGGAACTCGCTTAATGATCGTCTCAGTATGCAGAGACTTGTAATGTTCTCGGCTCCCTCCATTCTGGAGGAACAGTGCCTTGCTTTCCCAACGTTTGCTGATTATGGGAGGTCAGTGTATCTTTAACTAGAAAGGAGTTAAGGACCATGAAATGTCAGGTTATATTAATCCAGATGCAAAACACAGTATTCGATGGTGTTGAAATACGAGATGATTAGTTCGTGAGGAAGGAGGCTGAAGGACGCAGCCCCTTGCTCTAGTGGCCGAGAATTGGTGTGAATTACTGCAGAGAA
This sequence comes from Calonectris borealis, assembly GCF_964195595.1. Lineage (NCBI taxonomy): Eukaryota > Metazoa > Chordata > Aves > Procellariiformes > Procellariidae > Calonectris > Calonectris borealis. The sequence goes on along the minus strand of NC_134333.1, from coordinate 4,901,046 downwards.
GAGCTTTTGGCATCAGTTCTACAGCACTGGTATATTTTTAAGTAAAAAGTCTGTTCAGCCTCGAATATGAGGAAAGCAAATCATGCTTTAATTTAAGTGAGAGAAATCATTTGGTTGCTTAGACGTTTGTGTCTCTTGGGAGCACTCTTTCTAAAGGAAAAATGGTTCTTTTTGCTAATTTTTCTTGTATAGCCATCATACTTGAAAAGTTATTGTTTCCTATAGCAAAAAACCAAAAACATCAACAGTTTCTCATTTTCTTGTTTTCTGTCTCAAAAAAAAAAAAATCAGCACCTCTGGAGGTATTTTCATCCCTTCAGAAGCAAAACATTTTCCTTAAATAATTAATTTTGCTTATAGTTGATATTTTTTCAATGCTTGAATTTTGGGTGAGTTTGGGAACCATTAATGTTTTTATATATTCCCTGTTGTGCCAAAATGTCACAGTGGGAGAAGAGAAAATGGCAATGCATAAATGTAAAAGAGCAGTCCCCTCCTTTAGGTTGGTATGTGATTGACATCTTAATAATATATGTACGTATCTTCCAAATGTGAAGCGGCCACGCTTTGTTTTTCTTTTCAAACACTTTGACGTAGTATTTTTGGATAATCTTATTATTTATTCTGAAGATGTCTTCAGCCAAATAATGCACTAAGGTATTCTATTCTCTCCTACGAGTACTGCAAAAATTAAAATATACATCATAGGCCTGACCTAGTTTTCAGAAGCACCTACGAGAAGCAAGAGCACAAATTGAAAATCAAGGGGCATTATTCTTCTGAATCATTTAAACTCTTCTGAAAACCTCTCAAAGCTGTGTGTTAAAAATTAAAACATATGACTCATTAAAGACTAGGAAAGAAAGAGCCCCCCCTGTTTTTAAGTGTACAAACAACTTCAGGAATATATTAATAGTGTTTCAAGTACCTTCACTTCCCTCTGCAAAGTAGAAGAGTGATCAACCTGTCCTGAAGATCCACTAGCTTGTTATATTTGGCATCCTGTATTTCTGCTTGGTGGGTGTTTTTTTGTGAGAAGGGACTCTATCATTTCAGTCATTCTCTGGTTATAATTACTTGTTTGGCAGTGTTACTGGCCTGTCTGGGTTCCTGAGATTGTTGTTTAGAGGCTGCATTTGCTACTCTACAAGACAAGCATAATGTGATTATTTTTATTATGATTTTCTCCTTCCCATGCTCAAGTGCACTACTCCTTGTTCTTGTAGATCATCCTAGCCAGAAGAGAATGTCTCTGAGTCATGTCTTTGAGGGTCAAAGTTATTTGACTTGTCCATCACCGTGGTCTTAGGGCAAAGGTGATAGAGGTTGCTATACCTTCCAAGAAACTCCTTGAAATCCCAAACTTTTACCTCCTGAGCTATCAGATCATGTAGGACCATTATACTCTCAGGTGGGAGAAGGTGGTGGTGTAAAACTCGGGAAAATTATACTTGTTTTGGAATCTGTAGAAATTTGTTGTGGTACAATTGGGAAATTCAGAAAAAAGAGTGAAGACCTTTTGCCTCATCTCTACACTACTCAAAAATAGGTTTCTGCCTTACCACTTAACAGTTAGACGAATTGCTTTTCACAGGTCAACTTCTGCCCCCTCTTGTGACTAATCCTTTTTCTGATATCTCTAACTCCACTCGGGATCCTCAGCAGACTGCACCCATAGGATTAGTGTGTAATAGCCAGTGTTTGTATGCCATTGAGTGGAAAAGTTGTTTCAAATCCATTTAATTCCTGATTGCTGCCCAAGGCAATCAATATGCTTGCAGATCTACACATAATCCTCGCAAATGGAGCCGCTCCATATTGCGGAGCCGCAGCCATACTCAGTAATACATCTACAGCTGTCTTTAAAGTCTACAGACATTGAATAAAGTCTCTAGCTTTAAAGGCTACTCTCAAGTTGTTTTCAAGAATTAAAAACCTCTTCGGCTCCAGTGTGAGCAGCTTTGGGCCACCTCCTAGCGGTACCTCTGGTTGTGATCGAGAAATGATTTAATAGAGAAGATTGCAGTAGTGCTGTCTCTACTCTGTATTTGCTTCCAGTCATTAGCTTTTAAATGTTGCTGGACAGTTCGGGATTGGCAGAAGGGAAAAAGGTGATGCTTTTCATTTAGAAAGGAGTGCAATATAAGCTGAGCTAACTGCAGTTTATTTATTCAAGTGATACTGATAGCGCTACCTGGGAAAGATTTATGGCTTTGGTTGAACTGAAGCAAATAAAGACAAAGCAGAAAGAAATCTAATATTTACCAGTCCCCTTAAAGATTTTCTTGTATGGAGAGGAAAGTGCATGCTTTGAATAGAAAACTAAAACCTCTTGAAATAGAGGTGTGTGAATAATTCTTATTTTTGGCTTAGTTGCCAAAGATGGTATGGGTAGATTCAGAGTTGGGTTAAACCAAACTTTAATTTGTCTTTCTGAAAAAAGTCACACAATAAAGGAGGCTTCATCCTCTTCCCATCCAGCACCCAGACAGCATAATGAAGAATTTTTTCTACAGCCTCTAGATGGAAAGAGTAGTTCCCTACTCTAAAGGGAACCTACATGACTCCAATAACTTTTAGAAATTTAGACTTGGGTGAAATCAGTCCCATAGTGGGCACCGGTCTGAGCCTCACTGCCACTTGGTTTATGTAGTCAAGGTAGCACAGCAGCAACAAGGATGGTACAGAGCTTCCATCCTTTCTTAGCTGGGGTGGCTTCTCTGAAATGTGGGGTCATGGCCATAGTCTTCACTTCAGCTTTTCACCCAGCGGAGTGGAACAACTGTTACTTAATGACTTCGTGGGGCCGGCATATGGATCTGGCTCTGTGAAGATGATGATTGCTCCAGTGGTATCCAGCATATGTCCAACAAATGTCCTGTTAAGAAGCATTTTTCTTATTAATGCAGACTAACTACAGGGTTGGATCCATGGATCTGTACTTCAGTGTCTTTTATTGCCTTTATTAGGCCAGCAACAAAGTGGAAGTGGATATGGAGAAGGCAGAGAGCTTGCGTGTGACAAGAGGAGACTTCTTTGCATCTTTGGAGAATGATATCAAACCAGTAAGTAGGCACTACGTAACTCCTGTAATAGTCACCCAGTACAGTTAATGACGTGAGGTAGCAACTTCCTTCTGGGATGAGACATGCAATGGTGTGCCGTGGGCTGACATCCCATGTCCTGTGTTGCAGGAATGAAAGCAGGGAGCCTCTTTCTGCCTGCAGTGCTAAGGCTCTGTTTTGTACCTTTTGTTGCATGCAAGAATCATAAAAAGGAATAGAACAAATAAAGAGAACAACTTGGAATTTCTTCCTCTTGTCATATGTACGATCTCCTTTTTAGGCTACTTCAGTTAGTAGATGACGGCTTTAATAAGGACTGTAGTAGGAGTTTTAAACCTCATTTTTGAGAATTGTCTTTAAATGGCATGGGTTCAGAGCCCATTGGCAACTTGCACTGATTAGGATTTGTTTTCAGTGTATACGAAAAGGTGTTTCTAAATGTGCATGGTCTCCAATACTGTTTAGTCCTTTGAATTTAAATGTTGTGTCTCACCAATGGGTCTTCCAGTCCTGACTATCTCACTTAGGCATCTTCCAGAGTCTTGATCCTGGTCGCTTTGGTGATGTTTAATAGTTTCATGTTTTTTCTGATGTGATGCAAAATTTCTCGGTAAAATTTTTTCTTCTCTTAATACAGGCGTTTGGAACCAACCAGGAAGACTATGCAAGCTACATCATGAATGGTATTATTAAGTGGGGTGATCCAGTAACGAGGGTATTGGATGATGGGGAGCTGCTTGTTCAACAAACTAAGAACAGTGACCGCACTCCTTTGGTTAGCGTTCTTTTAGAAGGTAAATCTAAGAAAAATCTCTATATACAAAAAACCAAGCAACTTCTGTAAACTATTCCTATCAGTTGCCCAAATAGTCATATGTTATATCCTGCAACTGTACGTAAAAGAAACAGATGGGAGGAAAAATAGAATTGGTCTCTTTCAGTTTACTTGGGTGAAATTGCTTTAGATATTAAAACTGGCTTCTCAGCCTGAAAGAAATCTTGTTCTTGGAACAACGGAGACGTGAATGTACCCAGTTAATAACCTAAACGTGGACGTTTTACAGTGCAAACATCTCTAGCTGAGTTAATTGTCTAAATTTTCTTTGAAGTCACTGGAGAGCTCATCAATGTGTAATTAGCTGAGTTCAAACAACAGTTCATCTGGCTGCATTTAGGTGTCTGCTGTTAGACAGAGGTGGATTGCCCTCTATCTAGACTGTTACTGACCATGAAGAGTCTAGGAAACCAGTTCCAATATCTACGTTACAGATACTGGAGTAGAATTTGTTATTTAGCGCTGCCCTCCTTCTTTTCCTGAAGTCAAAAAACGTGGATTACCGTTTGCTTAGCGGTCTGTAGCTTTGAAATTTACCTTGAATAGATCCCCTAAATAATTCTGTGTGCTTCTGGTCAACATATTGCTTGTATGCAATACCTTCTTGCACTCCAAATTTCTGTTGGGTGTATAGATTAAGATGTGTCTTTGATCTCCGTTTGAATTATTCTGCTGTGAATTTAGGAAAATAACAAACCTGGCATTCGTGCTGTTGACTTGTTTACCACAGTACCTGCAAAAATCATATTTAGGAGGGGCATAAACGTAGTTCAAGAAGTTTCTCTAAAATACAAAGACATGCTAATTTTGGTGCAGTGGCCAGTCCTACAAAATGTGTAACGTCCTCTTTTGTCTTTTGTGTTGGTTTCATGGCAGATCAGTCTGCAAGTGCTCGAATAGGTGCATTAATTTCCTTCATCTGGTGGATTGGATTGCACTAGGAGTAGTGTGTTCCTTCTGCAAGTGGAAGAAAAGGTCATTTCAAAATGCAGATACCTCTGAATGAGATTATAAACGTGCTTCAAATCTCATCCATGCTGAGGCTTACCAGAGCTGTTTTCTGCCTTGTTTTTTCATTATGTTTGTCCTTTGTTTCAGGTCCCCCCCACAGTGGGAAGACTGCTTTAGCAGCAAAAATAGCAGAAGAATCCAACTTTCCCTTTATCAAGATCTGTTCTCCTGATAAGATGATCGGATTTTCTGAAACGGCCAAGTGCCAAGCTATGAAGAAGGTACTTGCGCGTCCTACTCTTTTGCTTGATTACAATCCGATTCCACGTTCTCTAGTGGATGGAAAAGTGAATTACCTTGTGATTGTGTTTTCTGCTCTCTGTAGGGCCTAAATTTCTGTGCGTATATTTATTTATAAAGTTGAATGAATGTTTTTGTAGCACTGACACTAAATGACTCAGGGAAAATTTCAAGGCTTTGTCCCAATTGGGTCTGATATGTAATCACGACTAACAGTGGAACAAAACACCTGATCTGCGATGAGCAAGTCTGGAGCTCTGTCTGCAAAGATGACGGCAGGAAGGGCTTAGGGTTGCACTTGGAAAGAACAGATCCTGCCTGAATGAGACTAGGAACAGTTTTGAGGTGGTAATGTTTAGTTAAACAAAAGTTTTAACAAGTTGGGCAGCAGGGGGAAAGGAAGCAATTTGGGAATGGAAACATCTTAAATAATTTCAAGTAGCCGGGTGGAAGGAAGGAGATTTCATTCACTGAAGCAAGCCAGCACTTACTCTTCTAGCTGAATGGTACCGAATGAAGCACGTAAGTGAAATGTTACTCTAAGATCAGTTTGTTGCAGGATTGCATAGTTTCTAAAAGAAGCAACGTGCTCATAGCTGGAAGCCCAGTTTGTAATTTAGGTTCAAAAAGGAGCCTTTTGGACTTCACTTGAATTGGCGTATGGCAGTGGTAGGCCTGCAGTACCACTGGTGTCCTTAGTGCTACTTACTGCTTAAATCCAAAGCTTTGCAGGACGCTGGTTTGCTGCTCTATAAAGGGTGATGTGGAGGCTCGATCCGTACCTGAGTAGGTCTGTTCTCCCTGCAGGATGCTGTTATGAAAAGTAACCAGTATCCAGCCTGGGTAGAACACCTTCATAACTGGACTACAATTGTGGGGGATTTGTGTGTGTATTGTTATATTATCAGTATTGCCCCAGCTCCAAAAAACAGAGGAATGATGCTCTACTTTGTCCATTGCTTACAATTAAACACAGGGCAGCTGTTTTTTTGCAAAGTTTATGGGGTAAATGAACAAAACTGAGCTCTGAATTTGTTGAGATGGCAGTGTTTTATTAAATGCAGGTAGAGTCTAGTCTCTTGGTACTTATCTTTTTCATTCTCTGTTTATTCCTCTAAATACTGCTGTGTTTAGCTAAAAACACGTCAACAGGTCCTATCATGATTATTGTAGTTTTGCTGCTGAGATTTAATAATGAGTCATTTTGCTGTTTTATAGATCTTTGATGATGCATACAAGTCCCAACTCAGCTGTGTTGTTGTGGATGACATTGAGAGACTTCTAGGTGAGTTAGGACGATGAAAAAAAGCTATGTTGTCTGCTGTGCAAAAATATTGAAATATTTGCAATATTGAAATATTGCAAACTGGAAATGATGTGGAACCATTTACTTCGCGAACCTTGAACTGTTTTTGATACAGTGTAGTGGCTTAAATGCGCATCTGCTTAGTGGGCATTAAAATGCATTTTTCATTTCAGATTATGTCCCAATTGGACCACGGTTCTCTAATCTGGTGTTGCAAGCCCTTCTTGTACTGCTAAAGAAGGCCCCCCCTCAGGTAAAAAAGTAATCGAGGGGCGAGATGCCCTATTCCTATAATAATTTTGACAGTGGAGAGCTTTGTGTCTTGCTGATAGCTGCTGTGCTGCCAGTGGTATTAGTGCTATTGTCTCTGGTTCAGTCAAGTTAATCCTAGCCTGCTGCTGTTCATTCAGTTAGACATTTCTAGGATAACCACAAAGGATTCAACTTTAATTATCTAATTACTTAAGGCTAAATCTTCTGCAGTTAGCCCTAGAAATACTGACTAAGGAAACAAGTTTAACCTTCACCATGTAAAACTTAAACATGCAAACTGTCTGCTTTCTGATTAACTAAGGAACTGTTTAGTCCAAATCAATCCCTGGCTCAACCACATGCTCCCTCCTTATTTAAAAATCAATTTCTAAGTAATGTATGATTGTGCATGTCAGGGTTTTAATTTGTTCTTAATTTGAAATTATCAGGTGTTAATTACAATGAGTGAGGAAAGCTTAAGATCTTACATGTCATGCTGATCCTATTTGCACTTTCTGGCTTGATGAGATTTAAGAACATCACAAGCGATAACGTTTATGAAGCTTGCACTGAATGAGAGAAGCGGGCAGGGACTCTTCTTTTTTGTTTGCCATTTTTCCTGTCGTTCGCTGGAATTCTGCTGTGTGTGTGAAAGCATCTGCATGCATAAATAACGTACTAACAGGAAAACCTTGAAAGTTGGTGTCAGGAAAAAGCAGAGAAGCACAGCCTGGATGAACTCAATTTTTTTGTCATTTTTAATATCCTGGAAACAGTAACATATGCGTGAGTATTGTTTTCATTAGAGAGTTTGGTGAAAAGACCTTTCAAATATAAACTTTGAACCCAATTGTAATGCCACAGGCCCTGAAGTTCCCCTTGTGACTGTCAACCTGGGAGAACAAAGATTTTTCCCAGTGAGCTTTCTATGCCATGTGACGTCTCTAACATGAAACTTGGATTCTGTTATCACATACGTTGGAACAGAAAGGCTGCCTGTATGCAACAGCACAACCATTTTTCGTCATCATAATCTCGTGTAATCATTGACCTATTGCTAGGTATTTCCACAGGACCAGGAAATGATTGTTCCTATAAATCAATAGGGGGAAATAGAACTTGATTTGGTTCAGTTGTCAAAGGAACTTAAAGTATTAAGTTGTCCATTTTATCATTGCATCCTCTGTATTTTGCTGCGTAGATGCACTTTTGTTGGCACCCGAGTCTCCCTGAAAGCAGGATGCAGGGCTTGAAGCTCTCAGATATTTGCCAAGTTTATGCATGTTGCTAGAGATTTGTACTTTGCAATGTTTGAAATGCCCTTGAGGCTGGAAGACTTTGGGTTGACAGCCAATATTACGGTGACTTAAGCCATAAATTGTTGGAGGGTAGAGAGAGTGTTTTCTGAGGAAATGTCACTGTTTGATTGATGATGTGGGGTTTTTTTTCTTTTTTTTTCCTAAAGTGTCCACTATTGGCTACTGTGGAAATTAGGACGTTGGGTTAGATGGACACTTTGGGCTGACCTAGTTTGGCAGTTCTGATGACAAGGTTCTTCCTAGCTTGTTTATTTCTCATGAGCTCCCTGTGATAGTCATGGCATGTGGGGATTTTTTTTTCATTAAAAAAACAACAGTGTATAAGGTAGAGTCATGCAGGAAAAGGCCTTTTCTGCTGTGAATGTTTACTGTGAAAAAGATTGAATTTGGGCATGGAGACTCTTGGGGCTTTTAAGCTCAAGTGAGAAACCACGAGGGAAATAATACTGCCGGTTAATCAATGCCCGTCCAAGTTCCCTCTGAGATGACTAGCTCCCTTGGGGAGCAATTTATTTGGAAGTAATGGCTGGTTTCAGGGGTTTTGTTGTAATTTGAGTTGCAGATACGTGCTTTAAATGTACATGAGTAGCATCAGTGGTACTAACCTGCTCCATGAGGTCAAACCAACACGAATTTCTGTGGGATTGGGATCATGGTTTAGGTTCATTCCTCGTAAAAATGGCGTGTCCTGTGCTGAGAGAAATCGTTGGCAAGATGCTGGGGAGACAATACCTGTTCTCCATCGCCATCAGGCTCTTCACTGTTTCACTTGTCAGAGGGGCCCGAAATATGGAGTTGATGTGAAAAGCTTAGAAACGGGAACAACGAAGCAGTTGAAACCGTGAGCAAGGAGTGGGTGGGAAGCGGAGGGTGCGTTTCAGCAGCGCAGCTCTGCTGCTCCCATCTTTGTTGCCCAGATTATGTATTCACACGGTGTTGTCACATCACTTGCAGAGAGTATACTTAATGTGCAGGCAGCTTCCTACAATTACTGTAGGCTACGTGTGTAAGAGGAGCATTTCTGGGATGAAATCCTATTAATTATGCGTTGAGGTATATGTCTGTGTTGAATTGGTTTATGAAAGCTCCCTCCCAGACTCCCCTCTTCCTATTGAGGCTATATTATTTTAACGTGGTGTGGGAAGGGCAAATACTTGAAGCTTCTGGTTTTCTGGGCTTTCTGGCTTGTTTGTACTTTTGCAGAAGCTTTGAGAGTAAACACGTTAGACTTTAAAGAAACTAGAAACACCTCTGAGTTTGCTTTAAATTCCTGGTCACAGCTCATGTTTGCTAGTTCCACTCAGCAGTGCTTAAATAGTGGTATCTATTACTACTAGTTCAAGAAGACTGAAAAACGCTGCATTTTGTTCAGCATCTTTTTTTAAACCAATTAAAAAGCTTTTCTAAAGTGGATTGAAGAGAAGAAAATAAACCATGTTCTCTTGGGTCTTTATTTCAATCAAGTTTTGCTGTGTTGTGCAGGAGAAGAGACTGGGGGGGGATAGAAAGACTGAAAAGGACTGTCGCAGCAGGGAGCCAAGCGGCAGAAAAGGACTTCTCTGAGAACTAAGCAGCAGCAGCTCCGAAAGCCGAAGCTGCTTCATCTACATGCAGAGTCACACAAGGCATGGAGACACTCACCAGCCCCACAGAGGTTTCACATGTGCTTCCCTGCTGGTTCCTGTGAAAAGCTAACAATTGGCTCAAAGGGTGAAAGACCATTGCAGCATCCCCGCGCTAAGCTGGACGTACAATTTGTGCAGTGTTATGAAATGTCTGGCTTAGCGCGATGCTCTCCACCGCTCTTGTGGATACCCTTCCACTGCTCCCAGAGGCCCCCAGCCCCTTTCCCCTCCAGGACACTGGAGGCTTTTGCCGATTTATAAAAGTTGACGGGGGAAAAGGGGGAATAATCTCCTTGTGTGATATAATCCTAGATGCATTCCTGATTCCATGTCACTTGGTGTGAATTGGAAGCAACTCCAATCAACAGTGATGTTACCTTTATACTTGTAAACCTGGGGAATTGTGTTTTCTCCCATTACGTGTGAAGAATTGTTGATACCCCAAAACACATGCATACAAATATACAAGGGTCGAAAGTTGAGCGAACGTCTGGTGGGTGACCAAGAGAGGCACTTCAGGATCCACCAATACTTGGTTATAGCATAGTTCAAGTTCCCCTCAACTCCCCTTGCCTAGGGCTGGCTAGATTTGCTGAAATTCTGTAATTTGAGACTCAACTCACATGTTGAGACTCCATTTGCTTGTAGCAGAGTCTATGTAATTCCTTCACGTTCTAATTTGTCTTTGGTAGTCAATGCAATAATATGGTGCCCATTAGGAAGGGAATACTGTGTTAGACGAATCAATCTCATAATTCTTGAAAATGTAGTCGTTTAAAACTACCTCCTCTTTTCATTTTTGAGTCCCATAGTTCTCTGCATGATTATATCCTTTATTCAGATAAAATCCCTGTAGTAGAGAGGTGAAATCTGGGTTTATCCCACTTCTAGAAGGCAGCAGGGCAAGGCACACACCTCTCTACTGGGTATCCCCCCATCAGTATGGAGGGATCTCGGGCTCCGAACTGGGGCACTTTTATTGCCTAAAAATGAGCAGGATGAATCCAGACTTAAGTGACGTGGCTGTATCTAATCTCTGTTGATTGGAAGGGCTAGGCCTAGAACTGCCCTGGTGATGAGCTGACACCAAACGATCTCAAGCTGTTGAAAAGCCAAGTTTTTCCTTACTTGGTAGTTACTCTCTTGTTATGCCTGATTTTTGGAAGTTCAGCTTGAATCCTGATCTTCTATGGGCTGAACACGTGGCACGTTGTCTTTGCTGCTGTAGAAATTAAGGATCAAAAATGTGAATATTTCTGAAAATGGAGGCACTTCAGCAGTTCATCTCACAATAACAAGAATAAATCTGTGGTGTGTTGTCACCAGAGGATATCACCAGAGTAGCTGGATGAGGGCAGCTTTTTCAATTTGGCTTGATGGCTTTTCGTGCTTTTGTGGTAATGCCTGGGGCAAAACATTTCTGACTTGCAGGTTTTCCACTTGTTTGCTGAGCAAGTTGCCTGAAACTTTGAAAAGTACAAGGGACTCCTGACACTTCATTTTCTTTTAGTAATTGATACAGCAGAGATTATGCTTGTTTTACGGTAACTGGTTTTCCAGTGGGTCCAGTTTAAAGGTAGCAAGTTGAAGCGCATAGCTTCTTTTGAAGAAAGCAGGGAAAAAATCAGTATGTTTTGGGTGGAGCTGTTAAAAAATTTTAAGCACAGTTTTGCAGAGTAGCCATCTGTTCTGAGGAGTTTTCAACCATTTGGTCATCAGGATCCTAAGCATGGATCCTAACAGAGATATCTAATAAAAAATTGCTGGTGGATCTGACCTCTATTAACTTGTCCTGTTGCTTTTGAACCTTGTTAAGCTTTTGCCATTCTTAGTGTTGTGTTTGCTTGAGTTCAACTGAACTGTGTGGTGAAAGTAAACCTCCTTTTGTTCGATTTAAAACTGATGCTTGATAATTTCATGTCGTGCTCCCTAGTTTTTATTTTGAGAAACAGCAGTTTTCCCCCTCATCTCCTCTACACTGTCTATGATTTTATAGACCACTCTGTTTACACCTCATCAATTTATCAAGAGTCTATTCAGGGAAGTTATTCCATATTTCTGACCATCCCCATTGCCTCTGATTCCTCCAACTCGGTGATGTATTTGAAATTGTATTTGAAATGGCTAGGATTGCATAGTGTCTTAAAGAGCACCCCGGATTCATACGGTAGAATAATGACTTTTGTTTTACTCTTTTCCCGTTCTAAAAATGTCTGAGTGTTTGCATTTTGAGTAAGGTTTAGCATTGAGCTGGTGTTTTCACAGAACTTGCCACAATGACCGATTCCAGTGGCTTTCCGAAATGGTAATAAGTCATTTAGAGTCATTTTTGTGTGTGTAGTAATTGTCCACTGGCCTGATTTACAGCAAGTTTGGGATTCATCTGACTAAATGTGGCTGTCAGCGGTTTGGTTTTCTACGACTGAACTAGTTGTTTAGAAAATAGTTTGCTGTATGAGTCCAGAGTGTAGGCAGCTTTTCTGGGAGGAGGTGCATGTCATCTGGGCTCCATTAACTGAGAAGGAAATGCAGAGAGTGAGACCATACGTGGACACCTGAAATTACAGGAGGTAAACTCACCTCACTAATTACGTTTCTGTGCTGCTTACATCCTTTCTTGGTGAGACCTTTTAGTCTCTGATGAAACCCCAAACTAGACTCCATTTTTTTTATTGCAATCGAGCATGGGCTTCATTAGTGTAGAAGTTGCTCAGGTAGCATCCTTCGAGCAGTGAGTCTGCAAGTTGTTATTCCCTCGATTGATGTCTCATCTGCTGTGCCAGGCGCTGTACACATGCTGTTAGCTATACTTTGGGAACAGATACTGCCTTGCTGGCTGCAGTTGAGTGGTTTTTTCCCCCTAGAGTGCTCATCGTTCATGGGAAACCGTTATTAACACAATCCCTTACCCAAGGTATTCTGGATTTTGAGAGTTACATACAGTAATAAACAATTTTTTTAAAAGAATTGCTATAGCTTGTTAAGCGGATTGGTCTTGGTGGTATAGCGTGGCATGGATTTGTGCTTGTAAGAGGGGGTTGGTGCATGTTTTGGAGGTCTCGGTTCTGTTCAGGAGTCTGTCTTTGGCTTCCTTTGTACTCTAATACCTTACCTGTATAATGAGAAAACTGTTTGAAGGTGCCTAACAGCATGCATATGACTTGTTACAATTTTTTGAATCAGACCGCAGAAATTCTTCTTACAGGGCTTACACTTTTTACTGAGTTACAGCATACGTAATATCAGATATATCAGCATTATTTATGAATTGAACAAAACTCACTGAGGGCAGTGTGTTGAGGAAATACAGAGCAACCATGAAAGCAAAGTAAATCAGAATTGAGGTGAAATTTTCTCCATCAGATCTGCTGATAATCCCTGTCTTTGCGTTGGGAAGATTTTAAACATGCATCAGTTCTGTTGTCACACGTGCTGTTATCCCAAGTATACCTTTGCAAGTTGAAGGCACCTTTTAACCTTGTCCTTGGATGGGAACTTCAGAGCGAATGTCAGAGGTGTTTGTACCACACTTCTCTGGTTCACGAGCAGGTTATGGTTGAAGTGTTGTTGGGGCACTCATTTCACACAGCTTCCAAGCCTGTGTTTAAACTGTTTTACCAGCCCCTTCCAAAGATGAGAGCCACTGAGATGTTGTCTTCATATAGGTAAAAAGCTTTTTGATGGCTGAGCATCATTCATTTTTCTTGATCTATTAAGTGCTTTAGCTGAAAATGAGCACCCGATGGGACTTTCTGAATTCCTCAACTTATGCTCCTTGTAGGAGCGAGGATCAAATGCCATTCATTTACTCTCCACTGAGTGCATTGTTTTTTCATCTTTGCATGCAAGATCTTACTGAATTGCTCAGACTTGGCTTAAACTTGTAAAATGATAAAATATTTTCTTGGCCTTGCTACACAATGACCATAAAAAGGGAAACAAATAACATGCAATTGTAAAGCCGTGGACATGCAGAACGTAGTGGAAGCAGCAGCCTACAGGACAGTTGTGTTTATGCTTTCTGCAGACATTGTATGCCCTTCTCAAGGCTACTTACAGACATTTTTAGACACTCAGACCTTTTTCTGCTTGCTGTGTGCCACCAGCAGGCGAGTTTTGTCTAGTAATAAAGCATTCCCTACTCCCACTGCAGTTTTAAACCTGGTATTTCTGTCGTCAGTTCAGGAATTGGCCACTTTTCCCCATTAAATTGCCCAGTAGGTTTCTGAGGATTTCCCCCGCTAACGAGGTGACTGAGCTGGGGAGCGTGGTGCCTCCTGCGACGTAGGCCGTGATTAATACCCAGAAGTGTTAGCACAGTGTTTCCCTGACAAAGCCGTTGTGTGAAGCTCGTGACCTGGGGCACGCTCTGGTTTCAACCTGCCAGGCGTTACTTCCTGGTGCTGTCTTAGGCTAAAAACAAACTTGAAGCGTCAGTACTTGAGTTCGTTACCAGTTCTGGTGCTTTCTCATTGTCCATCACCCAAAGCAGGAGTGTAATCTGTTCAAACACAAAAAGTCAGTGAATACAATGGCACTTGGGGAAAAATACACAAATGCTACGAAGATGTATCATCTTTATCGAAGATGTGTTAAGTTTAAATAGGTTTTCATCCTTTGTCAAAGGAGTGCAAAACACGAAATTAATTCTGGCTGCTCTGTGGGGATAGTTTTTAAGTTTTTGTTTGGTTTGTTTTTTTTATAATGATGAACAGTGTTTTGTGTCATGAAGTTGAAATACAGACCTTTACTCTCTGTCTCTGAGCGTCAGCTACACTTCTGTACAGCAGATGAGGAGGATACTTGGCCAGGTCCTTGTGTGCTGGGTTGGAAAAGGGACTGATCACAGCTGGTAATCCCAACAGCCAACAGTTATCAGTGAACGCTGCGTGGTGAATTCAAACAGCATTGAAATGGCATTTGCAAGATGAACTAACCAAAGTTGATTTTTATTGGCAGTTGATGTTTTCCATTCATTGCTCTATTATTTATGAACCCTGTTATTGCTCAGGCCAACTTGGAATTGGTGTGTGCACTGTCGGTTTGAACTCAGAGGCTGCCAGATGTGGTACTGTCCTTTTATACGACCACACTGGCAATGGGAAGTCTTACAAACTTACGGCAACCTCTGCTTTTAAAGTGTGAGCTGTAAAACCATTGGAACAGTCTGTACAGTGGCAGAGAATTCACTGTACCCACAGGATTTCTAAAGGCAGGCTGTTCCCCTGAGAATTCATCTGTAATTCAGCTTTTGGGAGTGGGGGTTTGCTCATGCTTTTAAATTTGATGAGGATTCAGCTATTTATGATGATTAATTTAGAAAGAAAGGTGAGATAGGAAAGCTGTGAGTATGGGTGGGTCTTCTCCGTACCATAATTTTTGGACCCTGTTGGTGTCTAGAATCTGATCCTAGTCTTGTATGGTTGATGTTGACTACTTCAATTACTGCGAGATTTAATACTATTAATTTTATTTTAAGTGGTATTTTTACACGGCCATTTTTCATTTGTAGTTAGCTGAAGCTTCCCAAGGGTGGTTCCTCTTTAGTTTTTCCTTTCTTGACACTTATTCCATTGTGTGGACAGGGTCGCAAGCTTCTAATCATTGGAACCACCAGTCGCAAAGATGTCCTGCAGGAAATGGAAATGCTGAATGCTTTCAGCACTACGATTCACGTGCCCAACATTGCAACAGGGGAGCAGCTGATGGAGGCTTTGGAGGTGAGAAAAAATTCAAGGATGACAAATAAGCTCAAAATTTGCTGGAAATGGGTGATTTTGCAGTAGCTCTGCATTTGGGTACACTGTCCCACTGAGCATTATGTCATAACATAACAGTTCCAAGGCTTCTCTGAATTACTTTTTCAAACAATAAATTAAGGCAAAATGAGAGAACGATAGGTGTAGGGAAAAAGTTTGTGGAGTGGATTGAAAGATTCCGAGGGCATGGAAGTGGGTAATGAATATAACTAGGACACTTAAACTGAATGTGCCTGGAGGGTGCCGGGCTGTCATGAATTGGAACAACATCAAATGAAGATATTTGGTGCTGAAGAGATTATAGGTTCTTTATAAATTCATGCCCTTAATGGCTTCTTATTCTATGCCATAGTGGAAATTGTAGTGAATATTGAAGGCTGTTAAAATAAACAACAGGCGAATCTTTTGTGCAAACTTGCAAAATTGTCACAATGATAATATCACCAAAGCCTGAAAGACACAGATGCTCTTGCAGCAGTTTTGAAAACTTACTGTGGCATGAGCCACTGTGTTCCTTCTAGACTCTATTCTGGAGAAAACCTAGAATGGATCATAAAAAAGAATCACTAACTGTTTGATTAGAGATGATACGAAAAGAATTACTTATGGAATAAAAGAATTTAAGTGTTTTGTCTTGTCTAGATATATCGCAACAGATTTTTCTTCTAAGCTAGAAAATGCTTTCTAGCTTCTCATTCCCTTTTTCCTGAGTTAAGTAGCGTTATTCCCACTGACAATCTCCTGTTGTTGATTTTTTTTTTTAATTTTTTTTCCCCCTCCAGCTCCTGGGCAACTTCAAAGACAAGGAACGCAGCACTATTGCACAGAATGTCAAAGGGAAGCCTGTCTGGATTGGTATCAAGAAGCTGCTGATGCTGATAGAAATGTCATTACAAGTAAGAATGTTTCTGGTCCAGGAAGGACTGGGGTAAACAGAGCAGTCTCAGAGGTTCCCACTTCTCTGCAGACTCTGTCTCTGGCTGTGTGGTGGGAACCTTTGAATCAGTTTAATTGAGAAAAGAGCTACAATGGGAAGAAATTTTTGAACAAAGAAGTCACCAGGTCTCGGTCCGCAGAGAGATCTTTAAAAACCACAGTGCCTATAGGCTGTTTAGAGCTGCACTTCAGAGAAGAGCATCTGGCAACTAGAGGGATGGGATTAACTTACCTTTCATGAAATTTCTTCTCTACACCCAGCATGTTAAGATTGCAGATAGCAATCACTTAGGATTTTTTTTGTGTGTGTGTTAAAGAAAAGGGTGCCTGTGCAGGTGTATGTGCTCTTTCCCTGAAGAAGATAAATCTGTCAGGCTGTTCAGCTGCTCTTCTCTTTATTTTCCACTTTCAGCACTTTAAAGAAAATAATTGCAGAGGGTAGAAATATGTAGCTCTTAACCCTCCCCCGCACCCATCATCTGTGCCTGCAAGCCAGTCATCAAGCTTGTGCTCGACAGTATATGCATGCTAAAAATGAGAGGGTGTAGCATGCAGCCCTAATCCTCCGCGGCTGACATTTCAGCGCCCTTCTGAGTCCTCCCCCCTTGCACACACTCTCTTTTCACATCAAATGGATTTAGTGCAGCTGAGTGAACTGTCCTTAGATCTTCCTAGGAGAGGCTGAGCATAAGCTAAGAGGCATGTAGTTTAGCAGCCTATAAGTCATGTATCCCTCTGTTCACTATTCACAATTCTGTTAAAACTTGCACAGCACTAAGGATATGCTCTGACTGGATGTCACCTCAGGGAATAAAGTCATTTATCTAGATTACTTTTTCCTCTTCTTCCTTGGCTTTTAATTCCATACCTACAGGCAAGTCAGTAAGTCATTGCTCACAAGTATTAAATGTATTTAAGGGGTGCAGGCCTTCAGGGACTGCCTGGCTCTGTTGCAGTCCATTTCACTTAGCCTTGACAATGGATTCCTTCTTCTGACACAGGACGTTTTCTTTTGCTGCTTTGACCTTAAGTGTTGGTTCTTTACAAAACTCAAGGTGAAGGTTACGTAAATTATGGGCCGTTCTGAATCTGGAGCGCGGGTGGAAATGCTTACCCCGGCCTTATTCACAGCATGGCCCCCGTGGCTGCACACCTATGATGCTGTAGATAGCGAGTCTTCACGCTGCCCTAGACTGTGCAGACAGGTAAACTGGTCTTGTGCATTTTTTTTTTTAACCAGACCACTGTTTTGTAGGTGAGTCCGTGGCCAATCAGGCTGGGAGAAGACAGGCAGAACTCTGACTCTGTGCCATTTCTGACAAACTGAACAAGTGTAAAATTGAAGGGCTGCTAATGCCGATATAGATGATTGATAATCCACCTTTGCTACTGTACGTGGATGGTTGGTAGCAAGGTGACTTATGTTATTGCACTGAATTCAGGTAATTGTGTAATAGCATAGGTAATAGCATATGGAAGCTAAATATGAAGAAGATCTGTTCCAAAAGGTCTGAAGTGTTTACATGACTGCATCTGCTGAACTGCTATAAATACAGAAAAGCAATACAGGCTCTTGCTAAATAGGAGAACACTTGTATCTGAATGCATTGAAAGATCACAAGGATATCTAATCTGGCCAGCTTTTACAGGAGAGCAGAATTTCACCAAATGAGAAGTCCAAGACGAGTTCCTTTTTTCACTGAGCTGGACCACAGCTTTTTAGAAAGAGATTTGAATCTGAAATCCCTTAAAAATTCCAAGTGATGGATGAAATTTCTCAAAATTCAGCCGATTAGATCCCACGGTGAATGAATTCTTTGCAAAAAATATGCACCTAGTTTCTTTCTCTGCAGTCACTGTATCTAACTGTGTTTTTTGTTTTATTAGACTAGAAAACCCAATATATGCTATATGTGGGTATTCTTAAGCTGTTCAAATGACTTTCAGTTTGTTTCAGACTAAAGTCTTGCTGAACCAGTCTCTCAATATCAAAATCCTTTCTTGGAGTACCGTGAACCACTGCAATGCTCGGTATCTTGGGTTGCTTTGTTACCTTGTTTACGAGCCTTGAAAACCCACACTTTTTGGCAGCTTAATTTCCCTCAAACTATGTTTATTGCTATTCCTGGCCTTCTTTCATGCCAAACTACTCGTATTTAGTGTCACATACTTTGGTCCTCTTGTGTACACTGAGCGTCCTGGAATGATGTTATGTTCTTGTTCAAAAGAAGTCTTTGATGAATGGATACTCATGATTTGCCACGTGAATCCAGAAAAGTTTCGTTTTGAAGTATCCTTGGCCGCAGTACATGGCCACCTCACAGTGCTATCAGGTGCCACGCTAGCTTCACCCTGCCCTGATGCTGCGACTCTACCCTGGGGTGCTGCTGGATACACGAACCTTCTTTTTCCATAGCTGGGGGGCTGGTTCCTTCTGCTTGCTTTGCCTGCCTGTCTTGTTGCTCTTGGACCTTGCTGGCCACACTCCGAAAACCCAGGTCTCTCTCCTTCTTGGAGTACGAACCCGAATGAGCCAGGCAGCTTTCCAGAAAGTCCCTTTTTGCACCTCCAGTATTTCCTGATTTGGAAACTTCTGTTTAGCTTAAATAAAACTTAAGTTAATCTAAGCTGTTTGTCTGTAATGTATTTTAACTTACATGGGAACTTATTTTGAAAGGTCATCATATAATATTACCTATATTATTTTAAACTAAATGCCCTATCTGGACATACTAAGAGTTTGGATTGTATGACAGGTTTATGTGAGTACTGTACTACCAAGGGCATGCACATCTTGGTGGCGTATCTCCTCTTCTCTGGACCGAGGATTAATGAAGTCTCTTCAATTGACTTTTTTCCTAAGGGCTCCCAGGCACGTCCTGGGGATGCTGCATTACCTAGAAAGGAGCAGCCATTTTCTTGCCACCTGTCTGAGCTGTGTCACAGAGTCAGTCTCTGCGCTGTTCTTCTAAAAAATCTTTCATCCGGTTTGACAGCAGCGTTTCTCCTTTCACAGGGCACTAGAGGGTCTGTTCAAGAGTCCTGAACCTGCTTCCTCTTTGCACTCCATTGACACCATCTTCTGCTCCTTCCATGGCTCCTTCTGGTTTTGTGTCTGTGTTTTTTTAATAAGCTATTTGATCAAGTTTGCCTCTTTGTTGCCTTTCAGCTTCCTGCTTTAGTCTTTTGGACAAGATGTTGCGTCTGCAGATAGATGCTGTTCTTCCCAGAGAGTCTGTAGAAACTGTGTCAGTACAGATTATGGACGAAGTGTCTTACTATGGCCACTTCCTTACGTCTGAGTGAGAAGGGGTGGGGAGGCAGCATCTTTGATTTGGGAAACAGAACACTGGCATTGGCAAGTTTGAATTTCAGTACAAATTTTCTAGCAATGAAAATAAGAGATTTATTTGTATACATCCATCTCAGGTCATGTTGGTTTTTTTTAACAGAACTATCTGATTGGTCCTGTGTTGTTATTTCCTGATTGTGATGACTTTTCCATGGTTTCCTAAGGTTTCACCACGGTCCTGGCAACAGGACCATCTTCTTTGCGGGTTGATAATACTCTTGATCGCTGTGTCAGTCAGCGAGATAAGTAATCTTAGAATAAGCCAGGCCCTTTGACTGTTCTGTGTGACATTCTCTTTCTGTCAGCTTTGGGCTCTCCGTCGATGGCCAGAAGTCATGCCTTGCTCCATCTCGGTGTTCACGGTTCCTTGGGTCAATCCGAGACGTGAAAGATTCTCTCTTTACTGAGTAAATTGCCTGGTTTTGTGGCCTCTGTAAAAAGTGTCTTGACTCTTTACCCACCGTTTCATGCAGACTGTTGGTGTCGGCGTGCCTGGCAGCATAAACATTTGCTGTGCTTCTGTGGATTTTGCCTTTGGCCCTCAGCAGGAATTCTGTATGGAGTGCAAGTATTTAAGTAGTGAGTTGCTGTTCCTCTAACCGTCAAGCTGCCATTCACTGCTTCGCCTGATTTGCAGAATATCGAAGATCTTAGAATCACAGAATCATTCTTACTGGAAAGGACCTCAGGATGTCATCTAATCCAATTCAGACCTTCAGAAAGCCTATGCGTAGATGATTACAGACATCTCACCACCCTCTTCGACATCAACATTTGATGGGAACCAGGCCTTTCTAGCTCTGACCGTAACAGATGAAGTTTGGGTTTTGGACTGTTGCCAGCAAGGTCCACTTCTTGGCAGTTCATTTGCCCAACTCTTCTAGGTTTCTCATGGAGAATCTGTCTGTGAGTTTGGACCGTAGATGAGAAGTCAAACCTGAGGACTTGGTGGGCTGCCACTTGTGTAACTCCTCTGAAGAAGTCCTTTCAGAAGTAGACGTCTTTACTGCCAGTATCTGAAAAAATGCCGTGTGTCTTATCTGAGAAGGCCAAGGATCCCTCTCAGATGCACTTTTCTACTCATGGTCAAAGATCAAATGTATTTTGTCCTTTTCCTCAAATCCCTTTCTTTTATGGCCTGTCTGAAGCTTGTTGAGAGAGTGTGCACTAGTAATTCTTTTTGCTTAAGCTTGGCAGCTCTGGTTCCCAGGCTTGCTTTGGCTGTCCATGTAACTTGAGATTTCAGCCACTTTTGAACCTCCTGTCCAGGGCTTGCGGTGAGTGCTTTATCTAGCTCACCATGCAGGTGGTATCTGGTTCTCTAGGGCAAACTGTTTGTGACCTTCTTCTCTTTGGGTGAATGTCACGGAGAGCAGGAATGTACTAAACAAATACACTCTGCTAATTGCACCCATAGCATTTTTTTCATCTTTGTCTAGTCCAACCCCTTGCTCTGACCGAGCACGATCAACTAGAACAGGTTGCTCAGGGCCATGTCCGGTTGGGTCTTGAATACCTCCAGGGATGGAGACTCCATAACCTCCATGGGCAATCCCTAATAGTGTGTGATCACCTTTGCAATGAAAAGCGCTCTCTTCTGTTTACGTGGAACTACACTTCAATTTGTGCCTGTGACCTTCTGTCCTGTCAATGGGCACCGCTCAGAAGTCTCTCAGAAGAAGAGAGAGTGTCTCTCTCTTCTTCTTTACTCCCTCCCATCAGGTATTTATACACATTGGTAGGAGCCACCCTTCCCGCCCCAGTCCCAAGTCTTCTCTGCTCCAGACTAAACAATCTTGCCTCTCTTTGTATGACAGACGCTCAAGTCCTTTAATCATCCTTGTGACCCTTTGCTGGACTCTCTCTGGTATGTTGCTGTCTCTTGTACTGGGGAGCCCTGAACTGGACTGTCCTCCAGGTGTGGTGTCACTGAGAAGGGGGAAGAATCATCTCCCTCGATCTGGTAGCAACATTCCTCCTAACGAAGCCCAGGATGCTGTTGGGCTTTCTTGCAAGGGCACATTGGTGGTTCACGTTCAACTTGTCCTCCAGGACCCTCAGGTCTTTTTCTGCAAAGTGGTACTTTCCAGCCAGTTGTCCCCAAGCCTCTACTGGTGCATGGGGTTATTTCTGCCTAGGTGGAAGACTTTGCATTTCCCGTTGAACTGCATGAGATTTGTGTTGGTCTGTATCTCCATCCAGTTGAGGTCTCTGAATGACAGCACCATCGTCAGGTGCATGAAACACACCTCCCAATTCTATGTCCTCTGCAAACGTGCTGAGGGAGCGCTCTGTCCCTAAATCCTGTTTGTTAATAAAGAGGTTAAACAATATTGACTCCCATATGGATGCCTGGCATATACCGCTAGTGACTGGCCTCCAACTGGACTTTATGCCACTGATCTCAACCCTTCGAGCCCAGTGGTTTAACGAGTTTTCAGTCCATTGCGCTGTCCCGGTTATTTAGTCTGTACTTATCAGTAAATGGCGCTTTGTTTGTGTGGCCACCTGGAGTTGTGGTCACGCCTTTATCAAGTACTAGCCATTCTGGAAACATCCAGAAATACAGGAAGAGAGGTGGTTGAGTTGTCACAGGACTGTAGGATAAATGAGGTCAGAAGGGACCTCAAGATGTCATCTAGTCCAACCTCCTGCTTAAGCAGGATCAGCCACATGGTCAGACCAGAGTCCTTGAGATGAGGAAGATCTGAGACCCTTTGCCAGGTGAGAGCCACAGGCTTAGCCTTATAGTGTGGATTACATGTGTGGATTCCCCCAGAGGACGGGGACTTCCAAGTAATCAGTGTTCAGGCTGTGTGGCCCATGTGCACATACTCCCATCCCAGTTGGCTTCAGCCTTTCTGATGGAATCAGAGAATCATGGAATCATTTAGGTTGGAAAAGACCTTTAGGATCATCGAGTCCAACCGTAAACCTAACGCTGCCAAGTCCACTACTAAACCATGTCCCTAAGTGCCACATCTACACGTAGAAACGGGAGAACTGAAATAGTGACAGATGTGCTTTCCCCTTGTAGCCAGGTGTTGACTGGGAGAGATTGTGGAGAAGATTCAGGCTAGAGGGATGCTGCAGACACCATCCTTCTGGTCTCCGGTTATGTGGCACAACAGTCCCTCTCCTACTACCTGTGTATTATGCATTTCAAACACTGCTTTAGGTGGGGGTAGCTTTCTTTTCTTCTGGGATCCTGAACCTTACCAGCATTCCTTTGCGTGTTAAAAACCCAACTTAATAGCTCAGTGATCCTCAGTGAGTTCCTTTAAATCATCTTGTGTCAGTGAATTTATTTTTCTGATCTAAAAATAGTTCAGTGGTTGATATTGAGGTATTGGCCTTGCTGACATATTTCAAAGTGATAGGAAGTTACAAATTTTTAGGCTTTTTTTTAGCATGTAGCAGAAATTCTCATTGGCCGTTTCTTCCCTGCCTGCATTACTGGTAATACTGCTGTTGGGTTTTTTTGTGTTGTATCTTCTTCCAAGCTGTTTTTAAAGACTTTGTGTTGCCCTCAAATGCAGTGGTCATGGTTTTAAATAGATTGCTTCTTCACATCTGGAATTGGTGGAAATTTTCCTTTAGGAATATAAAACGTGGTAGAGGAGTTCAAGAGCCCTTGTTCTGCCTCTTTGGTGGGAGGCCAGGGCATATGCTGAAACTTGGCTTTCCCCCTCCAAGGATAAGTCCCAGTTTTATGTTCTAGTAGAGCACTTGCCTGTTTATTCCCAAGTGGGTGATAGAGCTGGGAATCTTACAACCGGTCAACTTCATAGTACCATTTACTGCATGTTTTCGGAATGAACCCAGTGTTTTCGGCAGTGTGTTAAAGATACAAGATGTTGATGAAGATTACAGAATGAACAGAAGTTGGAGTTTCTAGGCCAAATGAACTGCTGCGATACAACACGAAGATGCTCTGAGAACCAACGGTCTCCAGTTTCCAAATGTTTATAGTCCTAACCCATTGTGTCTTGGTGTAGGCACGGCAGTTTGCCTAGTCTTTTACTCTGGAGTGCAACAAGCCCATGCATCAGCACGAAGGACTGATGCAGTTGCACAGTTGTGTCTCCTGATGGCAGCCCGAGTCTCTGTCTCCTCAGTAGCCTTTCCTCCCTCTTCCCTGTTGTCTCTGTCTCTGTTGGGGAAGAAGCAGGACTGATCTTTAGGGGATGTTCCTGGCCGATGGAGCCACAACACAAGTTGGTACTGCAAGTTTTGGAAGCTCTTTGCTGTGATTCAGCTTTCCCTTACGTACTAACCCACCACACGCTGCTCCTTTCCTCTGGTGCTTTGCTGCTGGAGCTGTATGGGGGAGGGAGGACAGAGGAAAATTGAGGACGTTTTCAGTCCCTTCTGCTCCTGACTGTTTTATTTGCTGCCCCAGCTCTGGAAAGGGAGAGATAAAAGCAGACACAGAGTGGGCCTGGTCTGTGCAGAACCAGGCTAGAATCGGCAGTGTGGGATGAAGCTAGCGTGCAGATTGCCATCAAAACAGAAGTACCTGATAGAAATGCCTGTGTGTGATCCCAGTCTGGCTCATCTCCTAGCTATGTGAGCACGCTAAGCTTGTGCTAATCAGTTTTTTCTCTTGGTGCAGTGCTGTATCTGCACTACTTAGCTACAGAACTTCTGGACAAGCAGGCTGATCTCTGGCCAGGCCAATGCACGGGCAAAGCAAACACACGCATGTATCTCCAGCTATCTTTGTGGCCTCTTTTTTCTGTTGTGCTGCTTGGCAGATTGCATCACATTAATAGAGGTCTGTTTTGTTTGGTGTTTAGATGGATCCTGAGTATCGGGTGAAAAAATTCTTAGCTCTTCTGAGAGACGAAGGAACGTAAGTACTTCTATTTTAAAACACTGTTTAAAATTCTGTTCTCCACTCAGAAACAAGCATCCCTTTGAGGGGAAACTGCAGTGTAGTATATCTGATCTCATTGTTGGCCCCTCCTGTATTTACAGAACTGTGGATCAGATCAGTTCTCCCTACAGCTATATGCCAGTTGTTTTGGGAGGGGGGAGGTCCTGAAGACTTTTTGAGAACCTGCATGCCTGAGTTTTCTGCTTTTCTTAATTTACCTGTGAATTTAAAATTTAAATGAGATATTGGACCACAATTTAGCTTTCTTTAACAAAAGTAAATCAGAAGAGGTTCTGCTAGAGTTAAAATCCAGCTGTTTATCTAAAATCTGGAACTTTGATTTCTTGTATGTCTCCTGTCTGAGAGAAGGATGTCCTACTTTTTCCCCTGTAGGTATCACAGGGAATAGTTGAGCCCAGTCTTGACAGTGGCATCTCCTAGAAAATGACTTTCTAATACATGTAGGGCAGTACCTGTGCTGGGGAAACTCACAACAGTATCTATCCTGGCTACATGTGAGTGGGTTCCAGTGTGTGCTTGATGCTTTTATACATGTGCATGCTTTCTTGATGGATTTGGCTTCTTTTGCAAGAGTTCCTTCCCTAGACTGAAGGTGGACCAAGTGCAAGATCAACAGCTGGAAAAGTGACCAACCTGGAGAATATACACTGGGATCTTTACTCTTCTGTGTTCAACACGCTGGACAAAGTGAAATACTCCCCTGTTTCCAAGAACCCAATGTGGAATCTGCATGTTTAGTGCAATACAGTATCTTTATTCTTCGTCTTTAATATACTGCTGTCACGTGGAAGTGTCTTCTAGAACATTGTGCTTCTGTCTCTGTGCAGGCGAGGCTGCGTTCTCATTTGATTTTAGCATGGGGGAAATGTCCTGCAAGTTTTGAAGCTAACGCTCACTTGTGTCCAGCATCCAGTTGCTACGATAGGAGAGAAATCATGATTTCTAATAACACCTGACAGTCTGTGGTGAAGGCATATTAAAGTACTATCTGTGTTATCCTGATCTGATGAATGCTTTCTTGTTATGTCATCCAATGCCTCACTGAACACTGAGCCAGGCTGATAACCTAAAGATAGTGCCCACAGCAATTCAGCTCCAGAATTACCTAGATACTAATACCTGCTTTCTTTTATACCCAGGCATTCTGTGGCCTGATGAGAGAGACTGGCTAGTGGCATTAGGGACTGGAAGAAAGCAGGGAAGTATGTTGATCAGAGTAGAGGAAACTTTCGAACCCAGTATTTAAGGCATCAAAGCTTGCTGTTAATTCAACAACAGTTTTAGGGATCCTGATTCCAGCCTGAAAGCTCTTCATGAGTGCAATGTAGATGGCAGCTTTGGTATTAGCCAGCCTCATTATGTCCCATTTTTCTGCCACGTTACCAAAGGTTGAAATTCCTCCTTAGAGACAGAGAGGAAGCCAAGCTCTGCAGGTGCACGAGATGCACGATATTGCCATGTTTTTGCACTGAAATAAAGGAATGTATCAAACTTCGCTATATGGTCCTTCCCCAATAGTCATCTCGCGTCAATGAGATGCTGTCGGCGATGACTGCATGAGGCTACTCCCCTCTGGTTCCTTGGCTCCACACGTTTAATAAAGTTCATGGTACATACCTCAATTTGGTGGGGCATGAAATCAAAGCCATTTATGAGAACTTAGTCACTGTAGCTTCCTCAACTTGACCAGACACGCTGCTAAGGGCTAGCAGCTTGTACCCAAAGCGGTGTTCCCAGGGAAGGAGGGTGCTTCACATTCTTTCAGGCCCGAAGGTGAAGGTACTGTAGTCCTTAGTGCATACTTACAGCAGTCGGAGTATTTTAGTCACTCCGCCCTGGTTTCTTTTCCTTTGGCAGTGCTGTTGTATTGTGAGGACGTTGCGAGTCCCAGTGGTTATTATTCCCTCTCATTTTGTGTACGATCTTGTGAATTTATTTGTTCCTTTCTTTCCTCTGCTAGTCCTAGTGACAGCAGCACACATTAACTTATATTTCAGAGTAAATGATGTAAACCTTATTGTGTCTTTGTCCAGAACTATATTGATGAATAAATATCTGGTTTAATTGCACATTCAATGGATTCAATAAAAAGCACAACTACTTGTGATGATCTGGGAGATATCTGTTTCTTTGGTGCTAGTCAAACAGAGGTGTATATATAGGGTGCTGATGTATGGCATGAAGATAACAAAGCTATTTCCAGGCTGCTGATGGCTGGAGGGATGCTCAGTTTGTACCTAAGCATGGATGGATTGAATACATCCCCAGCCTGGATAGCTTGACCACAGGTAGTCTTAAAGGAGTTGGCTGAGGAGACCTCCGATCCAGCCCTTTTTAGAGTTTTCTGGACCTTGCAGCGCTGATGAAGCCCCAAAGATGTGTGCGTGTGTACGAGTTAGGTGTATCACACTTGAAGAAGGACACGTTGGAAAACCAGAACGAACTGTTGGGTATGACATCCCACCCCTTCCAGCCTATTCTGAGATCTCCATCCAAGATGTTTCCTGCCAGTGGCAGAAGAGAATGACTCCTGACACCCCCTTCCCACCACATTTTCTCTATGACAGGCTGCCTGGGCAAGAGTGGCGTTATAGTGAGAACTACGTTGCTTTAAGCAGTTCTTCATCCCCTTCCTTACCCTGTTGCTGCTTTTTCCTGAACCTTCCAGAAGTGTAACTGTCTCACAAGTTGAGTTGTTAACCAAAGACAAATACATTAGAAAGTGTTGGGGTGGGGTGTGGGGGGATGGAGTGCGGTGGAGAAGAGCTTGGGATGAGATAGCTTCCGCTCGTAAAGCTGTTAAGCTCAAAACTCTCCACGAGAGCAGGCTTCTCAGTTGTCTGGATAGGTAGCGACACATCACTGGTGTTCGTGTAATTTTGAAGGCATCGCTGCTGCCATCCAGTAGAGATGGCAGTGGCAGAAGCAGGCGGTCTCCAACGTGGTGCAGTGACACAGAGCTAGGAATCATTCGTGCACAAGCGGCGCGGTATTTCAGGCAGCACTGCAAGAAGGCAAATGTAATTGTTTTGCGTATAAATGGGGGATCAGGGCAGGAATTAGAATGATTTAATTTTTTTTTTTTTACCCTTCAGACAGGTATATTTGAGGCTGGTGCTGTGGAAAATTGTGTGCACTTAAAAGCATCGTTAAGATATGGGAGATGTTGCAGAAACGCCCATAAAATTATCCATGGACAGTGGAAGATGTTTTTATATAAGAAAATTTGGATCTCAGTCTGTCCAAACCATCAAAAGGTGATTCAGTGACAGCCTGCAAGTACATTGGCGGGGGGAGAATATGAAGTCTAAAGCCTGTTTTAATCCGGTAATCTCGTATTGTGTGCACGCTGTGAGGTGGCACTCTATAAATAAAAATCTTAGCATTCAGCTGTAAAATCTCCTACGTTTCCTACATTTTACCCTCATTGTCTTGCATTCGTATGACTGTCGCTGTGCATAAGTAGCTGGATGACAACCCACCACTCCAGTAGATGTCGTTCGGACCTTCAGAGGCAAACCACACAGGCTGGCAAGTGCATATTTTTGGTTTTTTACCTTCTCTTTAATGACGTACCACAAAAAAATGCAAGTTGAAATATATTTTTCTCCAAATATATATATTTATATAATATATAATCTTAGTTAACTCAAGTATATACATTGTATAATAAATAATGCTTATAAAAAGAGAAATTTTCTGAATATAAAATAAAAAAAAATCGACCTCTACAACTTTATACAAAACTTTGGATACAGCAGATTGATGGAAAAAGATCTTCCATTCAGTGCTAGAATACCTGGCTACAGTAAAATAATTACAAGGCAATAAATGTTCTATTTAATATTAAATACCTTTTCTTGATTAAAAAAACAAACAAACAAACAAAAAAGGGATTTTGTTTAAAGACAGGTACTTGGAGTCTTTCCAGACACAGAATTTAATATATACTTTTAAATAGAATGCATATCAGAAGACGGCTTATTTCTGAATTGGGGAGGTTTCTTAGAGCTCTCCTGCGATCTTTAATTTTAGAAAGCAAATGCTTCTCAGGCTGCGTGAATCCAGGAGCTCTTCATCGTGCTCTACAGAGGAGGACTGAGAATTTTGCTCCGATTCTCTCCAGCCACAGCTTTGAGTGGCAGGGCCATGTTCTGTGCTCCGTATGAGGGTCTTTCACCCGTTTTATTGCTCTTTGCACTACCGTGTACTGCTCTTTCCCCAGGATGAAGAAGTGAGTGGAGTAGAAGACGCAGCTTTAATGGTTTAGAAATATTTCTATGTTAAACCACTGATGCGTGAGAAGTAGTATTGCAACGTGGTTATTTGTCCTCATCATTTGTGGAGGAGCCCACCAGGACACAGATAATACTTATTTTTTTAATTTCAATGGTCAATACGCCAGGAAAACGTAAGCCCAAAATGCGAGGGCGTGTGGTCGAGGAGGGGGATGTGGCCTGGGGAGCAGGAGGAGGGACAAATGCTGATTCTTCTGGACTGAGGTGGGTCATGGGAGGAGTGTGGCCACACCTGGGGCCCAAATCCCTGCTAATGGTACGGAGCCTCTGTGCTTGATGTGGACCCCTCGTGAACGAATTGCTGATAGCTGAAGAAATCCCACGGGAAGGAAAGGGTCTGCCTGGGATTGTGCTGTCAGATAAAGGTCTCCCTTCCCCGTCTGCCCTTGCCTCTCTTTTGCTGGATGAAGTGGTTTGAGCAAATCTGTCTGATGGGAAGGCTTGGACAGAAGTTTCTTCTTGCCGTGGCTTCTGTCTCCCTGTCCATCACTGATGCTCGGAGCTGGTGTAGCAGCTCGCCTGTCCCCAGAGAGATGCTCGGAGCTCGCTCTGGGATATAAAGTCATATTAGGGAACGCTTAGTAAATAGGTGCATCAACTGGGTGGATCTGCCCAGATCCTTAAAAATCCCCCTTGGGCAGGTGCACGGCAAGGAGGCTGCTGGAGTGGCGATGCATCCCCACGTGTGATCTGCTCTTACCCTGGGCCAAACGCCAGAGGAGCCGCTCTGGGCTCTGGTTTCCTGCCGTCCTCCTCGGGGGGACTGCGGAGATGATTTGGGGCTGTGGGGAGTAGAGAGGGCAAAGGGGAGGTGAAAGGAGGAACTGGCTGTAAGGCTCTGTTCACGTGCTCAAACAGGTTTGTTCCTCCAACATCACCCCCTCGGAGCAGGAAGGAAGGAGCCTGGCTGGTGTGGGCAGTTGGCTCCTTTCCTCCTCCTCACCACATCTGCTGAGACCAGGATGGCCGTGCCAGCAGGCGGGGAGCCTGTATTTGCTCAACAGTCGTTTCCACCTGAAACCCCCGTACTGGCATCTACGTGGGCCAGACCTCCGGAGGAGGACAGAGCTGGAAGCTCTGTGCATGCTGTGTTAGCAGCACACTGGCTGGGGTGGCCGTGCCTCGCTTGGACCTCTGCTGTCCCTGCTTCTCCCCAGACAGTCTGTCATGCCAAACAGCCTGGAGAAGTCAGCAGATCAGTGATCTAACGTGTCTGCGGCGCCAGGTCTAGCCTTGGACCTTGGGTGGGTGAGATGCTGAGAGCCTTCTCTGCAGCGCTGGTGCTGGCTGTGTGAGGGTGTCTGCCCTGACCAAGGGCATTAGGATTTTTTTATGCCATCCTCTGAAGTGTGAGGCCACCATGTGGGGGCTGATCACAGGGTTGATGGACCCCTTGGCCCTGCTCTGGAGCAACCTCCCGTCAGTTGGAGACCTACCTACGTTTACTTGCAGGTGTGGACGTCGTAAACGCGTATGCACTCCTGGCAGCTCACGTAGCAGCACCAGTGGAAGATGCAGTGACACTTCTCCTTCCGTTTCTCAGTCCTGGTGTTGTGGCCACGACCGCAGCACAGCAGGTCGCAGCCGTCGATCCCGTGGGAGGTGACGTTGCATGTTCTGTCCCTCGTCCCAAAGGAGCCCGTCTCTGGGTTGGGCTCGCAAAAATTGGGAGAGTTCTCATAGTAGACCAGATCCCGCTCCGTCGGCGGCTTGAAAAGAGCATACTTGGCCCTAAGAGTTTCTACCCATCCCCGAGATTCTCGGTGCTTTTCAACCACCATCTCAGACGCGCTGTCATATTTATCCTTCAGGTAGTCACCAATTGCCCGGAAATCAGGCTGCGCCCACCAGCAGGTCTTGACCTCGCAGCTTCCCGAGAGACCGTGGCACTTGCACTTCAGGTGCATGTGATCCAGGATGGTCTGTCCAGGGGAGAGAAGACAAGGTGGTCAGCAGCTGCTTATGATGCCCAGCGTTTGCTTTCAATCACCCGCCTTTGCTACCTGGATTTAAATGTCTGATCTGAGCTTGGTCTGGAAAGTGTAGGCTCGTCGTAAATGCATGGGAGCTTTGGTGTGCGGCAGAAACATCTCTAGACGGAGACGTCGCACTAGAAAGGCGTGACTGAGATGGGCAGCTGCTCTAATTATCTCTCCAATCCAATCCAATCTAATCTAATCCAATCTAATCTAATCCCATGGTCCGATCCTTTCAATGGGGTCCTCCCTGTCGTGTGTGTGTGGACAATCAGAGCCCAGAGAATCTGAGGGTTGGCGGATGTCTCTGACACCTGTGGATGTGGACTGATCC
Organism: Calonectris borealis; assembly: GCF_964195595.1. Classification (NCBI taxonomy): domain Eukaryota; kingdom Metazoa; phylum Chordata; class Aves; order Procellariiformes; family Procellariidae; genus Calonectris; species Calonectris borealis. Next base: position 4,869,838 of record NC_134333.1, on the reverse strand, counting down.
CCTTGTCCTAGCTTTGCTAACAACCTTCATTTTATGCCCCGAATCTAATGGTTTGCACTAGGAAGTAAAGGAAGTTGTGAATCTAAGGTCATGACATTCTCTCTTCCCCAGAAACCTCCTCTGTGTGGAGCAAAATAATCACTGCTTTTTGTTAAAATTACTAGAGTTTGGTTTTTTTTACAGGAAGCTGTCCATCGTTAACACAAGGTAGAGATTCAAGCTTCTACCCTTCCACCTCTGCCTGCAGTGGTATGGAAACACGGTGTCTAGTGTTTGCGTCAAGCACTGTTTGAAAGGTCTCGCTGCAACATGGTTAAAGCACACCGGGTTTGCAAATGACCTAGAGCAGGCAGTGGCCCAGGTACCTGCTGACAGCAAGAACAGAATAGAATATTTCAGTTGGAAGGGACTGACAACCATCATCTAGTCCAATGAATCACCGGGTGGGACAATGTTACAATGGGGAGCATGCAGGAAGGAGTAGCTTGGGAGGAAAGTCCTCTTCACCGTTGACCTGGGGTCTTGGGCAGTTGAGTTGGGTTTCTACGTGCTGCCTTGGGAGATGTTTGCGCTGGAAGCAAGGCGTGTTTTGGCTCTTCTTAACCCCCACCATCTGTTTGGAGAGCGTGGAAACGCTGTCCCCTGGAAAATAATCCTAGAAAGCTCCTGCCTGGGCATTATTGTGGTCCCATTACATCAGGGGGAGCCAGATTGGGCCACCCATGCAGGCATGGATGACCAGCTCTGGACCTGCTGAGCACTCACCGTCCTGCCGGCCTCGTTGTTGTGTCTGTTCATGGCCGAGCGGGCGTCCGGCCGGTTCTCTCGGGCATCTGCGAATTCCCGGGACACCAGCACGCCGAAGTCAGCATCCTCGCTGCATCCCCCCCATTTCCAGCCGTCTCCTGGAGGTCCTTTGTGGTGGGAGTCACAGCCGCAGATCGTGGATGTGCCCTCGGCACAGGAGCGGGTTACAGCGAAGGCCACCCCTGCCGACGCGATGGCATGGACAAAGGCAGACTCTCGCGTGGCTGGGAATAAAGAGAGTCCATGGGATTATCAGTCAACGTAACACTTCGTTTTCCTTCCCAACCTCCTTCAGCATCATCTAAATCTCATTAAAAAGCAAAAAGTTATGTTATTAATTTTTTAATTAACATTTTCTGAACCAGGTGCTGCTGGCATCGCCTTTTGAAGCACGCAGGCAGGAGTAGGTGAGAGAGAAGTGTGACTCCAGCTGTGTATCACGAGTGCAGCATTTCCCCCAAATACAGCAGGATTTGATCCAGCACGGGTGCTGATGGGTGCACAAAACGTCAGTAAGAGCTTGAGGGGTCTCAGAAGAGAGTTAGTGGAGTAATTCCTGGTCTGGAAAACCAGAGGGGGACTCCATGCCTGGAGTTAGTCCGAGGGGAGATGAAGAAGCTCACATACATGCTGAAATGGGGAAAGGTTTCAGGTGGTACAAGGCAGATAATGGCAGAACAAAGCCTAAGAGCTAGCAATTACTGTTAAATGTATCTAGACTCAACGACATGTGACTTTACAACAGTGGAATAAAACCAGCCAAGGGTGTGAAGATAACCTTGAAGTTGCCCGTTAATTACTGAACAGTCCTGGAGGAAATCAAAGCAGATGAAACTCAAGCCTCTTCTTTGACTCTGTAACTATTGGCATGCTCCAGGTACAGGGTTGCAGTGAACGAATTTCGGCAGGCCCAAAGGAACCAAGCTGGAGAAAGTCCTGAAAGCATTGAATGCTGAAGAAAGGGTGAAATAAATTGCCCAGGATGTCTAGGTGGACTCGGAGCTGGGAGCAAGAGCGTGTGTGGATCCTCTGTGCTAAGAGAGAGAAAATGTTTCAGCAGAACAAAGGTACCGGGGCAGGAGGTGGGGACAAAACTGAAAATCCACATGAAGATGAAGGTGCAATGGGTTTGCTGCACTGGTGCATCTCTGTCCATCACCTCTTCCACTTGTGACCATGGCAGGGCGACTTTCAAGCCCTCCCCTTCCCTGGTCATTCTGTGGGGCCCTGATCTGGACTTTGGACAGCAGCACCCAAAATGCACATGGGTATGGAGAAGCCACCAGAAGCCATAAAGATGTTTACGTTGGCTGGATGTTATAGCCAGCTGGGTCTGAGAAGGACAACAAGGCCAAGCAGGATGGGTGGGAAAGCAGACCAGAACTTCCTGCTCTGTGCCTGGGGCCTCCAAGCTCACCTCAAGTGTCTGAAGCCAGGGAGCTGCTGTTCTTCATCATGAACAAAACCTCTCCAGCAGCACCCTCTGCCTGAGCATTGTGGCCCTTCCTTGCTCAGTGGTGGTTGCCATAAACGCAAAGAACATCTCGTTCAGGATGAGTTGTTCTCGATAGAAATGACCAAAGCCCAGTGTTGAAGTGCACCCCTGAGAGGCAGCGTGGGTGGCTGTTCTGGATAGCACACCCAAAGCAGCAGCTGGCATGGAGCCATCAAGACAGATTCTCTTGGCCTTCTACTACCAGAGGAAACTTCTGAGATATTAAGAAACACCAAATAACAATACTGTGAGAAGACCTAGAAGACCTAGACCTAGCTTTAGAGGATGCAAAAGGAGATGACCTTGTCCACTTAATATGGTGGCATTTTCCTACCCTGAGGTCTGTGAATTTAATGTCATGTTTTTGGGAGTCTTGCACTCTGTCCGTTAGTGGACAATACACTGTCAAATTGAAAGGATATTTCCTGCATTATACATCTTGGTATGGTAACTCTTCAGGAGGCCGTTGAAGAAGTTGTGACATGCTCTGAACTGAGCTGGTCTTTTCGCTGGTGCTCTGACTGATGGCTCTTCTGCTGGTTTGAAAGCAGGACAACGGCTAATTTTGAATTTTCAACCCAGGTTAAAGCCCAACCAATTTATATCCTTTGTTCCTGTGCTCACACTGACTTTCATCTTCAAGTAGCTTTTAATGGCGTCTGTACTTACTTCATGGTGCTTGCAGAGAGCAAAACTTCCATTTTACTGTGCTCAAAGAGCCATATTTGTTAAGTCTTTCCATAAAATGTTGTTCATTACACTCGTCAGCCTGGCTGCCCATCTCTGCATCTGTTCCTGGGTTTGATTCCTCTCTCCAGGAGGGTGAACAGAAGCAAATGCTCCCTTCCAGCTGAGGACTGACTGGGGCTGAAGGAAAGTAAGTCCCACCACAGCTCAGAACAGCTCAGAGGTATCTCCGGCATTGGGACACAGACTGACAAGTCCCCCGTGAGTTTCCCTGCTCAGCCCAGTGACAGAAACTTTGGTCCCTGGACTTGGAGTCTGGGTTCTTGCAGCAGTGACCCGGCTGTTCAGCTACCGACCTCTGCTCAGGATGTTTTTAAAGCTCTCTTGTTTTGTTTTGTTTGTTTTTTTTTTAATTTTTTTTATAAAGCAGACAGTGTTGTGCTATTTCTACTCATTTTGAAATCAACAGGAGTTTGACTGTTGACTTCAATAAGGCTGTACTAAATACAGGCTTTCCCAAGCACAGTCAAAATAATATCTCAGTCTCAACTTTCTCCTTGGGGACATCTTTTGGTTCAGCCATCTTTTGCCACAGCCTGCAGAAGTACAGCACCCTGGTGAATGACACTGGAGTGCTTTAACCCTACGTGCCATCTTATAAAGATGGAGACTTTAGGTTCCTAAATTCAGAGTAGATGTTGGAGCCAATCCAACCTCACACCCAACGTGCGACCAGGGAGGTGCTGAGGGCAGGTGGTCAGGGGCCGCGGTGCCTGGGGTACCACTGCTGGTGGATGGTGCCCCTGGGTGCGCTGCAGGAGTTTCCAGCTGCCTTGTGGGTGTCGCTTGACCGAACGATCAGGACAGTCATCAGTGGATGTGGGATGAAGCCAGAATTTGCTGCTGGCTCAGACCAACGATGACCTTGGAGACCATCCCCTCCGTCCAGAGCAGGAGCCATGAACCGTCTTCTCAGCTGCCCCATGCATCCCGCGCCTGCTTTTGCTTTGTGCCCTGGGGAGGTCTTTGCTGCACCAGGTCATGCTCCTCGGCCTGCAGTCTTCTCTGCGGAGGTGGGGTCTAGCTTCCAAAAATCAGGCCTCTCAAACCAAGCTACTTTCACTCCGTGCAGGCAATCGGAAGAGGCAGCTCTGGGTATGTGCCGGCTGCGGAAACACACATCTCTCCTCCGCTGCAGCGTGGGGAACTCGGATCTAGATCCCAAACATGGTCCTAAACCAGGGCTGCTCAATCCTGTCTTTGCTGGTGGGACCACGCTGTGGTTTTCACTTTCTTTTAATTCAAACTCTTCCCTCCTTACCCTTCCCACCTCCGATACGCCAGCAGAGATCCAGCCTCTACCTGCTGAGGTTTTCCTTAGATATCTTTCACCAACTGCTTATACTGGGTCCACTGGGGGCTACGGGCCACCGGTTGAAGATCACTACTCCAACCAGAGTGTTTCAGCCTGACAAAGGCTATTTGGGTGGCCTATGATCTAAAGCAGATCAGATTAGAGGAGCTAGCGAGCCCTTCTGGCCTCAGACCAGGACAGCTCGGGGGCAGAGGGGGCGGACACGAGCCGCTCTCCTTGCTGACGTGCCTTCGCTTTCCATCCTGGGGGGGTGTGAAAAAGCGATGGGCACGGGATGGAGAATCGCTGCACGTTCTGTAAGTCTGTAAGTCCCTGTACGGAGCGCGGATGCTGGGATGGGAGCTGAGCCAGGGCCGGTGCCGCCGCAGCCGGGCAGAGGCACGATGCAAGCCGCCCTGGGGGGCTGCACCCCTCTCTCAGCTGCCCCCCAGCACCCCCCGCACCCCATGTCTGCCCGGCGAGCTCTCCGCACGATACCGGGGCTGGGGGAGAGCAAGCTGCAAACACAAACGCCTCGCCTTGAAATTCTCCCCTGGGTCTGGGCGAGGAGCCGGGAGAATTTCCCAGAGATGAAATGCGGGAGCAGCGTTCCCAGAACCAGGGGAGGGGCTGGCGAGGGAGGATTAGAGCCGTCTTGACAGTGCACCACTGCGACTGTCTCCCAGCCAGGCCCGTTACCTGCTGGGACACTCAATTTGCCATTGTTCCCGCGGTGTCACACTGTATTACCAGCATAATGCAGAATGTTTCCGCCGGCCAGCGTACCCACGGCACAGAGCACTGGCATTCCCCAGGAGCACCTCGTAGCAACGGGGCAATGTTCCCCTGTCCTGCCGTCACCCTCCAATCCCGCCAGCCCGGCTGGGAAATCCCTATTGATGGCTCTCCCCAGCCCCCCGCCACCGGATCAGAATGGCTAAAGGGCGTGTGAATGCTGCAGCAATTTGAAACGACTGCAGCGCTGGGATGGTATCGCTCGCCCTGCCTCACAGTAGGGGAGGAAGCTTAGCTCTTTCTCATCGGTATAAGCTTATTTTTCTCTCTCCCTCTCTCCTTTCCCTCCCCCTCCCTTTAAGCTGTTGAGTTTATATCAAGACGGCCCCTGATCCCACACACCCCTGTTTAGATGCAAATGACTGCAAGTGTCATGGCTGAGAAAAGCCGTGGGTTATCTTGGTGCGGGTCTGCCTTTTCACAGCTCGTGTCAGGGGCTTAGCCGAACACACAAGGACCTCCAAAGGCAGCCCGGGCAGCTGCCTGCTCTGCACCTGGCCCCGCTGCCGTCACGCTCCTCGCGGCCACGCACGGCGAGATGCTGCCCCGGCCGGTGCCGCCGCTGAGAGGCTGGAGCCCGACCGGGGTTGAGGAGGACTTTTCTGGAGAACCGGTGGCATCTTCCTGGAGAGGGAGAGCGAGCAAAGGGCAGCGGGAAGAGCGGTTCCCCCGTCGCTCAAGATGTGGGGAAATGTATGAGCTTGCTAAGGCTCCTGCCAAACTCCTGCAGATCCAGTCCTGCCTGCGGCTCAGAGACCTCTTCTCCATCCCAGGAGTCGGTCTCCAGGTGCCTGTGGGGCGTTCCTGCCTCATGCACTCACAACCAGCTCTTTCTGGCCACTGTACTTTAACCAAAATCCCAGACTTTATCACTAATGCAGAGAATGGTAATTGCTCGCAGTCACCTGGCTGTTGGCGCAGTCTTGACTTTGGAGTAGGACTTGGCTGGAAGAGACATTGTCTTTTAATAAAAACTGACCTTATTTTAAAAAGAATAGGGAGGGAGAAGGGAGAGGGGGGAAAGCAGGTTTTTCCTCCCTCCTTGTCCCAGACTGCACACCTGCGGTATAAATCATCTCGGAGAATTTGCTTGTAAAAACATGATCTTACCCCACATTCTGGGGTTGGTTTTTGGGTTTTTTTTCATAGCCCAGGTTAGAAAAAAAGACATGCAAAAAAGAAAACTTGCAGGAAGATAATCAGTGGCCCTAGGAAACCAAAGCCTCGCCAGCTACGGCTGCCACAGGTTTTATGGCAAAAACCTTGTGAGTCTGAATTTTGGGTAGGGCACATGGAAGGAAATCGGGTCGGGGGGTGCAGAGCCCTTAGCCAGGGTCAGTGTTCAGCAGCCCCCAGATGGGAGCACTCCAGTCCCCCAGGGGTTTTGCTCTGCTGTATTTGCTGTTTATTGCTTTGCTGCGAATTCGAAGCCCTGCAAGAGACTGTGAGGCGAGAGATTAGAGTCGTGCGGTGGAGCTGGGAAGAGACGTGAGATGGGGATGTGATGGGGGGCCGTGGGAGGACCTGGGGGCAGGAATCCCTCGGGCTGTTTCAGGGAGGAATGCCCCGTGCTCCCACATTGACACCAGCCCTCGAAGCCTGGATGATGTGCCCAGAAGGAGGAACCAAGGAAGGCTTGAAGGCGCATGCTGTGAGAGGGTCTGCACAGCCGAACCAAGCAAATGGCTCCATCGTTTTCCCACACTACGTTGCTCTTCAGACTAAGCTCTGCTTGAATGGAAGCAACTGTGATTAACATTTTTGCAGCTCCTTTAAAATGAAATTATCCTCAATTTCTTTTCAAGCTGTATTAGAAATCATTTTCCATGCTATTGTAGTGAGAACGACACCTTTGAAGTTTTTTCCAAAATAGCTTCAATCTACCTAAGGGAGTAGTAGATGAGATTAACCTAAATGTTGCTCTTTGATACTTCGAGGTGATTTCATCCTGGTAGTTATCATAGCTTAAATACTGGCTATTTTGGGCTTAGTATTTAATGCCTATTGGCCTAATGCGCACTGCAAACTGCAATAGTGATTGTCATCTTAGTTTGAGTCTTGCTATTAATTAACGTTTCTTAGTTTGTGGGGTTACACCCCTCCGTGTGTCCTGGAAGCCAACGAGAAGTGAACACAGCAATAGCTGCCACAGATGCTCAGGGCTTGGCCAGACGTAAAACACGCAGCCGGCAACGGTCGCAGGTGTCAGTCCCAGGTTATGGGCTCAAAACTCTCGATTTCTGTTGTTGCTGCATCTAAGGAAGATGGCAGAAGGCGATGCTATGAAGGCAACAGAAGTGTCCAGCAACCCTGTCCACAGCCCCCTCGGCAAGGACGAGCAACACTGGTCCCCAGGTTCATCACAGCTAACGAGGTCTATCAGGCCAGGACAAAAGCCTTTTTATTGCCAACGTTTTCTCTTTCTTCAGCTGAGAAAGCAGTGGCTGAAAAGGTTGGGTTTTTTCTCTGTGACTATTCCTGCTGCAAACTTTGGGAGTCGCAAAGGATTTCCTAGCGTTACTCGTTGCTACATAGATGAAATGAGTCCCATCCCGTCTCCACTCATTAATTCTCAAGGCAGCAGCGAAAAGACATTAGCACATTTAAAAAATGTAAATAATAACCACAATCAAATGGGTTGGACTTTGATGTATTGTTATTTGCAGATGATACTGTTTATTTTTAACTGTTCTACTTACAGGTTAGTGAGACACGAGAATAAATACATTTTTCAAGCTAATTCCCTGGCAGTACTGTCTAGGAGTCTGTTGATGCGTCACGGTTTGATCAGGAAAGCTGTATAACAAATGTGCTCAATAATTTTTCTCCATCTGTCAGAAGAGTTTCAGAGCTATGGGTGATATTTTACTTTGTCAGCCTGGAGTGCACGGAAATGTTGAGGCATGTCCGCAGGTGAGGTTTTGCACTAGTCCCTGCAGCCGAAAGAATCTTGAAATATTCTTCATAAATTCAAAGTTCAGTTTGCTCATTACGGGGAAGATGGTTCAAATCCAATTTTTTAAGTGCTTTCATGCTGACAGAAATGGTGGTGAGAGATTTTCAGTGCCTGAATGCTATAACAGTTCTTTCATAATGTGTTTAAAATTTTTATGGAAGTTTTTTATGGTAGTTTTTTATGATAGTTTTTAAGAAAATTAAAACTTTCTGATCTTGTAAGTGCTGAAGTTTAGGACATGCTTTTATTAGGCAGCAAATTATAGCGTGGCAAGCCTTGGTAACAAGTTATTTGTTAGTAAATACAGCAGCTACCCCAAAATACATCCTGGCAAAATAGAGGAGAATTGAATCTCATGGTCCCTATTAGCACTCTAAAATGACTTTACAATCCGGATTTCAGCGAAGAATCGCACTTTAACCCAAATAAGTAATTTTCATTGAAATATACTACTGATGTTTCAGGAAACTGTACCATTATTGGAAGGCTGAAGCTTGAAAAAAAATCTCATGAACTGTTTATATGCAGAATATTATAGCTTTGTAAGAAAGATTCACCAGGAGGTATGCACACTCCAGGAGACTATTGGGAAATAGTCTGATGTCCTAGCTTTCAACCTTGATCTCTCCCATTTCTTAAAGGCTGTACCATAAGATTCCCATTTCCAAAGCGTCACTGAAAAGAATAATTTCTTTTTCAATAAACAGACTTCATTGGACTGCGGAGGCTCAGTGCGTGTCGATACCAATGAATCTGGAAATGGTTTTGGTTGCATTTATGCAGCTGTGAAACCAAGACGTTATCTGCAGACGTCCCTTGTGCTAAACTTGGCATGGAGTCGGTGAAAGGCATGCGGTGGACACCATGGCTTTCATTCTGCCCTTCTTGCATTTGACCAACCGCCTTCAGAAAGGCGTTTCTAGTTTGATCCTAATGGGCAGGATCCTGGTACGGGCAGAGTCCTGCGAACGTGCACACGTGCAGTCCCTTCTCCCTGGAAATGCGGAAGAAGGCATAACAAGAAACCTCCCTGAGGTCCTCAAACCCGTAGTGGTGGCATGGACAGTGCAGGTGTGTTTGGAGTCAGATGGTGCATGGGAGCAGCTCTGAGTCCGCACGGCCTGCAGGCTCTTGGGGAAGGGGAAGAGAAGCAATGCCCTGGACAGCTGCTGCTCCAAGCAGACAGTTCTTCGTTCTACCTGGAGGAGCTCAGCGCATCAAATCTTCAGGGAAGGTTCCTCCAGAAGGAGCAAAGCTGTGGCCGTGAGTTGGCCCTGGTGACTTTCATGTATCGTTCCCTTTTGTCATCGGTGCCAACGCACAAAGTCATGGGACAGGATGGAGGGGAGGGGAGTTTTTTATCCACCATATGGTTCGGTTTCATGGGAATGCTTTTTAATCTAATGTCTTGGTTTTCTAACTGGACATCTGAGACATGGGATAGGTTATCTGCCACCAAATTCCTCCAGCACCCTCCTTTCAGGTCATATTTGGCTTCAGGCTGGGGTTACAGGTGCCCAGCTGTCTTGGGGCCCAACATCTCACTTTTCTCACTGTAATGCCCAGGCTGCGATCTCATTGGGAATCCCAACTTTATCGTGCCTCATCACTGTGCTCCCAGTCTGCCTGATTCGTGCCAGTGGGTCTAGAAAGGTGGCCTTTCAGGAGGAGGTGATGAAGAGGAGCAAACACATGTGTTTGGAGAGAGGAGAGGGAAAATATGTTTATTATCCCCCTTTTTGTTCCCAGCCCTGGCTGTTTCGGGCTCATCTGTGAAAAGATATGTAGAAATCCCAGCTAAGCTTAGTCATGATTTCAACCATGGCTTCTCAGTGGCAGGGGAAAATCCTGCCCATTGGCCTCCTGGGGTAGACAGTGCATGCTGCAGAGGACCGGTCTTGACTCCAAGGAGCTTGACCACAACGCCTCTCCATGAATTTTCCCATGGCTCTGCTGGACCTGTTGTTTGGATGCACTGGGCAGGGAGGATGGAGACCATGATTCCAGGACATGTGAGCATGCATTGGGCTAGACCTTTCCCCTCCTGTTCTTTATCCCACTGAGAGCTCCTGGGATGGGAACAGACCCTTCCCTCATTACCCCTCTCGATGTAACACATAAAAAAATTGGAAAAAAGAAATTGGAGGAATTGGGGTTGAAAGCTAGGACATCAAGCTCTTTCCCCAAGGTGTTCCCAGTAGGACATTCATGGCGTGGGGTGTCCAAAAGCCAAGTGAAGATGTGACAGCTCTACCCACCCTGGCAAACCCATTCCCCCACAACCCCCCACCTTCACTGTTTACCTTTGTCCAGGACAGGCCCGAAGATGGCCAAGCTGTCGTCGATGGTGGTGCAGTTCCAGCGGCGGCCCCGGAACTGGTGCTGGCACTCCTGGATACCCAGCTTCACCCCCTCCGCCACGCTGGGCATGATCTCAATGTAGTTGCGGCAGAAGCGGAGCTGCTTGGGGACGAGGCCGGGGATGGAGCCGCAGAGGATGGGCTGGGACCCCAGGGAGCTGTACTGCTGACCTAGTGCAAGGGACCTGCAAGGGACAGAGGACAGCATGAGGGTTGGGAAACCAGCTGGCACTACTGGTCCTGCCCCCGCGACCACCCCAGGGGGAATTTGATGAGCCAAGGTGAACCAATAGTTCAGGAAGACAAAGTACTGAAAAAGAGGGATTTCATAAGAAAACAAGAGACTTCCTACTGAATAGCAGCGATGTGATCTTCACACCTGAAGACACCCTGGTCCTTTGTGGGCACAGAGGGAGGGACTCAGCTGCCTGCATGGAGGCACCTGGAGCCATTCAGTGTACTCCCAAGTATCTGAGACATCCCCGTGGGGCTGGTGGATCTGACAAAGGACCTTCAAGGAGCTGTATCCGGGGGACCAACACCTGGAGGCTGGGGAATACGCTGGGGTGTCTCAGCTGTCAGGACACACTGACGTGAGAGCTTCTGAATTGTGGCCAAGGTGGGAAGTGTCCTGTCCAACGCCAAGTTCATCAGCAGAGGGATCACCATTTACTGGAGAGGGGCTGCTCTGGGGTCAGGCACGTCAATGCCACACGTCCCAGACTGTCTTGAGACCCGTGCAGGTGGTCCCAGCAGAGACTGAACCACCACGGTTCCACCCTGATGGACATCAGCCTCTAGCTGCGGCTGTGGGTTGGGCAGATGTGCTGGTACATGGTGAAGGTGCTGGAGGGCAGATTTGAGAGGACCTTTCCTACTGGTCCAAGGACCTGTCATTTGCCCAGCATGATATATGTGGGTCAAATCGCTTATGTGGCCAGAAATTGTCACTGAAGGGTGAAGACACATATTTGCTCAAAGAAGCTCTGCGATACCTGCTACTACACACAAACAAGGATAGTCCCACAGCTACTGCCTTGCTTAGGATCCAGACCACTCTGCAGTGTCCCTCCAGAACATGTGGTCAAATCTGTGAATGAGCAGCCAATTCTGTAACAGAGCAGATGTGATGAACTCAATTGCTTCCAGTGCAGAAACCTCACAGTCCAGATACTAGCGTAGGCAAATATTAAAGAGCTTTGAGATAGTATGTCTGTATTGCTCTTGTACTAGGGAGTCCACAGTTGGACACAGGACTCGAGATGAGGGGAAGGATCTCCTCTCTCTACCTGCTGGAAAGGCTTTTCCTTGTGCCGCCCTAATGGCACACTGCTGCTTCATGTTCAAATTTTTGTCCACCAGCACCCCCAGGTTTTTTCTGTATGCTGCTCTGTAGCTGATCGGCCCCCAGCCTTTATGGGTGCATGGGGTTGTTTCTCCCCAGGTTATTTCTCCCCACATCCCTTGGTTGAATTGCATGATCTTCCTGTCTGCCCGTCGCCCAGCCTTTAGAGGTCCCTTCGAATGGCAGCTCAATCATCTGGGGTATCAACCACTTCTCCCAGTTTTGTTGTGTTTTTCCCTACCCCACTGCCATCACCTAAAGATTGTACCTGAGCCGATCAATCATTTTATAGTCATTGGTTAATTCAAGCTGGGAGAGACCTCAGGAGGTTTTTAGTCCAACCTCCTGCTCAGAGCAGGGCCAGTTTCCAAGTTAGATTAGGTTTCTCAGGGCTTTGTCCTTCTAGAATTTGAAAACCTCCAAGGACAGAGATGCCACTGCCTTATGGGACCTGTGGTTGACCATCCTTGTCCTGAACTGCTCATCCAGCCTGGAGTCTCAGGCTGGATGCTGAGCTGACATCAGTAATTGGTTAAATTAATTGCACACTAATGATTGTAGGATGTAAAGGGAGTCCCAGGGGACCTGCCCAGGAGAGATGTCTCTGCTGAAGACACTGAACGAGAAGACCTGACTCCCACCCTGGCTGGGAAGTGCATGCCTCTAATCCCTGCCCCAGTGTTGTCTTCCACCACAGCTCCCCGCTCAACCACCTCTTAGACCTGTTTCTCCTGCACCTCTCTGCCCACCTACCCAGCAGTGGGGCAGCTGCCCAAGACTTCAGGACCAGAGCACTGCATACAATGTTTTGATTCCATCTCCCACACCCTTGGATGGGACACACAGAAGAGGGGCCACCAGATATAGTTGGGAGGGAACACGATGCAATGGGCAGTGCACTCGGACTGGTTCCCAGAGCTACTTTGCGCTTCCAGCTCCCACCAAATGCAATCTGATGGGGGGGAGCTCAGCACTGCTGGGAAGACTGGTCAGCTCCAAGCAACAGTTGTGAACAACCTTAACTTCATTCTCCATCCAGCAGGGCCAGCAACGTGGGGAACAGGCAGGAGAGCATGTTGTGTTTCTCCGGACACCCGCTCTCACAGACAGACTCCAGTCTCAGGTGGGTGGCACGCTGAGAGATGTTTTCTCCTGTCTGGGTTTGCACAGTGGTGGAAATGAAGTTCATATTCAGTGTCAGAGTTTTCAAGGATGTGGCTGCAGCGGCAGTTTCTCGCAGCAGTGGTGGTGGAGGGTTGGCCTGGTGTGCTGGCCATGAACTCCACACCATGACACGCATGCAGGATAATTGTGCCATAGCTCACCAGTGTGGAACCTGTCCCAGTTTTTTATCTGGATGAGCAGTTTGATCCCTCAGGGAGCCCACGAAAGCAGCAGTGGCTTTGAGGGAGTAAGCCCTGGGATTTCCCACGAAGTTCTGGGGAACTCCTGGGAGGATCCATCCTCCCATTCAACCACAGACTTGGTCAAATCCCTTCTTTAAACCCCCGAGCCATCTGACAACAGACTTCCCTGCCTGGAAGGCCCGACCGGAGATGTGCAGTCGGTTTTGGTCCATCTGTTTTGAGGTTGGAGTTGCGATTTGCTACGTGAGGAGGCCCCTGGGGAGAGCGGAGGCTGCTCTTGGTTGTACGTGGTCACATACCCAGCTGGTGAAGTTGCTTACCCATGTACAGGAATCCAACTGCTTTTGATGACCCATTCCAAGCTTTCCCACTTTTTCCTTTTCTTCCTCTTTTGCAAGGTCTCCATCATTCCTAAGTGTCTGCTTGTTGATGATTCCTAAGTTTCCTTATGATGATTACTGAGAGCACCTTCTCCCCACTCATCACCTAATTTTCATTTTTGTTCTCACATCAATGAACTTGTGATTTCCCCACTGCTGATCCTTCTTAGATATAAAAATCTTATTCCTCTTGGCCCATCATCTCCATCTACCCAGAAATCCTGGGAAGACACAATGGTCAGGGCGCTGTGGCTAAGGTGCTGCACCTCCGCTTTGACCTCCTGGGTCCCATGGACGGACAATTTCTCTGTATAGTGGCTGAGATGTGGAGATGAAACAAAACCTATTTGAAATCCAGATCTGAGATCCCAGGGGCACATCTTGGCTCTGTGTGGCTCTAACACAGAAGTCACACGAGCTCATGGGGAGGAAGCAAATACATTAGGAGAGGAAGCATCACAGGGTGAATGTGGGATAGATGGAGGACATGGGCAATTTTTAAGCACAAAACACAACTCCAAGGCTGCCAACTTTCCTGTCTTTCTTTCAGTGCTAGTGTCCTTCCTTGCTGCCTGAGCCGACGTTTCTCTAGCTCCCATCACATCAAAGGGAAATTGCCATTTCGTACCCCAGTTCCACTGCCCCCAGCTTTACCCACAGAAGGTGACAGACGCATTTTCCCAGCATCGACTCGCACACTCAAGGGCAGGAGCCATAAAAGCCAGACAGCTCTGCTGGGCTGGGAGACTCCCTGTCATTGCTGCACGTACAAGTGTGAGCGGACAGATGTGCACATAAAGGTAGGCTTTTGTGTGAGTGCAGTGCACAACACAAGGAGCGTGAGTGCCTATGGCAAAGGCACGGGAAATCCCTTTTCTCTTTCCCTGCTTAATCCCTTAAATCTCTCAGGAGTCCCGACACTGCCTGTCAGGCCAGTGACTCCTTTTGTTCCCATCCGATAGTGCTAGACATAGCAGAGCCGTGGATCCAGCAGTCTGGAGTTGACTCTCCGTGGTTCCCATTGGTCTGGGACGAGCTTTTGAAGCGCTGAGAGTAAATGGTCTTGTGCAGATCCTCTTTCTGCACATTGCCGGCGAGTGCATCCTTGCATCCTTGACGAGGTGACTCATGTCTTTGCATTGCCTCAGCGTGGAAGATACTGTGCCCATCCTCTCAACTTCATCTTCCTACAGAGATGGGCAGCAAACACATCTTCTTCTATTTGGGCCACTGATTGGAAGGACACAGGGTATCAAGAGAAATTGGACCTAGTAGTATTTGAAAGGAGCAGGATTTGGCCAGATTAGAACTGTGCCAAAACTATGAAAAGGAGTTTTCAGGATGAACACTAAGAAAGGTTTCTTGCCAGTGAGAGCAAAAGCTGCTAGGATATTTCTTCTTTCCTCTCGGCAGGAGACTGGAAGCTGCGTTGCTCGGAGCTCTCAGGACCGGACTGCATGGTGCACCACGGGCTGCCCATCCCAACTGGGTTTCACCAGCCAGAGACAAACCTTGGTGAACCGCTCCTCCTGTGGAGCGGGGGGATTGAAAGCTTCGCTGGGGGTGATGCCCCGCTTGGCCCTGTCTGGCAAGAAAGCAGCTTCTTGGAAAGAGGTTTCTCCATCCACTGCTGTGTGTGCAAGGCACGGTGAGGGCTGACCCAAAGGGTTTGCTCACGTGTTTTACATTCCAGTTTCATGACAAGAAAAAAAGGGAAGTGAAGTGCCAGGAGGGGACCAGCTTCCTGGGAAACAATCTGGTGTGGTCACCCCTTTCTCTTTCTTCTGCAATCCCATAAACCTGTTGCCATCTTTAATGAATCCTGGGAGCCCAGCTGGATGGACAGGAACCTGGTTTTTTGTCTCAACCCTGGAAAATATAGATATTTGTGAGGAGAGTACTACAACCTCCCATGAGCTCCAAAGTGGGGCAGCATCTGTGCTTGCTGTGACTGCCTGAGGCCAATGTTGCAGCTTTTTACTTGAAATGCAGGGAGAAAATTTCTGGGATGTGCTGCTAAGGGAGTGTTTTCTAGCTCTAAACTCAGCAGCTGAAAGCAGATGAATCTGAAGAGCAATTTTTCTTTTTTCCCACTATATCGAGGACACCACCAGCCCTGTGGCCATCTGGGCAGGAAGCTCTGGGCTGTAGAGCTGTGTGTGTCCAAGGGTGCCTCTTGTGCCATGGAGCTGGATGCTCCCTGCAGTGCAACTCTTCCTTGCCTCTCTTGAGGGATCTCCCACGTGAATGTAGACATGCTGTGGGGATCCTGCAGCCCACTGTGCCATTTCCGTTGACAAAATTGTTAGAAAGAACTTACATTTTCATCCCTGGAGCCCCCAGCACACCTGGAGATCCATGCAGAAATACACGGCTGTGAGCATTGCACAGGGGATGCTGCTGGTCGTGATGACTCCAGTGATGGAGAGAGGTCACAGCAACCACTGTGCCTATGGGACATGTAAGTACCATGTGCTCACGGACTCAGACTTCCTTTGGCTCCCTCCTGCCCTGGAGCCGGAGCAGACCTGGGCAAAGAGCCAGCTCCCTTCAGAGTGCTGGGGGGCCACGACACCGTCACCTTCTCCCTTTGTCTCAGCATCAATTAAATAACAACTACTTTTTCTCAATGCTTTGAGAGCCACGGCTAGCAACACTCCTTGAGGGCTCCAAGGACCTGGTAGAAATGAAGCTTTCTTAAAGCACGATATTTCCTCCCACAGCAACCCAGGTCACTGCAGCATAATGTTACAAGGCAAACGTCCGTTGTGCTTGTGCCCTCTAACGTCTTCTCAATGCCCCATATCGATCCCTGCAATTCTTATAAGGCACTAGGAAAACTATGAATCAGCAGGAGAAAACCAGATCACAGTTCAGATCTCATTTGCCACCCGCTGTCTTGGAGAAAACCTTTCTCTGCCTGGAGGGTTTTTCATTGTACTAGACATATTTGGCATTTTCCAATTCTGGGCCATGTTCTGCTTAAAATGGACAATTGTACAGGCTGGCATCTCACTGTTTTACAGCGCTGAGTGGCCCAGGGGTGATACATTGAAATGCACATTGGGAGCCAGGAGTTTTCATGCTGGCCTTTTCTCTTTATTTAGTGCTGAATGAGCCCTCCCAGCTGCCACGAATTTTGCCCTTTCCCCCTTCCTAGCAGGGACATCATCACACACTTGCTCTTCAGGTAAGTAAAGGGCTGTGCAAAACCACTGCAAGCAGAGGTGCATGATGAATATAAACCTTCCAGCTGGAGACTCAGACCCTGTTCGTTTTGTCATGGTACATTTTGAACTGTCTAGCTCAGCCTGATGCCACGTTCAAGGTGTTTTTACCAAGTGGTAGATGCTCATTGTAAGCTCAGAGATCATCGTGAATCTCACCCCAGCTTTGACAGAGGTGTCTTTATACGCAAACAAGTGCCTCCAGCTGCTAACTCCATTTTCTGTCTGACCTTTGAGGGGGTATTATATCTGGTATAATATTCATATCTTTTAATTCTTGTAATTTGCTGACTGCAGCCCTTTGTGAACAGGGTAAGACACAAATTCTTGGGTTTGTCTGAAGATCAAGAGCAGCAAGAGGGAAATTTTTGCAAGTCAAAGCATGCAATATATATGCACATATGAGCTTGAGAAATGCCAGGTCTTAACTGAATATGGAGATCAGACAAAAAGATGACAGAATTTGAATAAGGAACATTGCAGTTTACTAGGGAACTGGATAACTTTAATGAATCCCATACCTTTGCTCATAAATCACCCACTATTTAATCTCTACTGAACATGTCTTTAGTTTTGAGCTTTTCTGTAGAGTAGGCACTTGTGTCCCTGGTATGAGGTATTGCCGTTATTACAGACTGTCCACCAAACTTTGCAATCATTGGTGGGGTCTACAAAACAGGCAGGAACTTCTTTTAAGGAAAAAAAAAAAGAGGTTCAACTGTCTAAGCATTAGAGGCTGATTCCCCAGAGACAAGGGCGAGTCCCGTGGGCAAGAGCGTGGGTGTAGGGTTTTGCTGTATTACTGCCCTGGAAAGTCTCTATAGACTTTACACACCAGGTGATGTGACCTCTTGAACAAGAGAGGTTTTTTTCCCGTTGGTGTGTTTGAAAATTACTTCATTAAATAGCGTGTATGAATTGCATGGTCTGCACAAAATTCAGCAGCCCACAAGGCCAGATTCTGTCCAATTAAGATTCTCCCTTAATTTAGTCACACCTAAGGGCTACAAACCTTTCTAAAACATTCACAAAGGCAAAAGTTCACCTAGGAATCACTCCCAAAACTGTGGCTGCTTAGAAACAGGCTAAGCATCCCTCTGAGAGCTCTCCCAAAGGGACATCTCAGGGTATTTATATCCCTCTAGGTCCCAGGTAATTTTTATTTATTGTCCGTGCAACCCAGTAGTGCCTCTTCTATGATTTGTCTCCTACCTACAGCTGCAGAGCTCTCTTCCAGCAACCTCTTCTAGGAGGGCTTAATCCTTCCTCTAAGCACCACAGCACAGAGACGTTCCCAGTGGTGGGGCAGTGCCCCATGGGAGGATCTGTTCAATACATTTATCAATGATCTGGACGAGGGGATGGAGTGCACCCTCAGAAAGTTTGCAGACGACACCAAGTTGGGCGGGAGTGTTGATCTGCTGGAGGGTAGGAAGGCTCTGCAGAGGGACCTGGACAGGCTGGATCGATGGGCCCAGGCCAATGTATGAGGTTCAACAAGGCCAAGTGCCGGGTCCTGCACTTGGGCCACAACAACCCCAGGCAACGCTACAGGCTTGGGGAAGGGTGGCTGGAAAGTGCCCAGAGGAAAAGGACCTGGGGGTGCTGGTTGACAGCGGCTGAACATGAGCCGGCAGTGTGCCCAGGTGGCCAAGAAGGCCAACGGCATCCTGGCCTGTATCAGAAGTCGTGTGGCCAGCAGGAGCAGGGAGGTGATCGTGCCCCTGTACTCGGCACTGGTGAGGCCGCACCTCGAATCCTGTGTTCAGTTTTGGGCCCCTCACTACAAGAAGGACATGGAGGTGCTGGAGCGTGTCCAGAGGAGGGCAACGGAGCTGGTGAAGGGCCTGGAGCACAAGTCTGATGGGGAGCGGCTGAGGGAACTGGGGGTGTTCAGCCTGGAGAAGAGGAGGCTGAGGGGAGACCTCATCGCTCTACAACTACCTGAAAGGAGGTTGTAGCGAGGTGGGGGTTGGTCTCTTCTCCTAAGTAACAGCGATAGGACAAGAGGAAACGGCCTCAAGTTGCACCAGGGGAGGTTTAGATTGGACATTAGGAAAAATTTCTTCAGTGAAAGGGTTATCAAGCCTTGGGACAGGCTGTCCGGGGAAGTGGTTGAGTCACCATCCCTGGAGGTATTTAAAAGACCTGTAGATGTGGTGCTTAGGGACGTGGTTTAGTGGTGGACTTGGCAGTGTTAGGTTAACGTTTGGACCTGATGATCTTAAAGGTCTTTTCCAACCTAAATGTTTCTATGACTCAATGATTCTATGATCTTGCAAAGACCAGGGGTGGTCAGCCCGTGTTGTTCAGGGGCACATAGCACCAGCTGGTTAGAAATTTAGCAACTTGCTCCATTCACAGAGAAATCTGATTATTTCCAGAAGAAGACAAGGAGAAAGCACTTAATGATATGAACCTCTGATCAGCATATGAGGGTTGGACAGCATGTACCCTGCCTATAATCCCAGCTGAAGAGAGATGTGCCATTAATGCATGTGCTTTTATTTTGAGATATCAGAATGATGATTTCTCAGGTATTGCTAAAAAATGAATGCTACAAAGAAATGCTAAAGAGAAGGCTGCCTAGGGTCTGAGGAATTGGAGAGAGGGGCTAGTGTTGTTTTATTTTAGCCTCCAATCAACACTGATGTTGAAGTAACTATTGAAACACATTCCAGGCTAAATCTACATTAAGTCAAATGAAAAGCCCCATATCTGCGCACAGGGGAAATTGTTCTTTGTAAACAAAGATTTTTTTCATGTTGGCTGGACACCAAATGGTCTGGTTGTTCTAGAGTGATAATCTCATTTCCCTATGATCTATCACTCAACTGTATCGCAGGTAAGGAGGCAGCAAAGCTCAATAAAGCCATTCTTACAGATGATGGTGCACCACCAAATAACGCCTGGCAATGGGCACTAGTTTAGGGGCCTCTCAAAGTGGGGCAAAGTACAACTATTTCACTAAAGAAGGAATTGCAAGCCCTCTGGCTGCTCTCTGTGAAGCTTGCAGCATGTCAACAAGTTGGTGCCGAAGTCTCCAGCAGTAGATCCACTCGGAATTCACTCCTGGGCTTGCATCCTCCCTATCAACTGTGTTGTTTGGAAATGGTGTCAAAATAATAAAATATATTCTGCAAGAGGTGAAGGGATTGGGTCCTGCTAAGTATGAAGAACTGTCAAATCACGGAGGGGCACCAGCGAAGTGGTGACCGTCATCTGCTGATGTTATGTTCAATGGGAAACTAAAGCTGGGAAATCCTGGGCTGCAGGACACCAGCTCAAGCCCCTGGGATCTGCTGATAGAGACAGAGGAGGAGAAACGAAATCTTCAGTCTGGTCTGGGGTCCTAGGAGCTACTACCAGTGCATAATGGATGGGAAAGAGTGGTTGTAAGCAAGGCTTGTGTCACAAAAATTGCCTCATGGTCACCTGAGATTGGCAGTTCAAGCAGACAAGGAAGGAACAGGACCGGGCAGGCAGCAGCCTCCGAAGAGAGATGGAGCGTGCAATTCCTCTGACCAAAGGTGGGGGTCTGCCTGGCTGCAGGGGCTGAATACCAGGCTTGACTGAAGACATGCAAAGTTTGGGGAGGCAGATTGCCCCGCCCTCCTGAGCTGGTGGATTTGCAGCCGCCGGCAGTGGTCGTGTGGCCATCTGGAAAGTCCTCGCTAAGTTGTTTCCTCCTCAAATCTGTTGGAAAAAGGAAGGAGTGAGGCCCTCCCAAAGACCCTGCATTGAACAGGTCTGGACCACTCCAAGTTGAACGAGTGATCTCAGCTCCACGGCTCGGCTACTGATGCCAATGCCAGGGCCGGCCATGCCAGCCTCCTGGGAGTGGAGGGGCCAATTTCTTCAAGGTCCCTGAGATGGGGGTCCCCAGCTGGTTTCCTAAGGGCTCGACAAGCCTTGTCCCAGATTATTGCTCACTGAGCACCGAAGCAGGGTGGTGAGTCTGGCAGAGGCACTGCAGCAGGAAAATGAACGAAGTGCCGGCGGGTGGATGGATGGCAGAGAAGGCAAGAAGAGGCTTGCCCTGGAGACAGAGTGGCAGAGGCTGGATTACTGTAAACTCTGAGCATTTAATCCCAGGGAGACACGAATGGGAAGGTTAATGGGTGCAGTGATATGGCAAAAAGGGGAAGCCAGAGAAGGAAAAAGCCAGGATGAGGCTCAAGGAAACATCAAGGCGAGTGTTGGAAGGAGGTAGCTGGGGAGCAGCTTGACCTGCTCAGTGTGGGTGGGCCTCGTGAGTGTTTACACTCATGGGAATATTAGCCATCATTTTATGTATTTCTCGCTCTGTGATTTCAACCATTAAAAAAATTGCCAAAGGATGCCCCGTAACAACAGCGCATCCCTCCTAAAGAGGGCCATCCTGTTTGTGTTTTATCTTCTTCCTCCACTCTAACAAAAAAGTCACTATTGTCAGCGGGATGTGGTTTCCCTCATTCCCTTTATAAAGTGCATCCAGATTCTGCAGGTTCAATGAAGCTTAGGGGTGTATAGAGGTGCCGGGGAGATGCATCACTCAAAACCCAAACATTCATTCAGGGCTTATATCATGAGATGGTTTCTTAGCTGAAAGCAGGAGTTACACTAGATAGTGTGGCCAGTTTTTTCAATGTCTAAACCCCAAATGTGTTTTCTTCAATCTCCCACTGACCTACCAAATAATCTGCATCATATTTAGCATCTCAAATACCTGAATTTTGCAGATAATGTCTGCTGCTACCCACATGGTAGGAGGATGCTAATCCCCAAATTCTGTCTGCTGGACTGATTCTCACAGGCAGTCACAGGGTGCTCGCACCAGTACCAGGCTGAGCCCACATGCGTTGAGCAGCAACAGGGTCTTCTTCCACTGAACACATTTGGGTTGGGATGAGTGCATGGCACAGGAGAGATGCCTGGCCGAATCCCACCTCTGCCAAAGAGATGCAAACTTTGGTGTCTGAGGGCCATGTCTCAGTGATGGGACAGGAAATCTGGGGCAGACCAGCAACTTCTAAAGTTGCTTCTGAGCATGCAGGCTTTGGGAACCGAGTGTTTTCCCCACTGAAGACTGGTCTGCTCTACCTATGAGGTTAGGACTCTTGTTCACACTCATGTTCCCTCTCTCAGGCTAAGGAGCCATCTTCGGCAGGAAGAACTGACTTACTGCCACTCCATAATCTCTGTCTAGATCATCTCCAAATCTGGGACTCGACCCTTGGTGAGCACTGGCCTATGTGGCTCCTGGATATGACAAACCGGTCCCCCTGGGTCTGGCCTGAACAAAAGGTGTTGTAGGAGGTCCTGTGCTCTGAAGCTGCTGGAAAAGGCACAGAGGGAGTTCACTGACCTCCTTGATGCACAGCACCCCAGGAAGCCCCACTCTGGCTGGTACAGGAGGAGGCAATGGCCTGCAATCCATCAGAGCAGGTGCAAAGAGTGGTTAAGCTTTCGCTCAAAGATTCAGTGACTTTTGGGGCTGAGAAGGAGAAGAGCAAGTGCAAAAAAAGAAGATGAAGGTGTCCAGCTGCAAGGGGTGTCTTCATCACTGTGGTGAAAATGATTCAGCTCTTCCAGGGTTAAAAACCTCACATTTACTGCTGTTTGTCATCCCGCAACCATTCCTGATCCACAGGTCTCCAAAATCATCAGGTTTCCATGCTAATGTGACCCTGCCCGAGAAGACTGTGACACCTGACTGTGCTGAGCAATGCTCAGTGTAGCTTCTCCAGCACGTTACCAACAAGATCTTCTCTGCTCCACAGGGTCCTAACCTTGCACCACTAAAATGTTTTTTAAACTCTTGATTAAATGATGTGAATTTTTTGGGGGGGCATTTGGTTCCTAGTACAAGGTTCACTCAATATTCCTAACGGTGAAATGGCTGAACATGCCTAGTTTGAACCCAAATCAGTGGTTGCTCTCAACATCAACAAGGCGAACCACTTACTGGGCTATGACAGTGTGGGGTCAGCACATCAAGGGAAGTTATTGTCCACTCTTCTTGGTGTTGATGACACCACATTGGGAACTCTGCATCCAGTTTTAGGTCCACTAGTGAACAGGGATGTATAGAAAGTGGACAGCGTCCAAGAGATGTGACCATGATGGTCAGGGGTTGAGAGGCTGTGGTGTGCCAGGAGAGGTGAAGGGAGCTGGGCTGGTTTAGTGTGCAGGAAAGGAGGCTGAGGGGTGTCCAACAACAGCCTACAACTGCTTGTGGGGCAGTGGCAAATCTGATGGAGCCAAACTCTTCCCAGTGGTACCAGATGATGTAAGAAGGGGCAACAACTAGAAATGGGGCGTGGAAGTTCAAGTTGGCATTAGGAAAAATTCCCTTTCCAAGTGCCCAGCAAAGTGTAGGGGATTCTCCACCCATGGGAGTGTGTGGGGTTCAGCTGGACAAAGCCCCCACTGCCCTGGGGTGGTGCTGGGGATGGCTCTACTCCAGGGGAGGTCGGACTACAGATCCATAAGGGTCCCTTCCCAGCAGCACTTCTGTGACTTGGTGTAACAGGCTCTGATTTTAGGGCAGAAAGGGAAGCATCCGACCCCTCGGTGGCACGACTGTCATCTCTGGCAGTGATGCTGGCAGAGGCTGCATGGGGAGGACAGGACACAGCCTGGGACTGAGGAGGAGGATGACGGGACACAGCTCCTGGAGGAATGGTGAAGGCTGCAAACCCCTGTACCTCAATGGCTATACAGACACAAGCTGGTGAATAACTCTAAAATAATTACAGCATGATCGTGCTTTGGGTCAGCATTTCAGTGACACCTGCCTGTTCCCTGAGCTTGCTGCCAAGGCAAACTAGTAGACTGCATTTTGACAAGTAGAAAACGACCTCAGGTTTACACATGCACAAAAGCTGTTGCTGGTTGGACACAGCAAATTCACACGCTAGGCTATTTGCAGAGACTTGTTCATGTCTTATGCCCTCTGACGGGCTGGAGATGACAACCCTCATCTGCGAGAAGCATCCTTCTTCAGACAGGACCGTGGAAAATTAACACCCAGCTCTGAAATGCGCAGGGTGCTGCAATTAACCTGAGTGTGGCTGAATTTCAGTGTTGCCATTCGTGTGCTGCTTGGTCTGCCTGCCAGGCGTGGTGAAGTCTGTGGGCCCTGGGAGGGATAAGTGCCTTGCAGGGATTGCTACCAGAAGAGTTTAAGTTCTTTGATGTGAAAGATTTTAGGGAAATGCAAATATTGCCAGTACAAACAGGTCCAGACTAAGACCAGAAGTGGCTTCGGCGGGTGAAGGTTCATCTAGGTGATGAGATGGGTGCAAGGGCCAGGACATGCTCAGTGCTATTACCCAGTGTCAGAGTTTCAGAAAACATTGATTTCTTTACCTTTCCTCTTAAGCTGAGTTTGGCTGACACCTAACTGATGGGACCTCCTGTTCTCCCGGTCACTGGGACCAGGTTCACTTCTCCACTTTAAACTCCAGGTGGCTGTAACCCAGACTTCCTGGGTAACTGGCGGAGAAAAGCAGGCACTGATGGGGCACAGTTAATCTAGTCCATGTAGAGTAACTAACTGTGGAGGAGAGGTATCACACTCCAGAAAATCTCCATTAACTCTACAGAGAATTAGGGAAGGACTTCTCAAATTAGGTGAGATGAACCTGCCCTTGAGTCCCAGACAGTGCAATGCACATGGGCGTTACTGGGTGAAGGCCAACTACAGAGAAGAATGACCAAGGGCAGACCTCCAAGTTGCACGCCTATGTATGAACTTGCCACCCATCACCCACATCCCTGCATCCACTCTGTCAGTATTTTGCACAGTTTTTACAGTACGGGTTGCAGCTGGGCTGCAATAAAATAAAACAGGATGTCTCACCTGCCCTCCCTACACAAGACCCAGGTGTTCCCTCTGCCACTGACTCTAGGTTTGGTTTTGCTGATTTAGTGTTCTGACGATTTAGCAAGTCAAATTATTTTTGGCTTTGATCAAAAGAGATGCCAGACCTGACCCAAGTGAATGGGTGGGGGAGTGCTTGGCAGGGAGGACCAGGTGCTGGCGAAGGGAAGAGAGATGGAGCGGTAGGTCTGCCCCCTTCTGAGAGGGGTAAATTGTTAGACTGACTTTGCTGTATAAGGTACCTTCTCCCTAGGTGGAAATCAGCCGAATTTGGCTGAAGAAATGTAAAACCCCTAAAGGACACCTAATCTGAACTTCGTTATCCATCTCTTAGGTACTGCAATTGTATTTGGAACATGGAAAGCTCAGGAATACCTATTGAAAAGGAAAAAAATAGTGAAGGATGCCAAAGGAAAAAGTTCTTCAAGAACGATCTTATTGGTGGTCACCACCTGGCCGTGACTGCCCAGCTGCCTTCTGTGGCACTCGGCTTCCCCCTTGCCATGACAATAGCTCTCTTTTCCCCCGGTACTGAGGCAGGAGGTAGGATGAACTGAGATAGGAAGTGGCCAGCTCCAAGATGAGTCGTCAGCCAGAAACAGGCTCTAAGGCATCCTGACTCCCTGGCACTGACCAAACCCACGGGCAGCAGCCCAGGGACGCTGCTGATACAGCTGGTGCCTGGCTTGCAGCGTTCACGAAAGGACACCCTTTTTGGTATGTCTGTTGGTGTACGAGCATCTACTCAAGACTGCCGTGTGAATGTACCATTGGGGCACGTCAAAGCCTGATCGCAAATGTGACTTCTCTAACAGGAGACGGCTCACGTAACAGCCGTGCAGCACTTTAACGAAGCTGGTGTAGGCTGTGAGTCATAGCCATCTACAATGGTATCTCCATGAGAATGCAAACATCTCCTTTGACATTCAGCAAAGTTAAATAAGACATCCAAGGGGAAAGAGGACAGTGTCATGTTTATGAAATTGGATTACTCAGCTCCCAGGCTCTGAGGGTTGCCTACAGCTTCCCTCCTGGACGTATTAAAGATGGTTTTATACTTCTGTTGTCTTCATTGAGTTCTGGCCAAGTGTGTGCTGTCTTATCCAGTCAAGAGCACACGATGCTGCAGCCATTACTGCAGAAACTGGAGTGTTTTAAGCCTCCTCCTTGTTGTAAATAGGATGTTAAACACGGAAAGGGGACAAAAGAGGAATAGCAGTGAGCTGAGGCAGTGGCTTATGTTGACAGTTTGATTAGTCTATTGGAAAGACTTCTGAGAGATTATTTAGTTACAGTGAGAAGAAGGGGAAGATTAAGACTTTCTGTCCAGCAGAAGAGGGCAAGACAATGGCTGGTGAGTGGGAATTCAGACCAGCAAAATGCAAAGGCACAAGTTTCAAAGAAAAAGACAAATGTCCAACACTTGTTGCAGATTCTCTAACACTGAGTGTCTTCAAATACAGCCTGTGCTTTTCTGAAAAGAACTGTTAGAACCAATACAAATAAATTCCTCACCCTTGGGGTAAAAGGATCAAATTCAGTGGTTGCACTACACAGCCCTGCCTGGCTTTGCAAGGAGGATTTTTTTTCCCCTGTCCTCTGGGTTCATGAAGAGGGAGACCCCATATGGTCTGTGTCTTGCTGTGATTTCTGCCATAATGGTCCTCTGCACATATTGATAGTGGCTGCACCGACAGGCAGCAAAAGGAGGAGGATGTGCTTGGGCAGCGTTAGAGGAGCTTGGATCCAGCTGTAGTGTAAGGGGGGGCTTCTAAGAAATCAATATTCCTTATTTCCTCTCTAAACAAAGGTTAACTCCTCCATCAGCATTCAGTAAGATGCTCTTAAATTATCAAGTGATACACATGGAAAGACATAGGAGTACTGTACGTCACAAGTTTAAGCCAGCTCAGTAATTTGAAATAACATTATGATAACTGCAGACCACACTCGAATCCCAGAGTCCCTAGTGCAGGGGTTGGAGGACGGATACTGGGTTCCCCAAAATGGCTGTGCTGAACACCCTCCCAATGCAGTGGCATGTGATGCTGAAGTATTGCCCTTAAATTCAAAAAGCACTGAGGAAAATCCCCTGTAGATTTTTTTTGGTCCTGCATCCTCTGCTGGATCTGCTCTATTCTTTTCTGATCCAACCAAGCTTTGTAAAGAAATCAGCTTTAAACATTTTTCAAGTGCTCTGCCTGCAGCTCATGTTGCAGAAGCATCCACAGTCTGCAAACACCAGTGAAAACCTGGGAGCTGCTCTCACCACCACAGGGTGACTGGCTAGTTCCTTCCCATGCCCTGCAGTGTCTGCCTTCTCATAACCTTTTTCATAGCCTCAGCTGGGTTTTCTTTGAGTCCTGATGGCTCAAGAGCAGACACAAATTCTGCTACAGGGCCCAGAGCAGTCCTGCATGTCAAACTAGGTCAGTAGCGTCTTCAGCAACTCTAAGTGTAGTGTCCCTGGGCCAAACCTGGATCACTTTACTGATCTATCACAGGCTTCCTGCATACCCTTTGCCTCTCTCAGTTCCCCATCCTTACCGGAGATAATTTGCTCTGGAGACAGCACCCGTAGGCATTTCCAAAACTCTATGTGTGCTACCAGCATGGATCTTGCCCTGCACACCCTGTTTGCACAGCTGCTTTCAAATTTTTCCCAGGTGGGCAGAGCCCTTTGTGTAGGAGATTGACATCTCTTGGATCAGGACTTTGGTTGTCCCTTCTTAGCTCATGTGGACCATTGTGGAGCATAAAGCCAGGAGTACCTGGCTGTGAGTTGCCTTGGTCACCTAAGAGCAGTCCAGGTATCTGTATGTGCTGGAACAACAGCTCGTCACTGACGTTGGTGTAGATCTGAGGAAGATCCATGCTTTTTTTGGATCTCCTGCTGGAGAAGCAGACATTCATTTCTCACAAGAGGATGGAGAGCACTAGGCACCGTGACTAAGAAAGGACTACGGCAAAAATTATGTCCTGGGCAGGAAGTCCTGCAACTTGTACTAAATTCCTGTTGCATTTTTTGGAGTGAGGAGAGTCCTAAGTAATAGAAAATTAATTCCTGATCCTCAGGAATGTTCCTCATTATACAAACACAAACTCTTTCTCTAGTCACACAGAATTACTTAGTAGCCAACATCACTCCAATTCTTCAAAAGCGTGTTGCTTCTTGCAGGGGCCCAGCACCAAAAAACACAAGAGATGGTCTAGATGTGGTTGGAAAACTAAGTTGACCCTCAAAGTGCTGATAATTAAAGAAATAATGAAATTCAGATGCTTGTGTCAAGCACAGAAGGAAGAGACAGAAGGAAGACCAAGATCTTGGCTGGTTGTTAAATGACTTGTGCACAGGAGTTTTAATCACACAGCATAATAAGAAGATAACCCCCTCATTGCCAGCAGCTCTTTTTAGAGGCAGAATTAATGAGTTGTTGGACATTGCAGTGTCGTAAGAAGAGACGAGAATGAGGAGCAAACTGGCAAAAGCAAGAAATACCGAGGCTGGAAGAAGGTGTTTATAAAAACACTTAGACTAGCAGCATTAATTAGTATTAATTTCTCTGTGACAATGAGATATTGTAAGGTTGTACCTGTGTGTAAAGTAGGATTGTCAGATTATAATTGCATTTGGTAAATGGTTTGAAATGACTTCCAAAGAAGAATACTAAAACATCCAGAAAATCCTGAATTAACAGATTAGAAGAAACAACTGGAACAAGTAGTCTGACTGTTATAATGCAATTTAAGAACTTCCCATACCCCCTCAACTTGGGGTCTATGACATATGTCTGGTTAAAACAACAAATAGGAATATTTCTCATATGAAAAGGTGGATGCAGGACAACCTGACTTGGAGCAGGACAACCACCAAACTAGACTAGGTTGGCGATGGTTTTGACAAGCCAAATTTTGTAAACCTCCGAGGATGAAGATCACCCACCTCCACAGGAACCTGTCCTAGGGCTGTGCCACCTCCTTGAGAAAAGAGTGTTTCCCAGTGGTGAACCTGAATCTCTAAGTAAATGTAAATTTGCTGCCTTTCCTTGCCTCCTACTAATTGTCCAGTATTGGACATAATACATTCAATGACATCTCAGCTGTCCTTCCATGGATGCTTCCCATGTTCCTAAGGATTTTGAATATGCACTGTTACAGATTTTTTCTAGGTTAACAGACATTTCTGTTTGGGAGTCCTCTCTGCTCATCCACAGAAGCTTGTAGGACTGCAGAGAAATAGCACTTTTCAGTGCTGTTCTCTAAGTCTACGTTCACACTGCTAAACGCACTTCAAGTGTTTTAGGTTTGTCACATTTCTGCTGGTCATGAACAACCCTCTCTAAGATGCAGCTGGCTCTGCGTTCTCCCATGTGGTGATCCAAATTATGATTGACATTACATCTTGCAAACATGGAAAAAAAAGGGCACACCAATAGCACCAGCTTCAGCTGCTAGATATGGGAAAAAATACCTTCAGCTGTGGAAGGTTATGGAGAAAATCCTCTTGGAAGCCCTGTTCAGGCACATCAAGAACAAGAGGGTGATTGGGAACAGCCAGCATGGATTTACCAAAAGCAAATTGTGCCTGACCAATCGGATAGCTTTCTGTGATGAGATGGCTGGCTTTGTGGTGGGGAGAGAGCGGTGGATGTTATTTACCTCAGCTTTTGCAAGACCTTTGAGATTATCTTCCATAGTATCTCTATGGAAAAACAGATGAAATATGTACTAGACAGATGGATTGAAGGGCGGGTGGACCAATGGGCTGAAAAGCTAGTGGTCAATGGCTCAAAGTCTAACCGGCAGCTAGTTATGATAGGCTGGAGGGCAGGGCAGGTATTCAGAAAGAATATGCTGAACAGGGTGAGAAATCTGTTGATGGGAACCTCACGAACCTCAACAAAAACAAATGCGAAGTCCTGCTTCTGTGGTGGGACAGCCCCATGCAACAGGACAGGTTGGGGGCTGACTTGCTAGAATGCAGATTTTCAGAAAAGGACTAGAGGATCCTGGTGGGCAACAACTTGAACAGGAGTCCCTCGTGTCCATGCAGGAAAAAAGATCAACTGCATCCGGGGGCTGCATAAGCAAGACAGTAATTAGAACATCCGAGGGATGTGATTCTTCCTCTCTATTCAGCACTTGTGAGACCACATGTGGAATCCCATGTCCAGTTTGGGGCTCCCTAGGACATGCAAGACATGGACATACAGGTGGGACTCCAGTGGAGACCACCACGATGGTCAGGAGGCTGCTTTGAGTGGGGCCTCCATATAAGAGACTGACAGATGATCCTTTCAACCTAAATTATTCTATGATACGATGATTCAATGAGCACTGCAAAGCCTGGTATGCTCACCCACTCAAGAGCGTGGCTGTGAAGTTCATAGTGATGTATGCTTTTCTCCAAACTGCAGATATTTAAAAGCTAGTTGTCAAAATTGCAGCTGGTTGTGCTGGTTCCTCCTCCAGACAACAGAGAAGAACAGGCACCTATGGGAGGCTACTTTCCTTTGCACTCCATGAAAAGTACCTGAGACTGGAGGTTGACCCACCTCCATTGGTGGAACTAACCTTTAGGTGTCCCCATTATGGCCATCTCCACCTAAGCTAGTCACTCAGGCTCCCTTCGTAACAAATGGAGAAAAATTTGCGCTTTTAGAACATGATCCGCTGACCTGTTTTACCTGTTTACCTCTGGATGAGGTTGTCTGGACTGCAGTCTAGACATGTGGTCTAGACACTTGGTTTTAAATTGTGCCTACACATCTCTCTCAGATGGCTCTTACTGACTTTTCATCCCCACCAGAGTTGGATGAGGCTTCAAGCACAAACCATGAAGGGTGCATTATCTTTTTAAAAGGGAAGCAGGAAAAACCAACATGCTGTTAGAAAAGCCACAGAGATGTTTCTCGCACAAGCTAGCACAGGAACATGTACCTTACCCATAGCAATGCCCTGTGAAAGCCAGAAACCTGCCCACTATTTACCGAGCAATCCAAAAAAGCTGTTTTGGAAGCCTTGAATGTCATGAACTGTGCTATTTATTTCTCATTGCTCAGTCTATAACAGAAATAACGACGCTCAGTGAACAGACTCACCCAGGGAGGAGCTGGGGTCTCACAGTACCTCTATCTCTGCACACACAAATGCTTGTGCAGGTAAATTATGTAGGTAAGTGAAGCGGCATTTGGGCTTCTGGGTAACAAGGGACTTTTCTGTTAAGATAAGAGCAGATTCAGAGTATGAGACGTGGAATGGGTGGAGTTAAAGAAGTCCAGCAGGTGAGCATTTAGCGCTGCCTTGCAATCCTAGACGTTGTGTGGGAGGTTAGAGGACTAAAGAGCATTTAAATGATCTCCTCGTTGGCCTGCACGGAGGCATGGCCAACATCTGTACAGCTGATGGAGGAGCAGAGATGTTTTGGGATTGGAGCATCTGACATACAAGGAGAGACTATGAGAGCTGGGACCGTGTAGCCAGGAGAAAAGAAAGCCCTGGAGAGATCTTGTCAATGTGTATAAATAACTGGTGGGAGAGACTAGAGAAGGTGCAGCCAGACTCTTCTGAGTGGTATCTAATGACAGGACAAGGGACAATGAGAACAAACTGAAACACACGAAATTCTGTCCGAACATATGAAAACTCTTTTTTACTGTGAGGATGGCTGAACATTGGAACAGGTTACCTAGAAAGCTTGTGGAGACTTCATGCTTAGAGATACTCATAACCCAACTGGACACAGACCTGGGCAACCTGCTCTATTTGACCCTGCTTTGAGCAGGTGGGTTGAGCTAGATGATCTCCAGAGGTCACTTCCAACCTCAGCTATTCCTTGATTCTGTGACTAAATATTTAGTTCTTTGCCAACACACCATGGATTTAATGATGAAGGACCAGAAGCGTTGCTGTGGGGCTTTAGGGACAGATCAGACTGATACACTTCTGGGATTCATCACGCTATGAGGGGAGGATGGAGAGACATATGGCGGGGTGGCGAAGGGGAAGAGCGCAAAGAGAAAAAGGATATAGTAGATGGTTTGAATGCCATTGCCACAAAGACAATGATTCTTGTAACCACTCCTACCCATTTGCCTGGTTGAGCTTTCTTAGACAGTTGGGAGCTGGAAATGTCATCTGTCTGTCCAGAGCCAGCACAGCTGCCTGGGCAGTTCTCCTTACCTTCCTCCTTATCTCTCATTTCTCCTCTTTCCTTCCTGTGTCCTCCCCAGTCAGCACTGAGATAGGAATTGGGAAGGTAAAAATCTCAAACTTCCTGACCTCGTGCTTTTTTAACATCTGGCCTAGAAAACCTCTTGTTTCCAGTTTGGGTATGATCACCCAATATCACCTGTTGAAAATCCAACCCTAAAAACCATTCTCTTTCTGATGGGAGAATGTCTCATCCCAAAAACGTCTTGCATTCACACTCCCTTTAGTCACAGCTTTCTTCCTCCATAAACCTCCTGCCCTAGACTTTCCTCCTTCCCTTTGATCTGTTACTCATCGCAACCCTCTTGCGTCCTACTGTAATCTTAACTATCTCTCCTCTTCTCATCTCACCCACACCTCTGCTTTTCTGTGCCCAACCATCCCTTCCCCTCCTCCTCTACCTCCGAGCCCTATTCCAGGTACTGAAAGGTTTCTTCTTCTACCTCCTGGTCTTCATGCATCTCTTGCTATTTGTGTCGTGAGCAACGTCCCCTCCCTTTAAAGCTCCAGCTCTGTTTTTCTCTCCTGAGTCATTTGACATACTTTATCCTCAGCTGTCCTGCCCACGTCCTTGAAGGGACAGCCCGGCCCCATGTTCTTTGCTACTGCCAACCCTCTTTGCATTCTCCATATTGCTTTTACTCCCTTGAAGCCGGTCTCTTTCTGCATGATCCTGACCTCCACATCCATCATGCTCGGTGCTTCCACAGTAACACATCACCAGCCACTCTCTGTTCTTGCGGTCCTTTTTCCTTATTGTTGGGTGACCGCTGCTTCCTCCCCAGACGTACTTCTGCTTTCTGAGCTGGGCAAGTCTGAGCCAATTGGCAAAGGCCAATTCCAGCCCCACTGGTGGGACAATTGGCTTTCCCCACTTGCTTGATCATGGGTTGAGTGAGCAGGCAGCAAGAGGCACAATTAGCCCACCCCAAGTCTGGTGTAACTTCCTGAGGTTTTTCCTCAACTGACCCAATCAGCCAATGTTCACATTTACATACATTTTTCATATTACCCCACTTACTAGGCTTTGGTGATGGTGACCACCCTGCCCGCCTGGCCCTAGAAGCACCTTCCTTACTGTGCAGGAGCAAGGCAGTCCCCGGAGCAGAGCAGGACAGGAGGGGTGTGCAGAGAGGGGTCATTGCTGCAGCACTGATGGCCTTGGAGCCTGCTGGTGACATGAGCAATTGCTAGGGAGGAATTGGGGACAGGACCTGCAAGCTCCTCAGACCAGACTGGGCATGATACATGGTCCAATGGAGACCTTAGGGTCTCAAGTGGCCTTGTGGAGAAGTCCCTCTCCCAGCCCAGACAGCAAAGGGAGCTTTCTCAAATCCCCCTCTCGCTCGGTTCGTGGGATTGCCCAGCCAGAGAGCAGAAAGCGGGATCGGACCTGAGCCGTTCGCCTGCACTAGGACCTGTTCCCTCTAATGTCAGAAGCCCTTTGCCTGAGGAGACCCCACAACAAAGGGCTTCGTAACAGAGCAAGCAGATCCCTCTATATTACTATAATTTCCCCTTGTCTGAGCATGGCGTTGAGCAAACGAATCTGCTGTTGCATCCCTTACATTATCTCTCTGCCCACTGGCGTGTGGATTAGTGTTGCTGCAGCAACAGCACTTTTGTAAGATGAGCCCATTCTGGGAGAGCTGCTCCAGTTTGGGTGACTCAGGGCTCTGTCATGGGCTTGAAAGTGATTTGGCATCTGCCTCCACCCCTTTGTCTTGGCATCGCACATGGTTCGGCTCTGACTTATTTGCCAGCAAATGCTGGAAGGATGGGGGGCGGGCAGGGCTTGGGAGCTGGAATCTGCTTCTCTTCCTAACGAATGCAGCCTGAATAAAGTTGCTGACAAGGGTGTGTGTCCAGGAACTGGGGTCCTTTATTGTTTCGTGTATCAGATATAAATGTTATGTTCCGTAATGCCTGGTCAAAGCAATGTCACTCTCAGTTTAGAAAACACAATCAAGTGATTTGCCATGGGAGAGAATCTATTCTGCAGGGACTGTGATAATATTATTCACCCATGAATTTACATAAATGCATATGATTTGCATATGCAAATGGAGGCTTCCAGGCTGTGACTGCAATAAACACAGCAAGATTTTCAGCACCGCAAAACCTTTCCTCCAAAGAGAAAAAGACGCTGAAATTTGTTTGGAGACTTGCTCGCTCCAAATCGGCGAGTCCTGGCAGGGTTGTGGATTTGCATACGCACCGCGTGCGACCAAGGCCACCTCATTTGTCAGTGCTGCTGCTCCCTTGCCAAGCCTCCCACTGCCAGTCCTGCCTGCGAGGCATTCCCAGCAGAGGGATAACCCACCACTCGGATTTGCCTTCCTTTCCTGCCTCTTCCCCAAGGCTGGTCCTGATGGAGGGAAATATTTCCTACCAGGGAGGAGGAGGTGATGGGACACTCAATCCAGACTGGAGCATCACAGAAATGGAGGGAAGGAAAAGAGACCTCTCTACCCAGGCCAGCAGGGATGCTGGTCATCCCCCATTGGTCAGCCAAGCCCTCTCCACATGCCTCCAGTTTGGGGTGTTGCTTTGGAGAGGCTTTAGTGGTGGCTAACCTCAGTAAGTGGTTAGTGCCAACCACCTGGAAATCACCCACTGTGAGCCACCAACTTTGGCATTGAAAAGCGTCTGCCCAATGCTTAGATATTATGGGAACATCCAGTTGAACACCGTGTATGAGAATTATGACATCCATCCAGCTGTCCCGTAATTTGGGTTGTGATCTAAGATGAATGCCTGGGTTGCCTCTCTTTGGAGAGTCCTTCACTGTGTCCTGAGACCAAGATTGCAGGTAACAGGTGATTCTGCTCCTATAAACAGCCTGAGATTACCCTAAAAAGAACATACCCTGGCCTAGGAGGAGACAGTGAGTGCCATGGTCTCACACTGAGCTTGGCTCTGCCCATCCTGGGCCGTATAGATGAGACTAAGGCACCTAGTTCTGTCTCATCTGGGTGAACTGGATCTTAAAGTGTTTTATGTCAGACACAACGTAGAAACGCCAAATTGAATCTTTTGGAAAACAGATCTAGAATTAGTCCTGGTGGTTTATTGTGGTGGAAAATTATGTCTCTGCCATCCTCTTTCCATGGAGAGCAAAGCAGCACTCAGAGAGGAAGGGTACTGGGCTCTAGAAAGATGTGACACAAACTGCCATGAATATTGCAGAAAATATTGAACCAGCTGACACACTGGGTCTGCTCCAAAGGTCAGCGTACCCAGTGTGCTCCCTCCTTCGTAAGTATTCTCAGCTATGTAGGGAAACACCATGAGAAACAAGGCAAGGGTAAAAGATGGCTTTGCCCAGTATATGTGGGTTCCAGCAGTGATGGGCTGTGGGATTTCCCGAGTTGAAGCTGAGCTCTGGACTATCATGCTTAAGGATGACCGGTGGAGTCATTCTCAGTAATTTTTTCCAAACCACTTCTCACTCCATGGTATATGTAGCCTCCCTGGTGCTTCCTGGGAACAAGTTCCACAATCTAATTACACACTTCTCTCAGTTCGTTTTAAACCCAAGGGCCAATAATTTCATTGGGGAGCAAATTATAAACAAATTGAACAAATTAAACAGGAGACAGTTTGTGTGGTAGCCCTTGGGCCAGTCCAGACAGGACAAGAGGTGAGAAACGTGATTTACACCCTCCAAATGAAAAAGAGATATTGGCAGCATATGAAGGGGTTTGAGCCACTTCAGAAGTGGTTGGTACTGAAGCGCAGCTCCTCCTGGCACCTCGATTGCCGGTGCTGGGCTGGACGTTCAAAGGGCGGGTGTGCATCATGCATCACGCAACCGACGCTACATGGAGTAAGTGGATTGCACTGATCGCGCAATGGGCTTGAATGGGAAACCTTGATGACCCGGGAATCCTGGAATTGATCATAGACTGGCCAGAAGGCAGAAATTTTGGAGCATCACCAGGTCAGGTGAGTCATGCTGAAGAGGCCCCACTGTATGATAAATTACCAACTAACCAAAAAGCTGGGGGAGGAAGGAGGAAGTGGGGACATTTGGAGTTACGGCGTTTGTCTTTCCGTGTCATCGTGTTACACATGATGGAGCCCTGCTTTTAGCCCTGCTGAACAACTGCCTGCTGATGGGAAGTATTGAATGAATTCCTTATTTTGCTTTGCTTGTGCATGCAGCTTTTGCTTTATCTATTAAACTGTCTCTATCTCAATCCATGAGTTTTTGTACTTTTACCCTTCAGATTCTCTCCCCATCCTGCTGGCAGGGAGTAAGCGGCTGTGTGGTGCTTAGCTGCCTTTCTGGGTTAACCCACAACAGGTTCTTATACCCTGAGAAATAAACATATTTTCCTAGGCACACCCTTGTCATCATTCATGGTCTGCAAGGTCCATATTGGATTCACTTGTAATTGTCTTTCTCCAAGCTACAAATCTAAGTTAAGTATTGTCTCCTCCTCTGAAACCATTCAACACCTCTCTTTCCTTGTTGCTGTTGGCTTGTCTGTGTGTTTTTCTCATTTTATATAACATTTTTGGGAAATCAATGATCAGATTGCAAACAGACCTCAGGATCCATGAGCCTTGGACTGAAATAATGACATGCTGATATTTTCTGTTTTGAGAACAAATCCAGCAACAGCTCCTAACAGACCTTTTCTATCACCTATCAACCAATGTGTTCCCAAAAATCTGGGCAAGGGAGTGAGCAACAAGGTGCAAAGCTTGTAGATGTTGTACAGTTCTACATGTTGATTACTGAGCACTGAACTGTTCATAATAAAGTCCATTTCCAAGGTGGTTGTAATAGAAAGTCTGTATCAACCTATATCAATGTTGTGCAGATTGGGGATCCTTTTCTCAATTTACATTACTTCACAGTCATTTGCAACTAATCTGCCTTTTTATTATCCATTGAGTGTTATTCATTCCTGTCTTCTGTGGTCATCTGTTGGACCAATCTGAGCAATGTGTTACATCTGCAAACTTCGTCACATCACTGTTTCCCTGCTGCAATCCTTTTCAATATGTTGGACACTGTGTGTCCTTGCAAAACTCTACTGCCAACTCCTTACCAATGTAAAAAAATTACCTTTTCCATATTTTTTTAACAAATAATGTGATTTGGAGTCATGGGAAATAGCCTTTCCTCCTAGACTTTTTGGTCAGGAATAGAGAAGAATAAATCTGAAAAATTAATATCTGTTCTTAAAGATTTGATTATTGCCCACAAATTTTGCCCAGGAATTTCCTCTTTTTAATCATTAGGGATCTGGTATTTTTTTCTGGCTTATTTTCCAGCTATATTGAGCTTAACTGAGTTCAAAGCATCCTGGGGAACTGGGTGGAGGGATGGGGACCCTCTATTAGGTGATATAATGTGTAAGGCCAGGCAGAACTGGGCCGTTGACTTATTACTGAAAATTTGTTAGTGATACCCTGGAGCATGATATGACTCAAGAAACAAAGGCTAAAAACACAACCCCAAAGCAAATGTTATTTGAACACCTACATCTTTCCCTACAGAAAAGTTTTTTAATATGTAAGTCATTCCAGTACTCTGTGGAGATTTTTTACACCCAGTTGCTCATTTCTCATGGGTTACCAGCAAGCCTTGAATTCACAATATTCAAAACCACATCAGAAAGCTGTTTTTCCAGTTTATGTATGGTTTCCACCCATGCAGCAAAAACAACACACATGTAATAGCCAAGGTCTCAAGGCTCAAAGTAGAACTCAAGTGTTTTCTCCACCAAAACCTAATACATGGACAAGCCTCATCAGCTGTCACCAAGCCGTGTTTCACAGTCCAGCTTTCTGGATGCTGGGCTGAATGGAATAAGAGAAAAGCACAACTAAAACTCAGGCAGGGTTGGACACCAAAGACGCAAGGCTCATAGACCGTTAGGACCATGGATGCTGTATTAAGCCAGGCTGCCTGGATTGGACTAAACAAAAGTAGTTACTGCAGTGCAGGTAAGTAGAGTAGCATTAGTACTAGTGCTATGGTAGGAGACACCACTGCAGCAATGCATGTCTGCCTCGGCTCTGGGAACAGCTGCGCTTATAGACAGCAGAGCTAAATGGAGTAACATCATTTCTGAACCTCTGGGGACGCTCACCCGTGTCCTCTGGGTATAAAAGACTGATTTTCAAGAACTTCAAGAACTAGACCATTTAGCATGTAGATGATAGCGCTATCCCCAGTGTGTCTCCCTATTGTCTGGCTGCTTCTAATTCTCCTTGTGGTGCCTTTGTGCAAGCTCTCATTTATCTGATCAAAGGTTGAATAAGGGTTGCCCTTAAGGTATGAGACCACTGTTCATGATAAGACTGTGAAATCTGCAGACATGGCCCCAGTGGACATGGGGTGAGACTCCTTCAGGGATTTTGGTAGAACTTAAGTCTCCAAAACTGTGATCCTGAACATTGCACCACTGTTGCCTTGGTTTGAGGCAAAGGCAACAAAGATACCAAAGATAATGAGGCCAGAGCACATACAATGCAACAATCAGTTAGAATTTAAAAAGACAAATGAAAATCTTTTACAACAATGAAAACAACAGAAAAATATAACTATTGAAAGCATCAGCAATCATGGGAAGCACATATTAGGAAATCAGGTGAAAAACAGATCAGTGATGAGGGAATTGCACGGCTGAGGCATGGATGTCTGTGCTATTGGCTGAAGTCTGAGCTGGAGGCTGAAACAGTGACTCCTACAAGAAAATAAATAATTTTATGAGGTTGGCAGATAAGTCTGTACCCAGCTGTATTGTACATGCAGACGATGGGAGTCATCTGACGGACGGCAGGCGTTTCAACTGAGAGCATTGTCCTGGTTGGCCACCATAGTCCAGGGAGCAAAATAAGCACTCATCTCATCTCAGACCTCTGCAAGTAAAACCCATGCTGCAAATGTGCCATTGTCAGTAAGGCAACTAGCTAAGATGAAGCTACCTGTGCTGCAGATATTTCCAGTGGGAGGAGAGGAATAAGGAGTAAGGAATTGAGTGGCACTTGTTAGGACTCCATTGGAGCTATGAAAAGCCCCTGTGACAGTTTTCAAGGATCACTGCAAATTTCTTAATTATAATTCTTCACAATTGCTAAAAAGTAACTGCAGGAAAATTGGATGAGTATGAGACATAGAAATGGGAGCAGAATAAAAAAATCAGAAGTTTATCAGCTAACACTAACCCCTTCTGTTTTAAACTCAGAGGGTCTATTTGCTGAAAAGGTGGAGGAAGATCTCCAGTGTCTGAGCTAATGCGATGCTAGAGTGGCTCAGGGAAAGTGTTTCTCATTCAAAAATGAAAGGTGCAACTACTGGGAAAGGTGCCAGTTAGACTTGATTAGATTTGTAAGATTAATTAAAACCAGACAGGTTCAGAGAATTGTGAAAAAGACAAATTAGCAAATTAGCAAATCAGGAAACCTATCTTTAGAAAAGGAATTAGAAAGAGTTTGGCTCCTTTATCATAGCAAATTTGCTTATCAAAGCATAGTTCTTTTGTGTTTTCAAAGATGGCTAAGCAACTACAGTAACAGTCCTAGTGATCAACATTTTTGTTGTTACAGGGTAAATATTCAATTTTTCAAGCCTGTGCAGTAGAAACCCTTTCAGCCAAGGATGGCTCACTGTTTCTTTCTTAGGTGGCGGTGGAGGTTTTCTTGTCTAACCTGCGTCAGCACTAGCCTATCTGTCTATTAAATATGTTGGATGGGTGTATGGTCTGGAAACAGGCATGCTCCAGCTAGGGTAACGTGTTAGACAAGGGAGACAAGATATATTTGTAAAGGACCACTGCCTTACCCAGTGGTTTGCAAATATCTTCTGTTTTGGGGTTAGTTTTGAATTTTTAAGGAGTCCTGGCTACGCTCCTGGTCAGAGTAAATAGTAAGAAACACAGTGCTCCTGGACGGGAGGAGGTGGTAACTCTCAAGATATGCCTAGCCCTAAGCTTTCTTTCCAAGTATTATCAGAGGAAAAGCTGTAAATTCACACGCAGTCAATGCATAGACAGTGTTAAAAAGGCACTAGGTGTTGATCATAACACAATGTTTTTCAGCCTGTGCCCCATGGTTGGTCCTGAGATCTGGTTTTCACCATGTCACACTCCTGATATGGTCTTTATCCTGAAACTTCCACTAAACAACCTTAAATAATATTGTCTGATACCCCCCTATATCAGAAGTTTTAATTACATTCAGTATCACTATAATATTACCTCCAAACTTGAGTAACATTAAAACACTTCCATTTGTAGATACAAAATGAACCTCAGATCAGGTCAGCAAAAATAAGATTGCATCTGCCAACAGAAGGCTAAAATTAAACTTTGAGTAATTTAAGGAACATGAGCTGTAACTGTCTATATATGGGGTATGTAAATTATACAGCCAAGCTCCTGACAAATCCTTCCCATTTCAGATCTTTTGGGAAAATCACCGATTGACCCACTGAGCGGTATTGAGAACTGAAGAAAAATGAGATTATAGACATATGCAGGAGATGAAGAACACCAGATTTGTCTCATCCCGACAACAGCCAATGGAAAATAGGTGTCTAGTCTGCAGTCCTTGTGTGGTTCTGTCTACCAACAGAGGAAAGAGTCCAGGTGATTTCATTTCCAAGATCAGACCTAAGATAGACTTTCTGGAGGTCTACCTTATAGAGAGGTAGCATCTTTCCATAGGCAGCAGACTGTGCCTTGGTGATTTGCATACAGTAGGATCCTACCTTTCTGGGAGAGAAATCCCATCGGAATTCTCTTGCCATAGACTATTATTTTAAGAAGTACCTTATAACCTTTTAGAGCTATGTCAGTTTGGGCATGATTTCCACTACAAGCTCCATTTAGAGCCATTGCCTTTAGGAAACTGAGAGTAAGAGTGTGCTTAAATAAAGAAGGAATGCCAGCCTACTGGATTTTTATTTCCAGGTTTGACCGTACCTCCCAAGACATGATCCTATCCATATGGACACAAAAATTAAATCCACGAATCCATCTTCAAAAAGTTTTTGGTATGAGCTTCATAATGTTGTAAAAATGATAATAGCTACTCAGAAGTATTTCTTGGATGCACAAAGGCCTTGACTTTCATCAAGGACTTTGAGTATGTCCACATTGCTGAATGGCTGGACCCTGAATCCAGAATTCTTGCTATTTTAATGCTCAGAAACATTCCATATTTGATATGCCGTCACATATTAAAACCAACCAAACACTAGTCAGTGGGAAGACAGCAACTAGCAGCTGCTAAGACGTGCCTAGGATGTTTCACTCAGGCCTGGCAAAAATTTCAAAACAGGCTCAAGTCGAGCCAAATCGCCATAGACACTACTTTGGCTCAACACAAGTCAGGCAAATTGGATTTTCAAGGTCAAGAAAGTGTTAGCAGTGAGATGTATCTAAACAAATACCATTGCTAACCCAACTGACTACGATTTTTGTATTTTAAGCATACATTGATTAAGGCAGCTCGGTTCTCATGATGCGAGAGGGGTACTGCACTCTTCTTCACATTGAGATTTCTGTCGGCAGATGGACCAACAGCTTCTGTGTCTGAACAGTAGATGAGGTGTATTTCTAGATGGCTGGCCTGTCTGCTGGTGAGCCTTAGAAACTGAGATTTGTAGCACACATCAGATGAA
Source organism: Calonectris borealis (assembly GCF_964195595.1). NCBI lineage: Eukaryota > Metazoa > Chordata > Aves > Procellariiformes > Procellariidae > Calonectris > Calonectris borealis. Next base: position 4,828,340 of record NC_134333.1, on the reverse strand, counting down.
GACATTTTTCAGTTGAATACATGACAGAGACAACTGAAAGTGCTGTGCATTATATCTGCATATTTTCAATACACAGCACAATTATTTAATCTTTATTATTTCATATTTAATGTTAACTTTTTAGTTCTTTAAAACTGGCCACTTGGATATTTTCCTGCCTTTCCATACAAAATCCAGCCACTAGTTTAGGTTGAACTGTTCGACTTGGCAGTGGAAAGGCCTGATGAGCATCACTGAGGCCCTATCACCAGTGTCAGGTGGAAGAAAACCTTCTACTTCCCGGCTACCAGCCCTGGTGAGTATGTGGGCAGTGTTCACTGGGCCTTGAGGACAGCAGTGGAAATCAAGAGCCCTCAGAGTGTCAGCTAAATTACGAAAGTGTAATTTAAAAGTCGGAAGTGACCTCAGAGTCACGTCCTCTGAGGGTTCAAACTGCCCAGGTCTGTACCGTGCCTACAGGGAGGGAGGAAGGGCTGAAGGCTTTCTTGCATCTCTCCTTGGCTCACCCACCCAGTAGAGCAGTGACTGCGGTGCAGGAGCTGGAAAGCAACAGAGCCAAGATAAATGCAGTGAGAAAGCATTAGCTAAAGACCTCTGATGACCTAGTTGGAGTGGCAATGACTCATATCTGGGCACAGAAGATGTGTAGCATATTGCAAGGGTGACATGAGTGACCGTCAGGTTTCTCCTTGGCACGTGTGTGTTGGGCCGTATGTTGCCATTGTAAGCCTTGAGCTGTCACATGGATGAGAGGTCCTCAGTTGTGTTCAGGGTCCTAATGAAGGTCCCACTGCCTGTTAGACATACGCTTAGGATTGAGTAATCCAGGAACTGTCTAACACTTTGCATCTTTTGTAGCACTGCTGTTGGCCTCAGCAAAGGGCGTCTCAAGTCACAGAAATGATGGCTGAGAGGATTGCTGGAGATCTCTAGTCCAACAACCTGCTCAGAGTAGGACACTCCCCAGCACCAGCCCAGGGTCACCAGGGCTTCGTGCAGCTGAGTCCTGCAAATGTCCAGGAGGAGGGAGCCTCCTCATCTCCACGGGCACCTGGCTCCAGGCCACACCACCCTGGAGCAAGGAGGGTCTCATGCAATCATGAACCTTTGAAGTCCCAGCTTGTGGCAATTGCCCTTTGCTATATTGCCTGGAACTATGGAGAAAAGATTGGCTCTATCGTATTTGTAAGAGCCCTTCAAGAAGCCATAGGCTGCTGTTGAACAGCCCTCAGTCTTCTCTTGGCCAGACTAAATGAGCCCAGGTCCCACCGTCTTTCCTGGTGAGCCCTGTGCCCCAGATCCTTACCACCTTGGAAGCATCCACTGGCTACTCTCCAGTTTCTCTACATCCCTCTTGAGCTGGGAGCAGGGGGGGCACTTCTCAACACAGTATTACAAGTGCCCCAAATGCCAAGCAGAGGATGACAGCTCCCCTCAATCTGCTGCCCACACTCCTCCTCCCAAGGTAGCCCAGCATGCACTTCATTTTGTTTGGGATGAGCACAACTGTGGGTTCATAATCCTGCTGGTAATCACTGTCACCGGTTCCCCGCCTGCATACACACAACTGTGTTGGTGGGGTGTGAAGTGTCTACCTGACCACATCAAGGTGAGTGTTGACACATAGCTGGGGAAGCAAGTCAGCATGTAGAACGGCTGGTATGTGAATTTGCTCGCTGGTGGCCTCCAGCATCCCCAACACCCTGCAGCCAGCCCTGAGCTAAGAGTACCGGGTGGCCAGAATTCCCCCCTGAATTTCCAGTGCTCTTGCACAGGGTTCCTTAGGCAGATGCTTCACTTTGTCAAATACTGCTTTTAATGAACAATTCAAATGAAAAGCAATCAGTTTGCAATTAAACAGCCTCTTAAAAGCTCTTTGTCACCGCTTAAATTTACTTCTAAATTTAGTTAAAAGAATGGTAACAGAGATTTCTGGCTTAAGGGCAGAAACACTTTTAAGTTTGTGAGTCAGAGCCTTTCTCCTTATGTTCATCTGGCTCCAGGCTTGTGTTGGCCCTGCAGGACAGAGTGGATCTCTGGGCTGGGACACTCCATGAGACATGAGTGGTTAGTTTTCGAAGGAATGAGGCTTCCTGATATTTAGGGAAATGTGTACGTTTCTTATTGCTCTTTACTGCTGTGTTCTAGTAGCATTTTGAAGCTGTTACCAAACTCAGGACTCCACTGCACTGCACTCTGCCATGTAGGCGAAAGAGAAAATCATCAAGAGATGCTACCTGGCCATGCTAACACTCTGCCAAGACCTGGAGGATGTTGAGGTTCACAAGGCTGTACATCCTCAGAAAGCTCTCCTCTGGCAATGATTAGGGCTGCCCATGTCTGTTTGCTGTACAGGACAGACAACGAATCTGAATTTCAGCTTGATCATGGAAAGCTCTTGCTTTCATGGCGTGGACTAACCATTCCATTTGGCAGGGTGGTGATATGGATTCCCATGGGCCATGCCTGCCTGTGGAAAATGCTGAAGAAGACCTTTATGCTTGTGGCATAAAGAAGATCCTGAATGCTTGTGGCCATTTAGCTATTGACAACTGTTTTCATGAGCAGCCACGCGTCACCCCAGCATCTCTGATCATTACCTCTGGCCTCACTGCAATCCCCAGGTAGCTTCACCTACAGCTCTGGCAGACAAGCTTTGACACATCTAAGGGCAGCAGTCTGCGGCATTACCCACCAGCCGCCGGCGGGTGTTAACGCCCCTCCAGCAGTGTCAGCAGAAGGCGATGTGTGGTTTATGCATCAGCTCTTCCAGTTTAGAGCTTCACGTGCCAGCGCAGGCTGCTGGTGGAGGTGCTTTGGCTTCGTGTGCCAGACCAGGAGCCAGAGCAGCACCTCTGGGCTTGCATGGTAAGTGCCGTCAGCTCTGTCACTGACAAACTCCATCATTATCTTAGTCATTTTTCCCCAGAACTGGCTGCATTTTAAGCTGTAGGAAAATTATATGTGGGGTCTTTTTGTTCCTTTGTTGTGCTACAGCAGCTGGATTTGCATCAGGAAATCCACTCTCGTAGTCTGATGCTGCACTTCAATTTTATTCCTTTTGAATAAAGATTTAAGGGCCACATGCCTATAACAAAACACAGGCTACAGGATATAAATGTTTTGAACCTTCAGAGAATAAAAAACCCAAGACTGCCAAGAGAATGAAGTCTCCCACTCATTCCAGCAAGGTAAGACACTAAAAGTTAAAGAAGACAAGTTACATGTCACCTCAGACTACATCTACCTGCAAATGGTTTTCACATACAGGTTTTTCCTAATGAGGAAGCTACTGTGGGACCAGTGAGAACATGTTTTTAAGTTTCTATGTGCCTCTTCCTAGGGGCCTAAGGCCACTGGGATCCTCAGCCAGCTGCCAAAGCCTCCAGCTTCCCCTGAAAACATTTCCAAGGTATAGAAATAAAATTTAATAACATATGACGGACAAAGCCATTCTTCTAGTTGCCAAGTCATCTGCTTAGAGACCAACGAATGCTGGATGGGAAGATGCACTTGGTGAGAGTCAGAGTTATGGGCAGTGACCGATTAATACGATGTCTTGAGGAATGATGAGAGAAGTGGGGCTAAATGTTTTACTCCCTGTTTACCAATGACTCCAAATCTGGCTCCTTTCTCCAGGCTAGTGACACACCAGAGGTTTTCAAGACTTCTTGGTGAATGATGCTCATGGAAGAGGAGACCATTTGGTGTTTATTCTCAGTTCATGGGTGGAGCTGTCTCCCTGATTGTCTTCTTTAGCCCCTGCACATGTATCAGCATCCCGGGAGCGGTTTCTAGTTGTTTCCTGGGCCACAATATCTCTGTTGGCCTGCACTGACACAGCTCTGGCCATGGGCTAGATTTTAATCTAAATTCTCTCAGGACATTATCAGAAAGCTCTGGGCCCATCCATCAGTCTGTCTATATGCTGCACTGAGTCTTTCACACTTTGATCCCCCCCAACCCCAATGACTCAGACATGTTCTGTTATCCATGCTGTCATTAGGGTATTCGGGATTAAAAAAATGACCGCAGGAGTGATTGGTGTCACCACCATCCCTTGTGCTGGCACCTAAAAAGGCTGTTGCCATGACCCATGACTGCTGCCTGTGGGGCAGGGGTGCCAGCCACAGCCCTGCTGCCCACTTTACTTCCATCTATGCCATCCCTGAAGGGTCAGGAAGAGCAGCAGTGCTGGTCTCCGTGGCCTCACCACATCTCTCCATCTCTTCCTTCTCTGCCTCTCTTTTAGCAGCAGTAACCCAGACAGCATAAGTGTTGGATACATATCTGAGGAAGCTTTTTTAGCTTCAGCTCCTCTTGTCAGCACTCTCGCAGGCAGCATTTAGATGACCTTTTCCCATCTGTGCCCCATTTGTTTCCTTTTCACTGCTGTAATAGGATGGAAGCATGTGAAGAAGGGTTGGACCTATGGCAAAATACCACCCCTGCTCACTGAAGGTTACATCTACGGTCTGTGCTACCCCTGAAACTTGCTCAGGCATTGCCTGGGAAAACGCTAGTTGGTCAGGGACAGGATGATGTCAGGGAGTTGCTAACAATCAAACAGGCTGGATTGCAAACTCCCTTCTTGGCTTTGCAGCCCAGTCCCTCCACCTTCCCGCTGCCACCAGTAAGCCTGGACACTGCAGATCTGTATTTGCACCACAAAGTCCTTCCCTTTGCATGCCGTCTGTTCAGACTGCTCCCCGTGCCAGGAGCTGAGGGCTTGAGCCTCACTGCCTTGCATATAACATTTCACCACTGAGGCCAAGGGCAGGATCCACCCTCCAACATGATGGCGTGCAAGCTGAAGGGTTGCTGTTGAGTTATGCTCTCTCTAGATAATATAACCAGGTGGCTAGCATCCTTCCCTGGCCCCTCATAAAAATACAACTCAGTGCAAACCTTCAGCAGCTTCATCTTTTTGCTTTTATCCCTTCCACCCTACTGTCATCGATGTTGTGCTTGCTGACATTGTCTGACTGCACTATGGAGCAGCCGGATTATTCCAGCCACCCCTAAATTCATTTACAAGGTGCTGAGACCCCGTTCTCATTGCATTTCCTTTCCTCGTGCACATTCAGACACTTCCTCCCCACTACAGGCATAAATGTTTTTCCCATTTATGCCCCAAAGCAGAAATGATCTGTTTTGATTTTGCTGCCAAAATATTCCCTATACAGTAGAAAAAGACCCAGAAAGGTTGCACCAGCAGGACTGGGCACTATCTGTCAGCAGTCTTGGGGTCCTGCAAGATGAACAGAGTTCTAGAAGGTCTCGTATTTAGCAGAGATGGGTTTAGCTGAGGATAAAGAAGCACTGATGATCTCCTGTCCAGCCTGGCCTGGAGGGGTGCAGGAGCCCAGCGCAGGGGACTGGGCTGATGCTGTGCCCCATCTTTACTTCCCTCCCCCTGTTTTGGGGCGTGTTGAACCCTGCAAGTGGGACTCATCCCCCAAAGTCTGCTCTGTGCCTGCCTAAAGATCAGAGGATCAGGAAGACGACTGGAAAAGGATGCTTTTTCAAGAGTATATATCACATCATGCTAGAGCACACTATACATAAGATCTCAGCTCCACAGAGCAGATATTCAAAGCCTTCAGTGGGACTGAAGGAGATATTTAATTTTGTGTGCCGTGGGAAGCATTGTCTCTGCCTGAGCAGCCAGGGAGCCCTGGCCCCCATATTTCTGCCCTTTTGCTCCCTCAGCCTTCAAGGAACCTCTAAAACCTATGCCGTTTTTGATAGCCAGTCAACCCTACGTGGGGCATCTCATCCCTTCAGTGCAGTGGACACCCTCTGGCATTTTGGTATTGCCAGAATCTCCAAAAAATATGCAAGATGCGGTTCTATTGAATGAAATTCTGCGGATAGCTTGTTCAACTCCCTCCTTTCTTGCCTTTCTGCTGCTTGCCATGCCCCTGGTGTTTCTGTCTTATATGTCCTCTGTATTGTTCATTTTGGGTTAACTTGTAGGGATTTTGGAGAAGGCAAGACATGGGGCAGACACCTGTCTGCAGCGTCTTCTCCTGAAAACAGGGAGAGACATTTTGCTCACGGGGACATTTTTGCTTCACAGGGAAAAAACCAGACCTTTTCGTCAAGAGGATTTCGGTTCCTCGCTCCGAGAGTCAAAACCCTCCTTGATTTAGGCATTAAAGCCCGATTTATATCAAAGCCTGAGGCAGGTCAGGAGCTGGTGAGACCCTGGGAGAGCTGATGTCGCGGCAAGGTGCTGTTGCCCCATGCAGATTCGTGCCTTTAGATCCAGCCATGCAATTTTGGCCTGTTCTACAACCCACCGCGCACCCCCGTTCAGACACGCCGGTCCCCAGATGAAGGAGAAAAGGGATGTAAGGAATCAAAGTGATGCGGTCTATATTTCAGTAGGCTCCCCTGCCCCAGGCTTAGATCCTGAAGTTAGGCAGCCACGCTCAGAGCGAGGAAATAATTTAATTCTTCAGGAAAACATGCTGTGATTTAGCCATTTCATGAACCAGCGTAGCTTTTAAACGTTTCCTGAGCGTGGACTTCTCATTGTATTCTCAGTCTTTCTCTACTGGAACTGCACATTTTCATTCTCAAAGTCCATGGTAATAAGCGGATTATTAAAAAAAAATCAGCTTTTCCCTTCTGATTTCTAAATATTCCCAGACATGGCAGTCCATTTCCAAGTTCACTCCCACCTACTTCTTGCCATCTCCATGTTGGCACTGAAAGGATCTAATTCAGTAATAAGAAAAAAGACTTTTCTGGAAAGGCGAAAATAACCCAAGAATCTCAGTAGCACCGAATTCCAACATCTCTCTCTGTGCCCTACAGATCATTAGGCTTACAGCCCCTACCTGGCACAAACAGAAACTTAACAAGATATATTCCAATGAGAAATCCTACACGATAAAGAGGGAAATTAACTGAAATATTCTGTTATGCAACTGGCTGTCTGCTGTATTTAAATGACCTGAAATGTTTTATTCTGTATTTTTTGTTCTAAAGTGCTTCCGATTACATTTTGTTAATATAGTTATTTATATACTGTTATATTTATTTTTAAAATAAATAACTCAGGTTTCTTATCAGCCACGTTATAAGAGATAACCAATTCTTTTAAAAATTATTTTTATTGTTGGTGCAAGGAAATAAATGACATTTCCATAATTAGAAAGAAAAAAATCCATCTTTGAGGAATTTTACTAATGAATATTTTCTCAGGTGCCATTTGCGTTCTCAGCTTATTTGCTGGACTAAATTCACATGACAGAATACAACAAAAGAACAGAAAGAAGTCCAAAAACTGCAGCAGCCAAAAAGAAAATAGAATTAAATTTTTTTTAAAGGATTGATCACAATTTAATAGAAAGGAAGAAAATACCTGCTACACAGTCATGCAACAGACAAAATTCCTATTGCACAAGAAAATAAAAATGCATCCTTTTACATCTAAAACAAATGCCTATTGCTACAGTGACGAAAATGGAGAAATTAAGAGTGGTGGGGAAGACTCCATTTGCGCAAAGGGAAACCTAGACATTGCCCTTTAAAAATAACCCCCAAACTTTTCATTAATTACCAGTCAAATCTGAAGAAATTATGCTTAGAATCAAACATGCAGTCGTGGCCAGCTCAGCAGGGCGAAGGGTGAAAAGGAAGGAACACGCATACACACAAATCCCATAGTTAATAATTAATTAATTCATTAATCAATCATAGAAAGAGGGAAGGGGGGGAAGAAATCTTACCACCAAATTGGGTAACCGGCTAAGACCTTTGTGCCATTGAAGAGAAAAGATAAAATTAGTCCAAGCAGGTGGTAATCCATTAGTCCAGGCTGGTGCAAGAGGAAAATCTCAGCGAAGTTTTCAGAAAAACATTAAGTACGAAAAATGAAGAATCCCCCTCCTTCCAGAAAAAAAAAAAAAAAAAAAAAAAAAAGAGTTAAACAAAGTCCCTTGTAGTGCGGATGACTTTCTGGCTTGTCAGAAACACACCTCTCCAAGCCTTTTCCCTGTAGATCATCCAAAAGCGTCTATTAAAAAGTGCAGGGCTTGGGGATGTCAGCAGGCAGCCAATCAGACCGCATGGCCCAAGGTAAGGGATGAGTCTCAGCTCAGGGCTGTCAATCATGCTCTCCTCCCCCTCCACCCCACAACTTTGTTCCTAGCCCTCGCTTCTACAGACAAACCCTCTTTGCAAGAGACTTTACTGGGGCAGTGAGATTTTTGGTGGTGTTTTTTTTTAATTTTTTTTTTTAAATTTTTTTATTTCTGTTTTTTTTTAATTTCACTTAGAAACCCAGGATGCACAGACACTGCTTCTGGCTTGGCATGCCAAGACTTTGCAAGGTAAGGATGAAGGGTGACCGTGATTGCGCTTAATCTCACAGTGGGGGTGAGATAGACAACTTACTCTTTAGATGGAGAGGGAGGTGAACATTAACCCTTGCAGGAGACAGAGCTAATGGGAGCACCAAAGAGGCAGAATAACCCTCTGAAAGTGTTGATGTGAGCCACGTGGGCAAAACTGGTTATAAACTTTAAATGAAATCTGCACTGCCCAGGTTCTTCAAAGCGTGTGGGTGGGATGGATGGAGGGGGGAAGCAGTGGCAGCCTGGTTTTCTATTGAGGAAAGAATGCCATGTCATGGCGAGAGTGGAGCAGGCAGATGGGAAGATGTCCCATTAACTACTTTCTTGTGAAGTGCATCTCTGGATGCCAGAAGATGAAAATATTATCAAAAAACCACATACATAAAACAAAAATCACAAGCATTATCACTTCTCTATAGAGGTTGCATGTTGCAAATAGATGCAACAAAGATTTTCCTTGAAAATCCTTGTTATTGCTTAGAGGCGCTGTTTTTACAGGAGCTATTGTGTCAGAGTAGCAGATCTAGGGGGTGACTCAATAGAATGGGACAAAGAAACGGGAGAAGTCAAAAAAGGTGCTTTTGCTCATAAAGCATACTCAACCATCGCAGCTCTATTGCCTGCAGTGGAGCTGCCCAGTTTATAACCATCTGGAGGTTGGGTGCTTTAGGAGTAGCCAGCAAATCAATTTATTGCAGAGCAATGGCTATAACAGAGGTCCAAGGTCCTATCTTGGGCAGCCCAATGCATCTCATGGTTTTGAAAGTTATAGACCTTCTCCTGCTATTAAGGCTCTGGGTACAAATGCATTCCTTGTTGCTATCTAATTACTGGGATGCACCTGCCTCATGCCTCTGTCATTCTTGATTCCCACTTCTTATAGATTTTAATGTATTTGGACACTGAGTTAGTGCAGAGCTGTTCTCATAAGTGGTAATTGGTTTCCTGGCCATCATGCCTCCAAGAAAGGACATCCTCCAGCTCTGCGCCTTACCTCTTCATCAGTCTCTGCATCTGCTGCAAGGACTATGTGGCCAAGCTTCTCCAGGCTTAGTCCAACGGGTTTTCCAGCTGTCTATGACCCATCATAGATGTTAAACATGGCTTGTTCCTCTTGTGGGGTTTCAAATTCCAAAGGGTATATTGGGTGTAGTCTATCCTGGCAAATCTCTTACCTGGCACCCAGCTATGTTTTATTGAACGCAATCACTTGGGTTTAAGAAAGTGATGATTTTTAGATGAGCATTTGGAGACACATTAAATTTGGATTTAATCTGTTCCACTAAATTAAACACTACCTGGGAATCTTCGCTAATTCTTGAACTCTATTGTCCATGTTTTTAGCTATGAAGCATGGACCCTGACATGGGCCTGACCTGACCAACTTGCACAATTTGGGGTTAGTGTGGAACAGGAACTATTCCAAATAGACTCTTAAGATGTGACCCACCTCTTCTGGAGGTTAAATTAGTTTAGCAAGAAGGATGAAGGCAGTCCTGCGTCCCTGTCTCTCTGGTTCCAGTGCCAGGGAATGGTCCCGGGCTTTTAACTTACTGGTTAAAGTAAGCCATGGAGTATGTGAATTGCCACTAAAGAGCCTATAAGTCTATCTAGCAAAAGCAGACCTTAAATTGCTACACAGGTTTGTACCTCTATTGGTGGATGTTTTGGAGCTGCACAAACAGAATAAGGATTAAAAGTACTGAGCGAAAGCATTTCCATCATTAAAATGTCAAACTGTTAATGAGGCAGCAAAAGGAGAGACTGAAGTGAGATATCTGAGGTGATACCACAGGTGACTGACATCCCATGGAAAAGGACAAAAAAATCCCCACACTGCAGAAATCCAGCTGGGGAAAGCTTTTGAAATCTGAATCGAATGATTGGTTGGACCATGTGTGGACACTCAGCCAGATAACAGAGAAAAAGGATTTCCCCATCATCAAGGTCTTGGTAGTTGGGATGTTCCTGTCCATCAGACACTGGGGAGCATTACAAAGTGCTCTTTATCCATTTCTTGATGCTAGGATTTATAAATCAAACCAATAAGAAGCTACAAAGTGCTGCTTCTGCAGACAGCCAAGTGGGGGAAAGTGACCTAAGACCCAAACCCCAGAGACTTTATTTGTTGTTGTGCATTGGGCAGAGAGCTCAGTGTGGCCTCGGGAAGTGGTGCATTACAAAAGCAGCAGAGATGCTAAAGCACCCACCCATACCCCAGTAACTGCCCAACAGACAGGTTTTGAAAGACGAACAGCATGTTGGTAAAGATTTGATCCCAAACAGACTGAAGCCAGGGGAAAGCCCTCTATAGACTCTAGCAGGTATCTGAAGAAGTTTCGCGAGTTGCCTGTCCTCCCACATCTTTTAACTTCTCCCATCCATTGCTCTCTTTGTTTGCTCTGAACATCATGGACTGTTTGTCCCAGCATCATGAGGAATTCATGTTGTCCTACCTTTTGGGAAGAGACTGTGATTCGAGTGTGTCCGCAGTTGCTTTGGCTTGGAGATCTTGTGAGATCCTGCGAGATCCTGCGAGTAGGAGGTACTTATTGTCTCTAACCCTGTTCATATGTGACTCATAGTGAGTCTTGGCTCCCAGTTTCTCCCACTGAAATGAGTAGAAAAAAGAGTAGAAAAACAATGGCAGGTTTCAGTTGTGTCTTCGGTTGTATCAGCCTAGATCCCCGAAGCCTTAAAACGGCAGACATGTCTCACCAAGGAGTATGACCTGTCTCACAGGGATGAAGACTACGTTGTCCGTTAAATGAAAAGACTTACTTTCAGTCTTCTCTGCTGTGAAATGAAAATCTGATGCGTACATGCTAAAATTATCCTGGGCATATTTCATGCTAGCCTGAACAAATATTTATAAGTTCTACAGCAAACATTAATTTAAAATGTAATTTCTAAGAGCAAATGACAGTTGTCCAATTTCAAAATTTCACTCATAGATACCTCCTTGTGCTGCTGACTGACAGTTTTATTTACTGAGGGTCTTTTCAATCACATTGGTCAGTCTAGTTTGGCAATATTGACTCTTATAGACCAGTTTCAATATGCCCAGAAATGAAAAAACTTGAGGAAGCTAGAGGTTTGGCTGCTCAAGAAAAGTCCTGTTGCCTTTACAATGTCAGTATAAAGGTCCTTCTGTATTGTGCTAACATTGTGGTATTGCAAACTCAACCACTGTAGGTGCCAAGGCATCTGGAGGGTTCTTTGGTTTATTCTAACGACAGTCCAGCAAATGAGCATTGTAATCACATTGAAAACATGCCTCTTCTTCCCACAGTGCTCTAACTTTTGTCACTTTTCCCTTCTTTTAGCTTTTCTTCCTTTCTCTGTCAGAATCTACCAGCCGGAAGAAATCAAGTGCCGGGGGAACGTGACGGGACCATGGAGTTTCCTAGATTTGTTCTCATCCTGCGTTTCAACATACTGAGCCACCGATGAATGTGAGCCACTAGGAATTCAAACCCTCCCGGTGCAGTTCAGCTGCCCTTGGTGGAATTACCCCACGGTCAGCGTGACGTGAAGAGGATGACTCAAACCGCACAGCGAGTGGCAAGAGATGGATGACCTGGGATGACCTAACACAGGGGATTTAGATGCGTGATTCGGTGTGTTGGGGAAGGCAGGGAACGTACAAGACCTGTGATCCATGATGCAGCACTAAGCAATGATATCAGAGCACTTGATTTGCTGGTCGACTCCTGTTCACTGGTGAAGGGTGGCTTAGGTGGGTGCTAGACGTTAAATTGCACATTTGGGCACTTCTGGGCATGGCCAGAAACAGAAACTGAGAAGGTGGGTCCCTCAGGACCATGGTCCTTTAGGGGGTTTCAAGTCTTAGAAGCAGCTGAGTTTATTGTTTTGAAGATCTAAATTTTGGTCTTAGTATCTGAAGTGGAGGTAAAATAGCAAATTAGTTCTTTGATGGCTCTAGCCGTCAGTCCTGAAGTACGTAATTATTAAAAAGTGTGTAAAGAACTGAAGAAATCCTTCCCCAAAGCATGAAGGAGCCGTCTGACTGCCTTCCATCTTAAACCACTCAAATCCTGTGTGTTTCTGAAGGCTGTGTTTGCTGCTATCTTATGACTGGTAACACTAACATTTCTTTCTAAACTTACTTGTTCCTCAGTTTTCTTGGTCAAATCTCCTTTCTCCTAGATCCTTATGTTCCCTCTGGCTCTAACAGACTGTCCTTCTCTGCTCTTTCTGGTTCTTCATATCTCAGTTCATGTTAGCTGGGCACACCAAGGCAGCTGGAAACAGCAATCCTGTGTTAACACCTGAGTAGAGTGATTTAAAGAAGAGCCTCGATGGGTATTACATCACTTCTGATCTCCTTTGGACAGGAACATCTTTGTATATTTCCATGTATCTTCTCAATGTGCTCCATCACCAGTGATCTGGGGGGTACGCTCCAGCACGTTGACATTGCATGGACCAACTTAGCATACCCCTCACTCCTGTTAGGTGTCTCATCTCCACGTTTACTCCAGAAAAGCTTTAATACTCTCTCCAGGTAAGCTCATGGCTTATGCAGGAAGGCTGCCTTTCACATTTGCCTGCCTGTTATGTGGCGGCAGTTGATGTGTAAAGCTGTTAGGTGCCTACAGGAGATGTAGCCACAGGGGAAAAGTATCCACCGTTATAGGAAAACAGATCTTCACCTGTTCAAGATGAGCACCATGATGTTGTTTCTACTTGATATTTTTTTGGAAATTCCACTTTGCTGAAGACACAGGTATAAAGCAGAGGAAAGTCAGGCTTTAGCTGAAGGTCTGATGGCTGTTGAGAGGATGGTAATAGAAAGCTCTCAGTTTAGCAAAACCTTTTAACATTGTTTTTAATGTTTTAGGAATAACTTTAGGGCTTTTTTTTTCCCTGCAAATAGCCTTATCTCACTCCAATTTTTACAAACTATTCTCAGCTCATGGTATAGAAATCCTACACTTCCAGTGATGGTATAAACTCTTTTGAACCAAACTTCTGCTGCGATATCCCAGAAGGTCTTGTGGCTAGGGGACTGGGACTTCTGTTTTTGTTTGTTTGTTTGTTTAGAAACAAAAGATTACATTTTTAAAACATTGGTGGAGTAACCTCCTGTAGTACCTGTTGTCATATCCAAACTCAAGAAACTTGGGTTGTGTTCTCAACTTTGCCAATGACTCCTCATATGATTTTGATGGCTCAGGTTCCTTATCTGTCCCCGTATTTCTCACTTATAAAACTTGGGAAATAATTGCTTCTATGTGTATCCTATTATTTCTGTCAGGAGAGAACTGTCTCACCCTCTGTTTGCGCAGACCTGAACTAGAACATTAAGGGACAGCTATGAATCACAGACTTAATAATAAAAATATTTTTTATTATCAACAGGACTGCTGTTACTGAACATATGAGCAGAACTGGAATCCCAGTCCTCGTATTTGAAGGGCAGAATGAATGATAAATGGTGCTCCCAGTGGTTTAGTTCTTCTCCTCTTTTTTATTCACTTATATCTTGTTCTGTGGGCAGGGAATCATAGGAAATATGTGAAGTGGAAATGCTGACTGCTGGCTCTTCCACCATTGCCAGTAAGACAGAAATCTTCTAAGGACACTTTATCTCAGGGCCTGGGTGCCACTGAACTGGAGCTGTTACAGACTTTGAACAAAAACATCTTTCTTTCACTGTTACCTACTTAAATTCCTTTAGCGCCTCACAGTTCAAACTCTGGTTAGATTTTCAGATCTTTCATCTTGACATGGAGGTGTTGAGAAAAAAATCACTAATGAAGCCCTAAGACACACGTTTTTTTAGTGACTATGACAACTTGGAACACAGAGAGCTAGCAATGAAACCCGCCTCAAACTTCAGTAAATACAAGGACATAAATATTATGTTTGACTGGCACAGTTTTGCCTGAAATGGTGTTGGCTCACATTGCATCATGTGAGGACACTGCTTCAGCAACGGACGTAGAAAGAGGCAGTACTTGTGGTGAAGCTTTAAAGTCTTTTCTGTTAACTTTCTATCCTTCTACCCAAGTCATCCCTACTCTCTTCTGAAGTAAAGGGAGATCCAAGTCTGGTAGAATAGGACACCTATCCCATCAGCCATCAGTTATTAGTGGGAAAATTTTTCCAGACAACTTTTAAGGTTCTGTTCAGTTTTCATCTGAGCAGCTTCGGGCAGGCTAATGCCCGCTGGAAAAGGTCTCAGAAGGATTTCTTGCACATTGATGTGATTTTTTTCATCAATGTGAAACAATAGCTCAGGGTACAGGAGAGGTATGACCAGGATGGTTGAGTATGTGTAGAGCCCTGATTGCCAACGTATGTGTACGTGGTCTACATATAAGTGAATGTGAGCAAGCATAGATGGTTGAGGGTGGATAAGCATGTATAGATCAGTGGTCATAGTTATATAAGGCCTTGCTGGTGGAGAAGCAGCCTCAAGGCAAGTTCCAGAGATTTCTGGAAAACAGGTCCATCATAAAAAGCGCTGTATGGCTAGTGCACGTTGTCTCTCTGAAATTCTGTAGCGCAGGGCAATTTTACACCTTGTGTTCGAGGCCAGCCTTGCGCTACGGGAGAGGCAGGGCTGCCTTTCACAACGGCAGTAAATCTGACTAATTGGACTAGCTGAGTATATGAAGAAACCATGCCCCAGGTCTTGGGCTTGTTTGAAGACAGCTCTGTCTACCTTGACATCTGGAGGAATGCATCCCAGGGACGGGGGGAAGGGATGGAGAGCAAAGAGAGCAGAGTCATTCCTCTCCCTTCCTTCCTTCCCCAGGACTCCAGCCTAGCAGTATCCTGGAGGCTGGAGAATACACAGTAAAAAATGAGACCAGGTATTTTTTGCTCCAGGCTGTGACTTTCCACGATGTTGTAGCTGGAAATCATGGGGCCCTCTGACATAGGCCAGTGCTTGTGCTGTTGGAGCAAAAGGAGCCACGTGCACTTACGTCAATGTTGCATATCTCCTGGGCTGTTTGGTCAGCCGTGCTGTAGGGTAATGGTAGGCACTGCCACTGGAGCACTGCTGGGATGGGAGACCTTCTCCTTGCTGAGACTCTGCCACCTGTCCAGGCTGCAAGGAGCTCCAAGGAGCTGCACCCCCCATGCTAATGGTACTGCCAAAGGTAGGGATTGATGATGGAGATCTCAGTCTTTCTTGCATCTTGGGTTATCAGCTGCATTCGCAGAGTGGGTGTGAGACGCATGCTGGATCTGGCATTGCTGTGCATGGCCAAGACTTTGACTGACCAAGGGCACGGTGCTCCACAGGTCCCCAGCAGCCCTTGCTGTGCCTGAACACCTGATGCAAGAGGAGCTCTGCTCAGACTTGGCCTGGTTCAGCTATGCGCGGGCACGGCAGAGCAGGGATGCCAGCACTGGATTGTCCCGTGCCCCTTCTGAGACAGCTCAGCCTGAAAGATCAGAGAATCACAATTTTTGCTTGATCACTATGAGGATGTTGGGCTGAACTGTAAGAAGATAAAATACTGGGGAGGGACGAAGTGGTGGGGATGGGACAAATGTCCCAATGGGAAGCTGGGCTGGGCTTTGCTGAGCTGGGGATGGGACTGAGCTTTGTTGAGCTGGGGCTGGGACTGGGCTTTGTTGAGCTGAGGCTGGGCTGAGGCTGAGTTTGGACTGGGCTTTGCTGGGCTGGGTCTGGGCTTTGCTGGTCCAGGGGATGAGAAAAGGCGAAGGCAGCTGGCTGGAGGCAGGCAGGAGGTCTGGAGCGGTGCCTGCAGAGCAGCCTGGTGGGGATTCAATCCGGGAAGTTTTAATGACACAACAACAACAACAACAAAAGAGGAAAGGGGGGAAAGGAAGAAAAGGCTCCTGCAGGGCTGGTTGCCACGGAGACCCCAAGGAAGTTTGAACCAGTCCTGCTCTTTTCACAGCCGCCTTTGAGCCAAGGAGGGAATTATGGCTGGCGATAAAAGGAGACATGTGGCCCTTTGCTCACAGGGACCGGCCTCTGCAGTTACGAGTCTTCGGCTCATTTTCCCCCTTGTCCCCTCCTGCAATTATACATTCGGATCTCAGGAAAAAAAAGAAAAAAGCAAAAAAAAAAGAAATCTAGGACAAGTTGTGCACCCTTTGCCCTGGGGACCCATCCCTGCAGGGCAGACCACTACTTCTTTCAGCCCATTATTCCCCCCTCCGGAATGCGCCGCCCCCATTTCCTCTGTAGTTATGAAATTTTTACGTGTTCAGAGCTGACAAACAGCTTGCGCCGTCTGTCGTCACACCAGCCCCTGCAATGATACAGCCTCCACGAGGGAGGAGGGGCTGAAGACCTTTTCCAGGGAAGCTGGAGACAGTTTTCTTGCTTGCCACAGCTCTTGGGTTTTTGGGAGGGATCTGGCTGACCAAATGCCAGAAATTAAAGTGAAAGGGATAAATTCAGCTCTGTGCTGCCTCCTCCAATTTCTTCAGTGACAGTTGCATAATGCAAGCCTTGAAGTTGTGTTGTAGTGCTCAGGTTATGCTCTTGGGTCTTCCTCTTCGTGGAGTTAGAGCTCGATACTTGCACTTCCAGTCCATGGTGTAATATGCTGCAAAAAATCCTGCTCAGGCCCATTTGATGTTATACACAAGGGACAAAAAGGCAAAGGGAAGGCAGAGGTGCCGGCAAGAGAAAGGCACAGCACAGCACTGGGGCCAAAGCATATCTCAGCCTGCAGCTCTCACCTCCTGGCCAGCTGGACTCAGCTGGGTTAACAGATCCCAATTCTCGTTTTTCATGGGTTGTCAGGGGTATTCAGGTCTTGGACCTTTGGTGCTGAGAGTGAGCTGTGAAAGAGCAGGTATGGCTGGGGACATGGAGCGGTGACCGAGGCTGGGCTCTGCTCTCCCTCCTGGCTCTTAGGACGTTGCTCCAGAGCCCATTTCCCCCTCTTGTGCTGAGCTGTGACAGGAGTGAGGCAGGGGGACAGAGGGGAGAGGCCGGGGCAGGGTGGGTGACCTGCTTCTGGCTCTCACCCTACAGTAGCCTTCTGCTGCTGGCAGCAGAGCTACTCCTGGAGCCAAACACTGAATGGGACTGGAGGGTCAAAGTGCCAACGCAGGGGCTGGACTGATGGAGTTGATATGATTGTGCAGTTTGTTTCCATCAGCTTCTCGGGTTTCTTTTTAAAGCCAGAACTCTGTTTGAAGGAATCTTATTACCTGGAGAAGTTGTGGGATCTCCATCCTTGGAGGTTTTGGAGACTTAGGCAGACAAAACTATGCAAAAGCTTCTGGCATTAGTCTTGATTTCAGCAGGAGGTTGGATTGGAGACCTCCAGAGGTTCCTTCCCACCAACACTTTTGGTGGGATTTGATGCTGCTGCTGTATTGCTTCACGAGTTAATTAACTATTTAGTCTATTTTTTGTGCATGATAATAACACAAAACACTTAAATAGCCCAGAACACCTTCACAGGAGTCATCCAACCAATAGGTTACAAAGCCAAGATCCTGCTTGCTTGTTCTGCCAGGCTCCATGCAGCAGGCAAGGTGTGCGGCTGGCCAGCGAAACACTGTGCATGGTGCAAGCAGAAGTATGTCCCCTGGAAGCTGTCCTGAAATTGGGCACAGTCCTGGGATCAGAGTAGAAATTCAGACGTGAACCCTGCCTGCTCGCCAGAAGCTGAATGATGCCTGGTCAGCAGCCCCATTCCCAGGGATGAACCTCCTCTTCCCAGGAGGAACCTGCCCTTAATGAAGGGAAGTTAATATCATTAAATGAAGAGCAGCTGGAACAATTGAGAATTATTTGGGCAAGTGTTTGTAGGTATGTTTTTGCCTGCCTTTGCCAGGTTTTAGTGTTCTGGGTAGCTGTGTCTCCCATTCCCACTGCTGCTCCCTGGACACAAAACCATGCATCCCATCCTCCTAACACCCAAACGGACCTTTATTTCTCAGCTCCTACCACAGTCCTGCTTTGCAGAACAGCTGATAATTTCCAGGCTCTGCGCTTAGGGCTTTCGCAGTGTCTGAGGACACTCCTGCCTGCTGCCTTCAGACAAAAATAAAAGGAACTTGCACCCCTCAGAGTGCGTGAGCATCATCTTTCCTGTCATGTAGCTTGGCAAGCGTGCCACCCCTGGAGGTCTTATTGCCAGGGGCAGCTGGAGCTTCCTGGAGCTAAAAAGCTACTGGAGCTTCGCTTTTGATCCCTGTAAATCCACTTCTGTTCCATAACCAGGCAAAAAAGCCAACTGCAGCATCCCCCACACGGTGTGGTCCTCTTTGTAGCCACTCCACAGTGTTCCCAGTCCAGATAGAGTGGTGAGGGCTCCTCAGACCCTCCTTGGTGACTGCTCTGGCTTAAGTTTCTCTGTCACAGTGTCATCACAGCCACATGTTCCCCTCCTGGGATTACCCCCTCAGCTATCCTGGTGTCCTGTTTGTGGGGCTAAGTGGTGAATCACAGCTGGGGACTGAGCTGCTGCAAAAATAACCGTTTTTTTGGGGGGGTAATCTCTATTTACATCAGTGCCACTTTCATATATTTCTCCTTTTGTTTTGTTATCACATTTTTGATGGAAAGTGCATACAGGAACGAGTAGGTTTTCTGTGTATTGGAACAGGACCACTGTCTCTATGATCATGCGAGTGTATGTTTGCGTATCAGAACTCAGATGTGCAGCATGTTGTGTCCTGCTCATACTTTTGGAACCCGTGGCTGATTCTCAATTACTACTGTTTCTCAAAGACCATCTTTATTTTAAAGAAAGACTGTCCTAAAATGCAATACAGGCAGTGCAGTAACTACTGCTGACCTGCAGACCAGCTGCACCCGACCTATGCTCTCCGAGGTCTGTGATCTGGGGAACAAACATGATAGGATGGGGGTGACTTGCCAGGAGAGCTTGGGAGTGTGGGACACAGTGCCATCCAGTGGACCTGCCACAGCTGACCACGTAGCAATATAAAGTAGCATGTCCATTCCTGATGTGGGTTGAAGCACTGGGTTGTATATGATGCTTTCCTGATCCAACCGCAAACGCTGCAAACAAACCCTGTTCAACAAAGCACAGGTGCCAGATTATATCCCTGAAAACATCCTCCCCAAGGCCTTGGGTACATGGCAGTGCCCATCACTTGGGTGTCCCAGCTGTGAGGATGCAGGAGGACAACTATTCTGGAAGAACCATACATGGAGGACTGGCCCATCGCACCCCATCTCTCCCAGCTTTCTGGGATGGAGCTGCTCCAGGTGATGGAGGGGAAGCAAAACCCAAGGTAACCCTCACCTGCGTGGCTAGTGTCACTGAGGAGTGATGGGATGCAAGCAGACACCCTTGCACTCCACGCGCCTCATCTCAGGAGCACAGGGCAAGAGCCGTTTGGGGAGAAAAGGGCTCCAAGAGTGATAGGGTAAGTAGGCAGGGCAGAGAAAAATAGCGAGCACCTTTCCCAATTGTTTGGAAAGATTTCTCCTGGAAAAGCCCCTCCAAAGGAGGCCTTGCTCCTTGCGTGATCCTTGGGGGCACAGTACCACCTGCTGGCAATCAGACGGTAGCATAGCGAGGGATGGGACGCAGGGTGAAAAACCAGCCCCGATAGTTTGCTCTGTTCCAGAATTAGAGCAGGACTCACGTTTGCTGTTTATTCAGTCCAGTTTTAAATATTTAGGTTTCAAATTTAGACCTCAAAGTCGAGCCATCCTTGTGAGGGAGAGATTTCCCTCGCAGACAGTCAGAATCACTAATGTTCAAGCTGCAACGTTTTTCCATCTGCAAAAAGAAGGCAATGCAAATCCCAAAACAGAGCCCAGTTTACCAAATCTATGTGAAGGATTTATATGGGTAGATTTTTATAGCTTTTTCTTTGGTTTCTTATTAAACTGTAGCTTGAATAGTAATGTTTTCAACCCCTTCCCTCTTCTTCACTGGGGTGTGCATTACATCAACACTTCCTACCTTCCCTCTCAGCCCAAATTTATTTCTGTTCTGTTCTTTTCTATTCATCTCAGCACAGTGTTCAGCCTCTAACTCTCCCAGGCTCTACCCCACTTAAATTTATTTGCCTAAGAAATAGCGGATGATTGATTTGAGGCTGTTTAGTAGTTTGTTCCTGTTCTCAGAACCCTCAAGTCTAGCAGCCATGTTCACTTTTTATTTCCTCTTAATCACTTTCTTGCTCCTGTGCATTGCTGTTTGTCTTCTCCTTGGTTATTTCACAGAGCAGTTTCTGGAGTGTAGAGCTGATTGCAAAAGAAAGCTCTGTGCACTTAGCTACTAGCCCACACAATGTGGCCAGGAAACTGTGGTTTAAAGCAAACCCAGAGGATTCGAAACACAACTCCTGAAAGTATTTGTTAAGCTACGTGGGTTCAAATATGATCTAGGACTTGATCCCACACTTGGAACATGGTCCCACTGGTTGACGATGGGGAAGGGGCAGGATAGTCCCTGCTTGGCTGCACTCCCTGGATTTTGTTTTCCTAAACCTGACTCATTATCAAGATGCACCTGACTGAAGAGATGTGCATTAAGTGCTTTGGAAGTAACAATTTGTTCATACCTGCAAAATTATCAGCTTGTACCAATGCAGCACCTGGAAGTTGCAGACACACCTGGGTTAACTGGAAAAAGGACTAAATTGAAGACTATGGAGTTGAATTCAAGATGCTTTGGGCGAGGTTCAGCTCACCTAGGGTCAGATGCTGACAGTGCAGGGCTCAGTCGGAGCAGGGTGGCTAATGCCTAGTCCATGCTGTGGCTCAAGGGTTTGGCTACCAGGCCACATGTTGGTCTGGGACTGGATGTTCTCAGGGGAAGCTCCATGAGATGGTGTGAGCTCAGCTAACAGCTAACTACTGACAAAAGCAGGGGTCTGCTTTCCACATCTTTTCTGCCTCTCCACCAAGGGCTGTGTGCCCATACATCCCACCTGGAACCCGTTTGGTGCCCACAGAGCTCTCCATGGATCGGTTCAGCTCACTGATTATGCAGAATGTGGCAAAAAAGAGCCTGTGCAAAATAGCGGTCTGGACTGCTGTTGGGAGCAGAAGTGGATGAAGAAAGGATGGGGAGAGTGGTTCTTCTTTAGGCGGCAGCAAGCTGTTAGACTGGCTCAGATTGTCATTTATTGGCATCCTCAGATTCCCCTGTTGGAGCTCAGCAACTCTACATGGACTGCTTGAATCTTAATTATGATCAACAGCTGTTTTCCATCCATCCAAGATACCTCCTTGGAGGCCTCTCTGAACTGTTGACCTTTTCCTAGGACCTTAGCAAGACTGACAGTGTTTTGGCATGACTAGGGATGGGTGACCTCCCCTCTACTCTCCTGTTTCCTCCAGGGTGCAAGGACTACCTTCACCCTGCTCTTCTTTCCTATCTCGAGCAATCATAGAATCATAGAATAGTTTGGGTTGGAAGGGATCTTTAAAGGTCATTTGTCCAACCCCTCTGCAATGAGCAGGGACATCTTCAACTAGATCAGGTTGCTCAGAGCCCCGTCCAACCTGACCTTGAATGTTCCCAGGGATGGGGCATCTACCACCTCTCTGGGCAACCTGTGCCAGTGTTTCACCACCCACACTGTAAAAAATTTATATCTAGTCTGAATCTACCCTTTTTAAGTTTAAAACCATTCCCCCTTGTCCTGTTGCAACAGGACCTACTAAAAAAAAATCGTACAGCTGTGCAGTCTCTGCTGGCCCCTCATTTTGACTCTGCATGCTTCACTGTTAGACATCAGTCTCACCAGCCTTCCTGGATGGCCCAAAGCACCATTTTATCTGGACAAGTAGCACCAAAATGGCTCACTTCAAACTGGGTCTGAAGAACATCCGATCACTCCACCTCCTTGTCCTGGATTGCTGCACAGACATAGAGTGGCAGGACCTTTCACTAGCAAAGGAAGGTGGAAATCCAAGATTTCAGTTTATATCAGGTCCAGACTGGGACTTAGGTTGGAAAATCTACATTGCGTGGTGAAGGTGGGTGTGCTCACTGTGCAGTTCACAGCACCCCTCACATAGTTTCTTTTTGTGGTGAGAGACAGACCCTGGTGAACATGTACTTCAAGGCTGCAAGCCATTCTTCAGGTTCTCTGGAGCCTCCTGCTGATGCCTTTTTATTATCTGTATCCATCTCACTGGAGGGCCTACAGGGCCATTGGGTTCCTCATCAGTGTCCCCCTGCTCTGGCTAAGCTTCTGCCCATGGGACAAGCAGGTGCATCTGGCTACCCACCACCATAGGTGACTGTGGATCCAACTACTGGTCCCTGGCCCCATTGCTTTTCCAGACAAGGCTACACTAGGAAGCCCCCACCAGCTACTGGGGTGCCCTTAGGGAGCAGTGGGCATTTCCAGAGGAATTTAATCAGTTTCCCTTCTGCCTTTCTTCTTTTCAAGTTTTGCATATTTCTGATCCTTTGACCTGTCCCTTGCTTTCATTTTTACCACCTTTGTAATTTGATTTTACTTTTGATCTGTTTCCCAATTTTCCTGATTTTCTGTTTAGGTTTTTGAATTTGGCTCATGCCCAGCAGTGACACTGTGGAAAAGCAGATTTTTTGGGAAAAGTACAAGAACAGAATGTGCACGTAGAGACGCTTCCCCTGAAAAATTTCCCAGACGACAAGAATTTGCAGCTCAGGGACTTCCCCAGCCCAAGGTAGTGTTGCTGGTTTTAGTAACAGTGTTTTTTTCTCTTCCATAAATCTACATGGTTTCTCCTTAAACTGCATGCAAAATTCGGCTTCTGTGACATGGTGTAGCCTGCAGTCCCACAGCTCCTGGTGACAATATCTTGGTTGAGTGAAGAATCGCATCCAGTGTCGGTTGATTTTGTTTTTTTTTTTTAAATGCCACCAGCTGGCTTAATTTAATGCCCCAATAATTGTAAGTTCTTGTCCACCCTCTATCAGCCACTTGATCTCAAAAACCTCTACCGTATCCCCACCAGTCTTCTCTTTTCCAAACAGAATAATCCCAGCCTACTCAGTAACTCCTTCTACGATGCCCTTCTCTGCCTTTGATCAGCATTGCTGTAACTCTCCAAACCTTTCCTAGTTCTATTGCACCACTATTTGAGATGGGAGGGGGGCTGACCTGTGCCTGGACCTCAACTTAAAATGCCATGAAATCAGACTGCTCATTGACAACTGTTGCTGTTTCTTGCCATTCCTGTTTGCGTGAGCTAAGGAAGAACATAAGCCATCCAGATACACGATCAGTTGAGAGCAATGCTTAGGTCAAGAAGTACAGAAGCAGTCAGTGCTCCAGAATATTACCTGTGATGGGCGGAGGATTTATTTACTTATAGCTGGTGGAAAAAGCACCGTTTTCACAGGATAATGCAACACAACGGGACATGGGAGGAGAGATCTGTCTCATGATAAGAGGATGTCTGCAATGAGAATGTCTACATCTGAGCTAATTCACTGTTTCTCTTTAAGGACAATGAGTTTCCAATACACAAGAGATGCTTAATTAAGTACAACCTTCTATAAAAATATCATCTCAAATCTCCTGGATGGTCATCATGGAGAACAGAACATCAGGAATTAGTGCTTGAGACCAAGACAGGAAAAATATCTGGAATACATGCTATTCTGCTCTCCTCATTGACAACGGAGATCAAGGAGAATCAGAGCAAGTATTGGGAAATGTGATGAAGATAATACAAGATACTGAATGATGACATTACTAAAGGACGGCTAGACCTCTTCAGCTGGAAGACCTGGGGTCTGTCAAGAGGATGAATGCAATTCTTACTTGAACAGTTGCCGAGCTGCCCATGGTTGTAATTCCTAACAACCATGGAAAAGATCACTTGCAACTTGGGCAGTCCAGACACTCTCAGTACATACCATGGCCTGGAGTTAGGATGTTTCGTCCAGCCCAAGTATGTCTATTCACATTGCTGTGAGAGAGGAGTTCAGCAGAAGCAAAAGGATCATTCAACATGATGGGCCAAAGGTACATCAGGAGAAGTCTTTTGAGGGCAGGCACACCATATGAAACCTCAAACTCTGAGGATGTCAGGATACAAGGGAATCACTCAGCTGACATGCCTTATTCCTAATTTTTGTCTTTTGTTACAGTAAACATCCTGCCTAGTCCCTGTGAAACGCTGTGGGCAAGCTAGTGTTATTAGCATTAACTGTACTGTTAAGAAGAAGATTATGAAGCACTGCAGAAGTTGTGACCCGTCTCTTGGGATGAATGAACTTCCTCTGAGCATGACAGAAATGTGAAACATCACTTAGGTCTTGAGGATGAGATATATTAACTCTGTGCCGCACAGAAGCCAAGAGAACATTGCATCTGAATTAGAGGAGACGGTTTGATGGTGGTCCCACTTCCCCATCCACCTCCTCTTCTTTGGTGTCTCTATGCAGTCCCTGAGAAAGGTGCTTGAAAGCATTTGTGCTGGCCCATCTCAAAGCTTTCTTCTGCTAAGAAAGGAGCTTTTGTTTTGTGGGCGAAGACACATGCACAAGCCATGGTAATTTCATGGGGTCCTGGACACCCTCTCCAAAACATGGGACCTGCTGCCAAGATATCTGATCAGGATAGGGTTGGATGGACTAATTTACAACTTAGATGAAGAATGGGGTGGGTTTTGCAAAGCCCCTGGATTGGAAAGTGTGAGTATTGTTTTTGCCAATACACATGATCAATATCTGAGTATCAGAAATTCCTACGAAGCCAAACTCCAGCATATAGAAACACTGAGTGAGAATTTTTCTTTGGTTCTCATGAATCCCTCAAAATACCTTTTCTACAAAATCTTACCATATATGCCTCTTTCTTGCAAATCAAATAAAGTGGCAACTGAAATCCAACCAAAAGCTCCTTGAAATGCCATTGACAAAAAGCTATGTAAACTGTAGGTATGAAATAAGTACTAATATAGACACTTGGTCAGATGGCTATAGGACAGTGAATAGTGCAACAAGCAGTTGACTCAGAAAACTATCTGATTTAGAAGAAATATGGCCATTGTGCCTTGGCAAATGTTCCTAAAACTGCGTTCAAAACAGCACAGATCAAATCAGCTCTGAAATAAAATATTTTAAGTGGAGAGAGATCTACAATGCCAAGTCCTGAAGCATCCTATCAGGAACTGGGATAAAACAACGTGCCAGGGCAGAAAACAACGGTTCTTCTTTCTCCAGTCTTTTATAGGTTTTATTGGCTTATGAACTCCATGACAAAAACTAGTCCCTGGCCTTGCATTGTGCACTGGAATGAGTGGAGCAGTTAGAACAGTCTTCTCACCCATACAGATAGACCCTCTCAGGTACCCTTGCTGCCCTCCTATTTTCCCCAATTTTCCTTCCCCCGACGTCTTGGGCCCTTCTCCTCCCAAGTCCTCAGCACATCTGAGCCTCAGCCTAGCCTCTGACAAAGCCTTTTCCATTCCTGCTGTCAGCACAGAGCATTACTTGGCCCATGTGCTAAGCCACCCATATCCCTACTCTTGGGCTTGCCCACCTCCACCACTGACTTGTCCTCCTCCAGGTCTGCCCAGCGTCTCTCTGACACCTTCTTTGCTTCAGACACCAACTTGCTCTTCACTTTATCCTCCCTCTGACCCAGCTCTTCACTGATCAACCAAACTCCTGTAGGTTCATTGCATTTTTTCCCAAGAACATCTCTACAAATGTACTCCTCACTCCTTGCATGAGGCACTTTCCCTCCCCATGCTTCTCTCTCTCACACCTAATGCCCGAGACAGAAATTATGGGAAGAAAGGCCCTGCTACAGTGGCTCCCCAATAAGCCAAGAAGGAAGAGAGGTCTGGGGACAAGATGACTTCTCATGTTGTCCCCCATGCTGTCCCTTTGACACCTCCTGCTGAAGACTTAATCTCCAGCTGTCCTGCCACTGTAGCTTGGGATGAGAAAAGCAATAGGTACAGCTACGGTTGTCCTCCCTTAGCCCACCACCTCTCTCAGGTTTCCCTTTGCTGGCAGAAGGGGGCAGGACCAAAAAAACAGGGTGCCTACATGAAAGACCCCCTCCAGGGCATCAGAGCATGCTCAGCTTGCCCAGAACCTTGACCTTTCCTCCTGACAGCTCTTCACTGAGGACATTGCCTCCGCAGGACTGCAATGTGCACAGTCAGCCGCGACTTTATGGCTCCAGCTCTAACACCATGAAGCATGGCTGCTCCCTCCATCTGCCCTAGAGTTCCCACCTCCTCTCCAGATGCTTACATACCATTTGAAATTCCCTCCTTCACAAAGAAGGCAAAATGTCTGCCAACCATAACTCTCCCAGTATAAATAGATACTGTCAAAAATGTGAAAATCTGGGTGTAGTTGTGGCCTCCAAACTGTATGGGAAGATGCCTTCCTCACATCAGAGACACTTTCCAGGAGGCATGAGAGGTGTTTGTGTCCTCTTCCTCACCACTGCTTGCCTACCTCCCTTGGCAGCCCTCAGTAAGTTGGTCTTTCCTCATGTCTAGGATTGAAAGATTCATACATAAGCACATAACAGTCTTCTGCTGGCACTTCATCGCCTGGTCCTGGCCAGTCTTTTTCGTCCTTCCTCAGCAGGTCCCTGTGGGGTTGCATAGTCCTGTGGGGTCTATGCCTCTTTCCTTCCTCTACTAGGATTCATGGCAGGCCTGGGAAGCTGTCCCTGTGTGTTGGGCGGAGAAGTATTGGACTTCCAAGAACTGCCAGAACTACTAGAAGCACCTCATCTGTCACAGCTTTGTCCAGGAGCCACCACTGATCTGTTGGCAGCGGTGCTGCGTGAACTCTGCTCTGCCCACCAATGTTCATGAAGTGGACTTCCCAGCAGGAGGACTGCAGAGGTTGCACTGTAGCCTTCTTTGCCAAAGACATCACGACTTGATTGTGACACTGGTGGGCATGGCATGGTGTTCTCCATGTGTTTCCACTCTCAGATTTGGAGGCAGGTGGCTGCCTTCTTCCTGAACTGCTCCCACGGTCTGGTGGTGTCTGGCTGGGGACATCTTGGCACAGATGAAGACTGCATCTGAAGAATATTCCCGGATGCAGAATTGCATTCCTGACGTGCTCTCAGCAAACACTAATATCCACGCTTCCTTGATGCCCAGGCTTGTATCCTCTGAATGCTGTCATGGTAGCAAGAAGTGAGTCAAGGAATGAGAGGGTTATCAAAAGCAACCCCCCACTCCCAGTCATTCCTATACAATTTGGTGAAAAATAGCATCAAAAGACATTCTTATACAAAAACCCCTAAACAGGGATAACAAAATCAGCAAGTCTCTGTGTCGCACCTAATGAGCCCTGCCACGAGCAGAAAAGGAGAAAAGCTTCTCAGAGGGGTAGGCAAAATGGAACTTTGCTGCTCCTTGAATATTTGGGCAAGAAGGTTGAGGTTTGAGGCTGCAGCAGAGCAGGTTCAAAGGGAAGGCCACGGGGAGTCAGTAGTCTCCTAGGACAGTGAGGAGTACTAGATGTTGGGGAGCTCTCTAAGAGGTGAAGTTGGGTTGCCCTTCTTCAGCCCATTTTTCACGGTACCCAAGACTCCCATCTTACCCCCTTCATGAAGGCACAGACTTTTCTGACATGCAGCCACATACCTTCCTCTGCTTCCCTTCCCAAACAACAACCCTGTTCAACCTCCTGTGCCTCCATGGTTTAAGACAGAGCATGGGAGGAGAGCAGGGCTTTCTCTTCTTACTGTAGTAGGACTGGTGTGAGATGGTGACTGTTAATGTTGTCCCTACTTACTCTAATCCCTCTCCTAAAATCACCAGTCCTTGCAGCAGGGTTGTGCAGGCAGGAGATGGGACAGCCCAGCTCTGCCATCCAGGCAGAGGCATGGTTATAGAGATGCTCTGCCCTGGGGAGGTGCCATGAGCCCCTATGCAGGAAAACAAAAAGAAGAAGCCCAAGTACATACTGGAGAACAACACTGGTCTCACTAGGAGAGAACAGGTCTCGGTAGTACCCTCCCCATCATGGACATTTGCAGATACTTCTGCAGGGATGGGAGTAATTACAGATTCAGCTGGAGTTCTTTAAGTGTTACTAGGAAGTGCTGCAGTTCACACCTTGCACACACCTTCACACTGTTTGCAAAGCAAACTTCCCAGATACACAACCTGATGGAGGAGGGTGTGAAATGCAGCAGTGCACCACCAGCTCGGCAAAGTTGCCATTCTTGTTTATCAGCTGGGTGGATTGGTTTCAGACCTCTGTATCTGGCTATGTGCCTGTCTAGAGCCCTGCCACATATGTATCTCCATACATTTTATGGGAGTGTTTCCAGAGCATGGGGCGTGCACCTTCCTAACATTTGTCCCAACGGCCACTATTGGGTTCTGGAAGTTTGTTTCTGAGTTCCTCTATGAAAGTTTGTGTAATTGCATTTGGGAGGATCAGGCTGGGCATTAAACAACCCTTCCCCTGGAGGGTTGTGCATCCATAGGACAAGTGCCCAGAGAGGTGTGGGGATCTGCATCCTTGGAGGTCTGCAGGACTTGCCTCGACAAAGTCACAGCCATCCTTATCTAGATTTGACAACAACTTGTGTCGGGACAGGACGTTGGTCTAGAGACCTCCAAAGGATCCTTCCCACCAACATTTCTATGAGATGTCTGTGCAATGCATGTTTGGTTATCCATGTCTGTGGGAGCACGCTCCAGGCCATGCATTGGGATCTACCTGCCACATCCATGGACATTAGAGCCATTGGCAGTGAGCCCAAGCAGAAGAAGGAATGTGTTGGGTGAACGCCGGGTGCCTGGGCACAGCAGGTTCTTCTTCATCTTCTCCTTGATGCATCAGTTCACTTTCCTGCACAAACAGCTGCCCACAGCCGTGCTGCACCACCAAAGGCAGTGGTAACGCTTGGAAGTGGGATGTTCCCCTGCTGCATCCACTGTTATTATTCCACATGGCACCGTCGAGCATCCCGGAGCCTGGTATGGAGACTGCCAATGCCCTGCCGTGGCCTGCGAGCCCACAGAGCCCCAGGGGCTGCTCTCGGAGCCCGCAGGGATGGAGGGACGTGGTGGGACGCGACCCGGCACGGCATGCCCGGGGGCTCCAGGGGCCGGCGGGTCCCCACGGAACCCCGGGGGTGCCCGGCGCCGTCCTCCACGGCGTCGCCGGCGGCTGTGGGACGGGACGGGACGGGACGGGACGGGAGGAGGGGGCCGCCCCGCCTCCCGCTTAAAGAGCCGCGGCGCCGGGCGGCCGCGCAGCGAGCTGCGGAGCGGCACCGCCCGGCACCATGCGCTCCGCCGCCGCCCTCTGCCGCATCCTCCTCCTCCTCCTCCTCCTCCTGCCGCCGCCGCCGCCCGCCGCCGCCTACTTCGGGTCAGCGCCGCCCGCGGGGCTCGGCCCCTGGCGCCGCCTCCGCGCCGGGGGACCCGGGGAGGGAGCGCGCAATGTCCGCGGGGCAGTGCTGGGGGTCCCCGGGAGGAAGCGCGCAATGTCCGCAGGGCAGCGCTGGGGGACCCCGGGAGGGAGCGCGCAGGGTCCGCGGGGCAGCGCTGGGGGACCCGGGGAGGGAGCGCGCAATGTTGCGGGGCAGTGCTCGGGGACCCCGGAGGGAGCGCGCAGGGTCCGCGGGGCAGCGCTGGGGGATCCCGGGAGGGAGCGCGCAATGTCCACGGGGCAGCGCTGGGGGACCCCGGGAGGGAGCGCGCAGGGTCCGCGGGGCAGCGCTGGGGGACCCGGGGAGGGAGCGCGCAGGGTCCGCGGGGCAGCGCCGGGGGACCCCAGGGAGGGAGCGCGCAGGGTCCGCGGGGCAGCGCCGGGGGACCCCAGGGAGGGAGCGCGGATTCTCCGCGGGTGCTTTGCTAGGAGGAGGCGCGGAGGCTCCGCGGGGTTGCTGGGCCCTTGGGCAGGTCCCGGCCGGCGCGCAGCCCGGCGCGGTGCGGGAGGGGGTCCCGGCCGGACCGCGCACCTGCAGCGCCCGGCGCATCCCCGCAGCCGCCGGGACGCACTGGCACCGCGGGGACGGTCCGTGCGCTGCGGTCGGCGGGACACTGCGGGGGAGAGAGGTGGGAGAAAGGGACGAGGGTGTTGGGTGTCGGCAGGAGCAGGACCTGCCCCCGTGCTCCCGGGCACCCCGGAGAAAGGGGACGGGGGGAGGATCAACGTGTGCAGGAGTGGGACGGCGAAATGGAGTGGAAGATGCTATTAGCTGGGAGCAATAGAGAGAAAAACTGGTTTTCTTATACTCCTTGAACTATGCTCTGTTTCTGTTCTGGATGTGAAATCAGCCCCGGACAGTTGCTGGCTTTGATACCTCTCTCCAGGCTGCTTCCCTGGAGGGGAGAAGGTGGGAGGAGAGGGCTGGCAGAGGGAGTCAGGGCTCAGCAGCGAGGTGTGGGTGACCTGCGGGTGCTGCGGGGCTCCACGGGGCACAGGGATTTAAAGCCAGTGCAGGGATGGAGGGTGTGCTTGGGTGCAGAGCGAGAGCGCTGATGCTTCAGCCTGGGATACAGTGCAGGGTCACTTGGGCGCGATTGTCCCTGGGTGTGTGTCCTCCTCTCACATTCTACTTTTCTTGGGTTAAAGGCGAAGATGGGTTTCTAACAGGTTAGATCAATGCAGAATTTCCCGTGAAGAAGTGTTTTGTTTTGTTTTGTTTTCTGAGTAAGCGGCTTCTTGGACAGGCTTTCAGACTCTCTTATGGTAACCAGAGCTGTTAGTTCATATATCACAGAGTGCAGGAAAGACATAAACGTTAATACATTCAGACACTGCTGTGAGTGATTGTAACACTCAGGACAGATCTGTGCTGACTTTCACTTGTGGAGGGTCTTGGTCCCTCTCTACTGATCTTCCCATCACATGCCAGACACTTCCTTCTACTTGCAAGTGTCTGCTGGCTTGGCACCACTTACCTAGGGCGATGATTGGTATTTCATTTCTGTTGGAAAGCTTCCTTAAAACAGCTGGATTTGAAGTTTATTAATTACATCATTTAGCCTAACTCATATCTAAGCACCTGCTGCCAGGGGAGGACTTTACCTCTCTTGGTCATTCATAGTGTGTGTATACACATACTCTCTGAAGGAGTTGGGTTGCAGCGAGTGTTTGGCTTTCTGGTTCCAGGGGCACATGCCCATGATTGTACTTGGTGGAAGTGAACCTGTTTGTGCTTCCCTTTCAGATAATTAACAGAAAGCAGTTACTGACTAGTCCTCAAGCTGGACTCTGTTGTTAAAGCAACCTGAATGATTCTTCATTTTGTGACAATGATCTGTTTGGTACGAGCTGCTTTCTGGGCATACG
Organism: Calonectris borealis; assembly: GCF_964195595.1. Lineage (NCBI taxonomy): Eukaryota > Metazoa > Chordata > Aves > Procellariiformes > Procellariidae > Calonectris > Calonectris borealis. The sequence continues at coordinate 4,796,755 of NC_134333.1, read as the reverse complement.
AAATCTGGATGTGCTGCCTTTTGACGATGCATAGTGTAGGATCTGAGGCTGTAGTTTCACTTTTTAATTTTTTTTTTCCTTGAGGGCTTTGACACAGGCATGTCCTGCGTATTCTCACCTCTTCATTTAAAAATCACAAGAGGGAATACAAGAAGGAAACGGAAGTCTAAGAACTCAGTGAGTGTTTGATGGTGATTAATAATGCGATACATGGGTGCTTTCAGATACAAATTGGAGTCAATAGACTAGAGAGGAACTTGAATATTTCAGAAGCCCTGTTGTGAATGCCTGATATGGCTCAGTTTGGGAGAAAAATAATCTCACATCTAAGCTATTACTGAATTGGAGGGGCCCTTAGACCTTGGTTCAGTGGTCTACCTCTAAGCTTTGCTGAATAGGAGAGACTTAGGCACGTGAACCAGATCTTTGCTTTCCAAACACTTAGTTGAAAAAACCTTGCAAAGATGTAATAAAAAGTGAAGGAGGCTTTTGGGTGGCTACCTGCAGAGAGAGGACCTGAGTCCTTTCTGTCGTGTACAGTGGATTTTGCAAAGGTGAAGTACTGCTTGTTGAAAGCGGTGAAGAAAATATCAAGTTTGATTCCATCAGGACAAAGGTAAGGCAAGAAGTGTACAGAGTAGTCCAGCAAAAATGGTCCAAGGGCCCGGGAAAGATGAAGATCACCTATAAATATACAAAACAAAGTCTTGCCAGAGTGAACACAGCCTTACAATGGAGAAAGAATGGCAGCTGTGGGCAGGTCTCAGAAGACCACATTCCCGGTATCTGGAGTGGTTTGGCTATCTGGTGTCAGTGCATTGGCTATGCTTGAATAGACCTTGAACTGCCAGTGCTGGGTCCAGAGAGGGGTAAATTACAGCCTACTTTTAAGAGAGGAGGAGAAAATAAACTCTGCATGAAATGTGGTCCGGCTGTTGGTCAGGTTATGTTGGGCTTGCCTGGCTCATTAGATGCAGGAATCCAGGAGTGGCCGTCTCCCTTGCTTGTTTTGTTTTCACCTTTGCTTCGATCTTCCCCCATGCTGCAGCCTCCTGTAAGGTATTGCCTCCTCGTCTTAGCCACGCTTTTTCTGTCAGGATATAGAACTCCTTGGGTGGGTGGGAGTCTCTCTAGACCTCACTGAAAGCTCTCAGCCTCCTGTTGCCTTCTTAGGGGCTGTGTTTCACGAAGTGAAAAGTCGTTTGGGAGGTGTTGGAGGGCAAAGAGCTCCTCATAGGGTCTAAGAAGGTCTCTTCCTAGAATTAAGTCAGGGCAAAATTCAGAAGAGACCCACCTCAGGCAGGACGTTGTTGGGTAGGCAGAAGCAACAAACTTGATGAAAGCTTTCCCCTGGGGAGACCTCCAGGGAGCAGGCTGCAACTTGTCTCATTCATGGGCCAGTTTGGCCTGTGCTCTGTGGGCAGCCGGATCTGCTGGAGCGTTTCTTTATAACTCGTCCTGAAATACCTGTGGTAGGTACAGAGGCGCCAGGCTTCCTGGAATTTCACATGATGTGCTGTCTTGATTCGCAGCTCCTCTTAATTCAGCCTACCTGCGTCCTCTGTATTTACTGCTAATTCTGCTCCCATCAAAGTCAGTGGCACAACTGTTGCCCATTTCATGATGGAAGAATTTTTTTGGACCCTAAGAGAGTAAAAACAACATGTGACTTGCAGGTCTATTGAAGCTTGGGCTTGCACAGTTTTGAAAATAGCATGACATGTCAAACGACCTCTTAATGTAAATATGAGTACCTGTATCTTTCTACAGATGTCAAGTAAGCTTTGGTTTTCATACAGTTAGCCCAGTTACCTACATTCCTATGTTTTCTTTGGTAACTGTTTGTTATTGCAGCCTTTCCCTGATAAATCTAATGGACCAAATCTACTACAAATAAGGACTCCGCTGTCCAGTTCTGAGCGTTCCTGGAAAGATTTCTGAAGATGTTTCTCTTCCTGTTGAGCTGATAAATTAAATGCCCATATTACTTACAGGTTGCATAACTATTCCTCAAAGTACGGTATATCAGGAGGGCTACAAGCATCTTTTTTTTTGCATTGTCAGTCGCACATAATAATGGGATATTTAAAAAGAGTTTATTAGCAGAAAGAGAGCAGAAATGGAGAGGAAAAGCAACTTTTAGCTGAAACTTGAAAAGATGGAGTCTGTAGTGATCGCCACAGCGGACATGATGTGGAACTACAGATGCATTGAATAGGAAAGGTTTTTCACAGATGCTTTTTCATTATCTTCGGTTCCCAGATTCTCTTTAGTCATTGTTTCAGGGTATTATATTTTCTAAAAATCACCCCTCTGGGTGTTGAGTGTTTCACGTAAGGAACACTCCAGGGCATGTGGCCAGTCCAGAGTTAGACTGAAAATCTGATCTCCCATGTAATGATTGACCGGACTGCTGGCCCGGGTTGGACGGTCAGAGCAGGGACTACACTGCCCCTGAAATCAAGAGCTACATGGAGATATTTCATATGATTGAGTTGAGAGATGGAAGGATTTAAACCAAGTATGTCCAGACTGTGGGAGCCCAGAGCAGATAAGGATGAAGAACCCAGTGCAGTTAGAGTGACCCAAGTCAACCGGTGCATAGGCACTAACTGCAACCATTCCCAGCTAAATCCTCACACGAGGTTACATGTACCTCTCATCCCAAAACAGCCAGCTGTTCTGATGTAAGATTTTTATATGGTGTTCCCTGTGGAGAATTCTTTTTAAAAAACGAGTCTGTATCTGGACACATCATCTGTTGCTGTTCCCAAGAAGGTTTTGCAGCAAGCAGAAAAGCCCATTTCCAAAGATTCCAACTCAAAACCTCCCTTAAACCTCACTTGAGTTTTTAATTCAAGCTCTTTTACTTTATGAGGAGCAGGAAGCTTGACAGAAAACCTGGAGGATAACAGGTATAAAAACACCTGCCAGAGGGTCTGAAATGACAGCTCTGATGGAGAAAAGTAGAAAACCTTTGAGATCAATACTTTATCCGGAGATGCTGCTTTGGGGATTTCTGCCACCTTCTCTGTAGACAGTGGGTGGTAGAAAGCATGGGAGACCATCCCATATAGTCAAGACACTGCTGCTGGCCATCCATTTGTCCAGGGGCAAATACTGAGGATTAAATAGTGTTGCTTCTGAAAGGATTAAAACTCTATTCCACTGAGCTGCCAGGGAGAGGGGAAGGCCGAGGACCCGTTGTGCACCATAGTGGCCTTGATTTGATCTGTAATTGTCCCATATTCTCTTAGCCCTTCCTGAATGCTTGTTGCAGCTATCTGTGGGGTGTAGATATTTCTGTGGAACATGAAAGGCCTGTGAAATCAGATATGGAGTACTGTTGTGGCTCCCTTTGATTTTTCTTCCTACTTGGGAGAGGTAGAAAAGGCATATTTTTAGGGTTTTTTAAGACCTTTCAGATCCAGAGGACATTGGGCATTGCACAGGAACAGGCTCTCATTAAAAGTCTCTTAAGCAGCTGGAATGTGGCTGGAAGGAGATTAAAGGAAATAGATGAATTTAGCAAAGTGCTTAGACAGAAAAGTAGAGAGAAATAAAAGTTTGAGATCCTTATTGTTCTTTCAGATTGCTAGCAGGTGTGCATTAATTCAAAGAGTTTACTTTTTTTTGCCATACGATCTGTAGATAATAAACTCTAAATCATCTAAAAACGATGTGCAGTTTGCCTAACTGCAAATATCTGCATATTTTATATTTAATCTTGTAAGAATGTTCTTGTACTGTGATCTTGATCTGATCAAATGTTAGTTTTACCCTAATAAAACACAGTTATAGTTAATATAGTCAGAGCCTGCAAGCCTCTACTCACATGGGTAAACTTAGCTGTGTCTGTTACGATTCTGAGAGTGGCTTCTGCTCCCAGCTGTGCCACTGGTCAACTGCATGACCTTGGGCAACTCCTTTAATTTCTCTGCCTACTTATCTAAATAGAAAGTTACGTGAGACACTAGTTTTGAGAGCTGTGTCTGTGCACCAATCTTATGCAATGAATCCCGATCTCTGTAGGAGCCTCCAAGCAGAGCGTTATGATTTTTTCATGTTGACATTCACATGTCTTATGTAACGAGTATGATAGTTCACATGAGGGAGACTTTCACAGAAAGGTATATTCCAGGTAGCTTTAGTCACATGCCTTAGTTTAACCAATTTACTGCTTGTTTTGTTTACTCCTCAATGCATTATTTCCATCTGGTTATTTCCATCCTCCATTTCTAAAGGAAAACCAAGTTACTTTTTGTGTTGCAACTATAGAAATTCACAAATAACAAAAAAAAAGTAGTAGTAAATAAGTTTGCCTGTGCAACCAGCTATTTATGCAGGATGCTGTATTACCTCTGTCGGAATTTAAGGTATTGCTGGATTCAATTTTAGAAAGTGTTTTTCCCATGAAGCTTTTGCTTTGCATAGTGTAAAAGATGAATTAGTCTTGGTATCTTTGCTCTGTGTGTGGTCCCAGGCCGTATTTGCTGTGCACTATTGAGACTGCTCTGAAAATGGAATCAAATTCTTCGAAGGTTGTTTTTATGGTGCCTATCATTATCCTATTTGAGTTTTCCGCAAATATTAACATCCAACATCCTTCAGTGTCTGGAGAGTGGCAATATCACCTTCTCCCGAATCTCATTGGCCACTGGCGGGTCATAGGACATCCTTGAGATAATCCCTGTCCAAGATTGTAGGAACAGCTGTCCTGGGTCAGACCAAAGGTTCATGTAGCTTCACAACCTGGTTTCAACACTGGGTGATAATAAGCATGAAGGCAAAAGCATAAAAAGGAATAGGGTAGCAGATAGTGATGCTTTGTCAGAATACTCTCCAGCTTCTGACAGTCTGCACCTCAAGAATTTCCTGTGTTAAAGTATCTTCGTGTTTAGTGGTCCCTTACAAATTTTTCTTCTGTGGTTTTGTATGAATGCATGTATACTTTAGCACCCCTAGTGTCCTGCATTAAGAAGGGCTGCAAATTTAACTACAGCCTCTGTACCCCCTTTCATTTATTTTTAGTCTATCAATTAATAAGTTAATATAATTCCCCCTGGTTCTTGTATATTAGAGGTAGGAATAATATTTCTTTACTCACTTGCAGGTCACTCATGATTTTACAATCCTGTGTTCTCCTAGTATTCCTTTTTCTCCTAGAGGAAATTGTGGAGGATATCCAGTCTGTCTATTTGTCTTCATACACAAGCTATTTTGGAAATCTGTCAACTTTACAAGTCCAAGAAGACTGTAACATCTGGCTTGTCCTGGGTCTTTCTGTTCAATGACTCCTTCAGAGACCTCTAGTAGGTTTATGAGGCGTGACTACTTTCTACAGAAGCTGTGTTAACTCTTCTCTACTGGTCTGTATTTAACCTATGCCCACTAATTCTACTCTATTCTTAGAGTTTCTAACAACTTCCCCGGTACAGCTCTCTCCTGGGCTGTGTAGATCATCACTTGTCTTATAAAAATTTGAAGATACATTTGCCACCTTTTCTCCCTTTTACACTCATGCAGTTTTAAGCAATATCTTTTGCACCATGTTTTCCCTTCTGAGTCAGCACTCTGATGTGAATACTTTGACATCCAGTGAGCTACAGAAGAGCACACAGTCTTGACTTTACAGTTGCTACTTGAGGAAATGCATCAAAGCCCCTGACAAACCTGGAGGAGCTCAGTAGCCCTTAGTTAAATTGTGTCTGCTTAAGGTCTGAATTTCTGACTTTAGCTTTCATCGTATGGGTCTTGCTTTGCTGTTTACCACTAGACTAAAGTACTGTCTACTATATCTTTTCCCCATGAGAAGGGATTCATGGATTTTAGGCCAATATCCTAGCCCCTTGGGATGAGCATGTATAATGACAAGAACAAAAAGTGAGCAGTTATCTTGCAATTCTGTGTTTTATCCCCAGTTGAGGTCGTACTATTGGACTCCTTTGGAAATAGAGCCATCAAGCCTCTACACTAGAGCTCCTGTTGCTTCTGAAGCCCCCATGAAAAGGAAGGTCTGAGAGCTGATCACGTGTTTCACAGGAAGGAGATGACTAGTTTAAATAGTGAAGCTGCTGCTACTGTCTCAAAAATATCTGACAAGGGATGAATGCCAGTTTAGCTGGGATGGAGGACACTAAAATGGGGATGGAGACTGGCAGGAGGGGAGCTGTCTTTGTTCTGAGAAGGGATTTTTGGGAGTTAGGATGCTTGGCATGGGTGGTAGTTCTGTTGGTATGTGGACAATCAGTAGCTTGGTATACAGGAGTTTAGTAAAATTGCATATGTGGCTTTCCAGCAGTGAGCAATTTCAGTGTTGTTATACGAGGCTCTTAAACTCTTATTTCCAGTGTCAGTTCCCTTTTTTTATTTCTTCTCTCTGTGCCGTGAACTTGGGAAACTTTGCTGCTTGGGAGCACAGATACTGCATGGCAAATAGAGAATAACCACATCTCGCATTTAACTTGTTGCCCAGTGCACTTTCCTGGCATTTGAGTGCTGGAATCCCACTACCAAGCAAAGTGCAGGTCTCTGACTCTCTGGGTGAGTGTTCCTCCCCCAACTGATGTCATAGCAACACCTCTTCCTGAACCCAGCATTGTCCCAGTGAGTTGGGTACAGTCTGAACGTCCCTAAGAAGTCAGACTGTTGTTGACATCTAAGCCTCTCCCTGCCCATGCTGGTGTTGGCATATCTTGATCTTCTTGAGCTTCAGAGCTTGTGCAGAGCATGTGTGTATGCACCCAAGGAAATATAATTCCAACGAACACGTATTTTGGTTTTTAAGCACCACAGTGAGGCAGGCAAAGCAGTCAGGGTTGCTCATCATGTGCTGGTCTCAGTCACTTGGGTCAATCTTGTGTCCCTCACCACAGTTCCTCCAGCTCAGGACTGCCATGTCCCTTGAGCACCAGCTGTAGCTGCCCTCTCTGTGCAGTGTTCGGTGCCAGATAGGGCTTTGAACTGTGCAGTCTAAATTGCTCTCTGAGGCTCATCAAGCTGGGTTAATTCCAGTTTCTTGGGCTGAACCTGACCCCAAATATCGTCTCTGTTTCCAGTATTGCCTGTTTATCTCTTGGCTCTCACTGGAACATCTTGTGTTTCTGTCCCCCAGTTCAGCAGTGACAACGGGATTAAGAGATTGTTCTCACTCACTTGGTTTCTAAAATTTAATACTTGCTGTGATTCACAATGATTCCTTGGTTCTTGGTTGGTTTGCAGGTCTCTGGATGATTTCCATGTGTTAGTTAATCGCACTTGTGCCCAATTACGGACGTGTGAGTGCATCTGGAGGTTGTAGGCTACTGTGAGAAAGAATGCAGAATGCTGCGGGGTTAGGTCAGCTGAATTGTGCTATAACTCCCGTGCCTGAGTAGACTGGATTGACTACAGAGAGATCTAGACAACTAGCTCAGAAATAGATGTCTATAAAATATGTAGAGGACTAAAATTGCAGCTGCAGTGCTTGACTTGCCTCCTCCATAATGAAGATTATATCCCTTCTAAGAGTATGGTCTTACTTGAACAGCTGAGTGTTAGAAATGTCTGTCTTTTGTGGAGCCAGGTAAGTTTTTGTTTTGGTCATCTCCATCGGTTAAAATTCTTTACTCGTGAACTGGAGTGTGGTAGACAACGTGGACACTTGTCATGTTCACTGACACAGACTTTCCTCTTCTCTCTCTGCTGGCACAGACGCATTTGCTGTGCAGAAACAAACACCTGGGAACATGACCAGTCAGACCTGGTCGGATAATTTAGCTGCGAAAGAGCCACACTTTTACAAGGAACCCGATAATGGTGCAGAGGTGAAGAATCTCACTTCCTACACTGCTTGGGGAATTGCTTGTTTGGCATTGTACCAGCTTACTAACTAGTGTCCATCTCCGTCTGGCTTGGTTTGCTCAAGCGCTGACCTGTGCAGGGAAGACGATGGAGAGTCGCTGGTGGGGGTGCTAGCAGCCAGATAGTCTTTGTAGACGTGCTTCAGAGATTGCTCCTGATTGCATCCCTCCCTATCCAGCTTTGCTTGTCTGACTCCCACACTCACTTCGTGGAGCAGCATAGCCCAGTTTGCCTGACTGGGGGAGAGGAACAAGAACCAACTGGCTCGTCTGTTTGTCCATGTTGAACTAGTGGTGGACTTGCAAAGAAAACAACGGGGTTTGGGGGAGAGGAGGCGTAGTCTGCAAATGTTAATGTTGGGGCTGAGATGTGTCCAATGTAAAGGTTTAGGAGGTTTCCATTCATCTGTGTGGTTTTGGTATTTTTCGGCGTGGGGGGGTTGATGCGCTCTGTGATTCTTACCTGTTTGGTAATCAGGAGTGGCACTCCTGATCAGTGTTGTGCAAATGCGTGACTCTTCCCAGTTTGTTTGCAGCCCTCAAATCTTGCATCAATGTAAAATAATTTCTGTGCGTTTTCACGCATCCTAAAGATATTAAGGGAGATAAATTTTGCAACAAAAATATAGTCTTGCCATGAAAAGTGAACCATTTGTCTCAAAAATTTGTGACATTTTTCAGCTGAATCACATATAAAAACACTGCATTTAGCAATACATTTGTAGTTGACCTTTCCTTTATTTTTTCAGTAAGAAAATGTTTTCCTGCAAAAGTTGTGCTTGGTCTAGAAAGGTGGTCATTGGTAATGTCTCCCTATTGGTCTTTCCTAGCTATGTCAGTGGTATGGCAGCAGTGCACACAAACCCCTGGAAGGACGTGGTTAATGCTTTATGGTGTTAGCACAGAGCTGTGACATACAGTGACCTGCAGCACCACTGAATAAAACAAATCTCTGTATGTGGCGGTGAATGTACTGCGAAGGAAACAAAACTGCAGGGGTGTAAACATGTCCTTTTCATGAAGTCGAGAAAACTTCCCACCCGAGGTTGCTGGTGACAACACACATGCGTCTCTTCTTTCTCCCCACAGTCTGCTACTCTGCCTTGGTGTGTGGTGGAGATGGGATACTAGATCTAATCAATCTTATTGATTAATCTTCTGAGCTGGTAAAGTACCCTGACCAGCAGCTTTCTGAATATCCTTCCCTCTGATCACCCTTTCTCTTCCATGACTGCCGTCTTCCATAACTCACTGCTTTTTCCCTTTTCTTTCAGCTTGACCGGGAAAGAAGCTCTGACCCACTTCCCAGCCCTGGGACCCTCCACAAACTCTGCCCAGGGAAAGGTCCACGTGAAGCAGTGTGACTTGCTGAAGCTGTCCCGCAAGCAGAAGAGGCTTTGCCGGAGGGAGCCTGGCTTGGCAGAGACCCTGCGGGATGCCATCCGCCTTGGGATCATGGAGTGCCAGTATCAGTTCCGCAGCGAGCGCTGGAACTGCAGCCTGGAGGGACGGACCAGCCTGCTGAAGCGAGGTACAAGGTAGTCTTTTGTTTGCAGTATAAAATCTCACTTGGTGCTGTAGCCCCTGGGATATTCATCTCAAATTAAGCAAAGTGGGGCAGTAACCAGGGAGTGCAGAGATCATCTGTTTTGCCTAGGGATAGGAGCTGTGCAATTTGGGCCCTTTTGTTACAAAATATGCCTTATCCTCATCTTCCCTGTGTGATTTGTCACAGATTGAAAAGTAGAAGGAAGTTCACACCCTTGGCTTCTGGATTTTTGTCCGAGACCAGAGTTTCCTAGGCTGGCAATCAGAGATTATACTGTGAAAAGTAAGGGTTAGTGCTTTATGTCAAGGGACGTTTTTGGAAAAGACTCTTTTCAGCTCTTCGGATATTTCCATATGTAAATCTCTGCTGTTCTCAGATACAGAATTTAGTCCTAATTTACTGTTGGAAAAAGCTATTTATCAGCATTAAGGCATTTCAGTGCATGCTTACAAATATCTCCTAAGACTCTCTCACATATATTTGGAGTTTCTGCAGAAGTTCAGACAGAGTGGACAGAAGAGCCATTGGCTTCTGTTTCACAGAAGGCTTTAGAGGAAGAAAATGTTCTGTAAATTCTGTATTTGAGGTAGGAGGGACCATAATAAATCCTTTAAATTATAAGAGTTTGAGAAAAATAGAATGAAGATAGACCCTGAAACTATTTCTTACTAAAAGTTCCCAGAGCATGCACATAGACTCTGCTGAACCTGTCCTCATCCAAACGTGCCTGACCAGCCTGTTACTGAGTTTCAGCCCTTCAATAACGTTTAGCAGCATTTACTGAGTTCCAGTCTTCCGTATTACTGAGTTTCAGTCCTTTGATAATGTTTAGTAAGATAATGTCTTAAAAAAAAGGGGCTGAATAAGCCAATATTAACTTTGATAAAATTAAAATGTTAATTTTAATTAGCATTGGGATTGAAACTTTTTAACGTTACCATTTAAAATTATCAATTTTTATTAAAGTAAATATTAAGTTAATATTTTAGTAAACCAGCACATACAAGATCAGGTTTACTTCATTGCAAGACTCTACTGTGAATTTTTTAGCAGACTCTGCAAGAAACTGTTCGTGATCATTTTGAGTGACTTTCTGACATCTGTACCTTCATCAACCTCAAAAAACTTGAAAATGACAATTGAATAATCCTCATCTTCAAATAGCTGGAAAACATTTAATTATCTCATGGTGGCATGCCTCAACATCTCCATGGACTCCTGACTGACAAAATAAAATATCACCTGTAATTTAAAACCTGTTTTGGCAGATGAGGATAAGTGTTTGAAAACTTTTATTACACAATCTTAAGGATCAAATGATGATTTAATACAGAAAAGTATGCTATATACATCTCCTATATGAAAGGACAGTTGGCTGGAGCCAGTTATTAGTTCTCATTTTCCTTTAACTTGCAAATAGGTTAGTTTCTTTCACAAAGAACATGAACACTCTCAGCTGCCAGTTTTGATCTGTTTCTCACATATTCCTACAGTTGTTTTGTTGCTGCCTTGGAAATTGTTGGTCAGACAATGGACTATGCTCCTTTCACCCAAGTAGTGATGAAGAGTTTTAGAAATTATTAAATCATTTGATATTGCCATGGTCCTAGAGAAACCGTAAAGAAAAACATACGCTTTTTAACTGTCTTTAATGGTCTTATGAGTGCAAGAGGGGAAAAAAAATCATGTCCTGGTGAGTTGGTTCATTTTTGTAATAGGTAAAAAGCCACACGTAATTTGCAGTGACAACTGAAAATCTTCTGTGACTGATTGGGATCACCTATGCTTTTCTTGCTTCTACAGATGCCAACATCTTTTTTTTCCTGTATTTACATACTTTTAGTAAAAAAAAAAGCCGGATTTATTTTCACAGTCTGCACCATCTGTTGTTTTACATTGACACTCCTCTGGATACAGCTGGGAAACTCCTTTTGCGTACCCTACAATCCCTCTATGACTATTGCGGTCAATTATGATGGCTATTACTCTTCACTGATCCATGCAAAATCCTTCTGCATTCCTTCTCCACTTCTTTAAAAATCCATGAAAATAGGTAGATTTAAAATTATTCTGGACAGACATTTCAAGTCATCTTGTTGCACGGTGGCAGTTGGTGTCTTTCTATAAAGTTTGTAAAGCAATGATGATCTTTTGGTTTCCAAGGTTTGCCCTAAAGGCAGTCAATTGCTGCTGGAGGTCAGGTAAGCAGTATTTAATCTCAAACAACGTGGTGATTTGTGGAAAATAAATACCTATAGCAAAGACAACTTAGATCCAGCCACTCAGAAAAATCCTTCTTGAGAAACGAGCACTCTACAATCCTTCCCTCCATCAGTCCATTTCTTTGCTTCATGCTGGTCAGATTCTTTGACCTTTAAGCCATGGTTTCGTTGATGTCATGAGGGATCTAGGAATGGTACAGCACAGTAGTGGTGGCTCAGAGACATATAATTTCCATCACTGGAGATCTTGAGAACTCAGTTGGACAAAGCCCTGAGCAACTTTATCTGGCATTGGAGCTAGCCCTGCTTTGAGCAGGAGGTTGTACTAAAGACCTTGAGAAGACCTTCCATCCTAAATCTTTCTACAATTCTATAGCTTTCTGGTCTGCTCTGTTTTTTTGTTTGGTTGTTTTTTTGGAATGTTGTTTGTTTGTTGGTTCCCCCGCCCTGCCCCCCCGAGAAATGTCTCTTCCACTTGCTCTGAAATGCTCACACTATCTTCATTGTAGCATTGAAAAATCTTTGACCTTGAGCATCTTGCCTTTGGCAGAATCACCACATGGCTAAACTCCTCCTATTATAGTTTTACTTGTGGTCTAGAGCACACCACACCACAGAACAGTGTCTTGCCATTGCAGCAAACTTCCTTCTGTATTTATAGGCCGCTGAGCTAAGAAATAATTCCGGAGAGCTCAGGGAAGACTTAGACATGTGCAAGGTCCTACCAGGGGGAGCTGGCTTGCTTCAACATCTTGGAATTCAACTCTCTGCTGGATGTTTGCAACCAAACTGACAAGCAAAGACATCTGCATTTAGATGTTCCCCCTTGCATTGAGTGTTTAAGATTTCATTATAGTCACTGGCAACTCAGTGTGGTCAGGAGATTCACTCATCCCTAAACCAGACCCTGACAGCCTGGGCATCGGGTCCAGGCTCCACTGGCTGTGGTGACAAGAGGTCCATTGACATAGTGGGAGGATAGATACCCAGGACACATGGAGAAACCTCCATTTAGATCTTCTCAAATCATGCTTGTTGGAGCTGATCCCTGCTCATTTGTGCTATGTCCAGCTTCTACAGCTGCCCTGTTGCTCATTGTTATTCCACAAGGACTTAAGGACCATTCAGTTTTTCCTTTACTCATGTGATTCGTGAATTAAACAATTAAACAGTGATCAGTCCCTTATAACAATAAGTAGAAGGAATCATCTTAGACTTTTCAGACAAGCATTTGGCAGCCTGGTGACATTGAACCTTTGCCATAAAAGGAGGTGGATGGGGGAGAAGAAGGAGACGATTTGAAAGTATGCTCGTTATCTTCAGTTACTGCTGTCTGCAGTGGCCTGACCACAAGCAATGGTCTCTGATTTCAAGTGGGTTGAAATCTGGCCAGCACTTACGTGGAGTGCCACAGAAGAAACCAAACCATCACTGGTCAGAAATAGCAGGAGCAGTGTGGTATTCCACAAAGTCAGATTTAGCAGCGTATGTGGAGCTGACTGGTACTGCTAGCTTTATATGGTATGGGAAAGTGTTTCTAAAATGCTATCTTCTCTTCTGGTATCAGTATGTCAGATAGGATATTGGGAATCTGGTAAGCAATTGGAGATTAGCTACCGGAATTATTTTTCAGTTTTAGGATCTCAAATGTACCTTATCGTCTCTTATATCCTTCTTTTGGGTTAGCCACTGTTTGAAAACCTGTGATCATCATCTTGCTATCCGTAATCTGTATTGACTGTGTCCCACATCAGCTTTTCCAAAACTTTTGATGGATTTGGTGACATTTTTTCATTATTATTCCACCCTGAGAGATTTTATAGAGCATCATCAACCAGAGAGTTTAGTTGCAAGTTACTTGTCCCAGTGATAGAGCAACTAAAATGGTGAGGTAGGAAGCAGTTTGTTGATTGACCTCCTTGATCTCCTCCACATTTTCTTGACTCTCTCATCCACATCCATACTGTTGCTAGATGTTTCATCTAGAATTCTGGAATTCCAACGAGCTCCTATGAAGTCTATATTGAAGTTGCTAATGCAGCCTCTCCATTATGTTCATGATTAGTTGATTTTTCATTCTTCTCACTGATAGCTATCAGAAGAACTCTTTGTCTTGTTCTCTTGTCAGATTTATGGTGACTTCACCCGGATCTCAGCTGTCAGTGGTCTGATCTGGGAATTCTTTGAGGGAACAAAATGATGGAAAGATTTGAGGTTGAACTGGATGAATTCTAGAGGTCCCTTCCAACCTCTGCTCAAAGCAGGGCTAACTGCAAGACTAGGTCAGGTCTCTGTGGTTCTCCCTCTCTCTTCCATTTTTGGGGGAAACAGATTTGTTTCCTTCTGATGTGGAAGGAAATTTGGCATTTTCCAATGTGGAATATTTGTTTGCTTCAGTGTGTTTCCTTCCCTGTAATGTGAAAGTGTTCTATTTTTCATAAACCAAAATGTTTCTATTTTAGCCAATCTTATCCATTCCTGCACTCTGAGCTATTGATCAGACATCTGTCTTTCTCTTCCTTGCTCTGCTTCCTAAATTGTGGACTTGTTAAGTGATTTCCTATTAATAGTTTTAATTTCTGCAAATAAACTCTGGAGGAAATGTTAAGATTTTCCCCTGGATTAAATAGGAGAGGAAAGAAAAAATCAAACCGAAGTATTTTGGGGTTTAGGTGAGGTTTGTGTCAATCAGTGTTTTCTAGAACTTCTGTGGAGCTCATGGGTGCCATATCAACATTCCCATTCCTATCTGATTCCATGTCTTCAGGCTGAATTTCTATTCAGGCACTGTACTTTCTTTCCTGGTTAAAATGTCGTGGTATGTCACATACGTCAGGGCAAATGTAGCCAAGCTGGGAAGCCTGCTTTAGAAAGGAGAATAGCTTCAGAAAGCATCACCGCAGTCATTGGGAGTAGATAATTTACAAAGAAGTCAGAAAATCCACTCGTGCATCCTTCTTGCCCAAGATGTCCTTCAACATAGAACCTTTCCCAATCAAACTACTTGTGATCTTTCCACATGAAATACTACCATACTGTGGCAGCACAGTCCCAGGTAAAAACATTTTAAAATAACGGGTCAGATTTTTAAAATGTTTTTTCAGTCTCTACTAAATATTTCCTGATTTTAAGCCACAACATGATTTCAGTGACAGTCTCTATTCACACCTATCAGCTCTGTGGTGGGATTGAGGACAAATGGAGTTTCATGACTATTGCTTTTTGCAGTTGAATATTTTCCCAGGGCTGTTTGGCTGTTGCCACCCATCCCATTATTCATGAGTGGTCTCCTGTCTCCATGTTGAATCAGTCACAGCCACCAGGTGAGACTGGCGTGTTACTACACCAGTTACTTCAAACATGGTATTGAGATTCTCTGCTAGGAATGGTGTGCAGGTTATGGAAGAGTTTTGTCTCTTTGTATTTCTAAGTATTGTGCTTGGTTTTAGTTCATGGACAGTCAGGAGAGCCAGTGAGGTGGATAAACACCTTATGTTGCCTTTCCTGCTCCTACCCTCTCCTAATCCTTCTCCTGTGCAGGTTTTAAGGAAACTGCCTTCCTCTATGCAGTGTCCTCCGCAGCTCTCACCCACTCCCTGGCCAGGGCGTGTAGTGCTGGGCGCATGGAGCGCTGCACCTGCGATGACTCCCCAGACCTGGAGAACCGCAAGGCCTGGCAGTGGGGCGTTTGTGGAGACAACCTCAAATACAGCACCAAGTTCCTGAAAAAATTCTTGGGTCAGAAGAGGATTGGCAAAGACCTGCGGGCCAAGGTGGACATCCACAACACCAATGTTGGCATCAAGGTGAGGAGCTGCAGCAGCAGCAGGCCTAGAAAGAAGTTAGGACTCAATGCAAGTCTTCTAACCCATCCTCAGCCAAGGCTGTTTGTGAGAAGGACATTCACTGCCCCTACTCACAAACCAGACTTGTTTACCGGTGTGTCGTGGACCTTACGGTACTGAGAGCTCCCTGGAAAGTCTCCTGAACTCTGGTGTGAGGAGTTGCATGTTGAGTGTCAGAGTGGCATCCTGTATCCTCTAGTGGCACCAGGGGCTGAGTGACAGCTGTAAAACTCACTGGCTGTATACCCCATGGGTTATGCCACGGCCACGGGGAGTTTTGAGAACAGCTAGAGCTTCAGAGCTGGTGGGATGTGTGAAGTAGATTAAGGGTTGACACTCTTGAGATCAATTATGAGTCTGCTGGCGATTTGCTATGGAACTAGTCATGTCAGAAGTTTGGGTCAGCGAGACCATTAAATCAAGCATTTTGGCCTGTATGTTACAGGCTACTGACTTATCATTGGTTTCCATTTACTGAGTCCAATTACTTGTTTGATTAGAGCACTATCGTGATTTGAATATACCAAAGGGAATCCACCATGCTGGAGATACTCAGTTTCATGGTTGACTACTCCTGCTATTCCAAATAGGCTTAGTAAGAATTTGACTGGCCTCAGTATTCAGCCATTTGTCCTCATTCAGGCTTTCTACTCTCTGGCTCACCAGTCAACTCTGTAGCCATTCCTCTGTTGTTTTTTGTTTCTTGTTTTCACTTCTTCCTCCATAAAATAGGAATAATACCAATAAAACTGAAGTACTTCCAGGCTGTCTGCAATCTGAGGTGTTGCTTCTACCCAGAACTAGGCTCATGGTCCTGGCAGATAATGACTACCACTTCTCTTCCTCATCAGGCTGTGAAAAACGGTCTCAAAACCACATGCAAGTGCCATGGTGTCTCCGGCTCATGCGCTGTCCGGACATGCTGGAAACAGCTTTCGCCTTTCCATGAGATTGGACGACTGCTGAAGCTGCGCTACGATGATGCCATCAAGGTCTTCAGCACCACCAATGATGCTGTGGGACACTCGGAGCTGGCTGGCCCACAGAGACACAGCCATTCCCCCAAGCACCCCGCTTCGCCCCGCTCTACTGATCTGGTGTACGTGGAAGACTCCCCCAGTTTCTGTCGTCCCAGCAAATACTCCCTGGGAACTGCTGGAAGGACCTGCTCTCGAGAGGGCAACTGTGACAGCATGTGCTGTGGACGAGGCTATAACACCCAGAGTCGGCTGGTTACCTTCTCTTGCCACTGTCAAGTGCAGTGGTGTTGCTACGTTGAGTGCCAACAGTGCATGCAGGAAGAGGTGGTCTACAGCTGCAAGCAGTAAAGTCAGTGCTAGAGGGTCAAGACAAGTCCTAGAGTACAAGAAAGCAGTAGGGAGAGACAGACCTGATTCTCTGCTGTGGGGTGAGGGCAAAGGCAAACACCAAAAATGTCCAGTGCTCCTATTATCTCAATGTTGAGATCCTCCGATCTGGGGAGAGCCCCTGTGTTAGGGGTGAAAACCAGAGGTTTTGTCAGATATCAGATCAGGAAGGAGGGACAGAGAGCGGGGGTCGTGTGGGGACAGCAGGAACACTGAAGCAGTCAAAAATATCTCTCCTGAGCTAAAACTTGTACTCTCATCTGCAGGAATATCCCCCTCCTCCATCCCTCACTTGCACTTATGTAAATGCATTGAGGTGGTGACACTGAAATACTGCGGGCTTGCACCCTGGTTCCTGGAAAGAAGAGAATTAAGGGACCAAGGAGGCAACTAACCAGAGACTGGATCCTGATGGAGCAGGGACAGCCGTGTTCCTGCACCAAGGCAAAAGGACTCTGGCAGCAGGGGGTTTTCAGTGCTGTTCTCTGGGAGCTGGTTGAATCCTTTCTGCTTTGAACTCAAAGACACACTGCTGAGTAGTCTCACCTTGATGCAAGAATTGTGCCTCAGAAATACCAGTTTACAAACAGATGGAGCTCATGTCCGTCATCTCCAGGTCTATAGTTTGGACGTTAGACTCCAAGTGCATTTTAACCACGTTTTAACCTTGCTGTACACTGGAGACCTGGAATTGCCTCTGGGGTGCATGTATCACAGGAACTCAGCTGAGGTCTGTGAAGTTACCCCTCTGCAGCATGCTGCCTCGCAGGGGGTTATTTTATGGTGGTGGATCCAGGGTGATGGTGCCAATTATGCATCTCTTTTCCTCCCCCCGCTCCCCGAATCAAACTATCAGTCGCCTTTTTGTATTGTGTGTATCACTTTTTGCCCTGGCGCTCGAGGTGCATCACATCCCATAGTTCTGCCCTGCGCTAATGACAGGTAACATTTCTGAAAGGGAATTAGGAACCCCAGGAACTGGGGCATCGTAAAAATTTGCAAGTCATGAGTGACAATCTCTGCACTGAGGAGTTAGATATATCTAGACAATGCAGGCATCTGGCGTGAGAGAAGGTGACCTGGGGGAAGGAGCCCAGCCCATTACAGAGTTGTGATCCCCTGACTTTGAGTCATGCTTTTCTAGTTAACTTTAAGTTAAACACAACAGAAACAGTCGTGTCTTAGAGAGTAGTCTTGGGAATGGCAGTGAGGCAGTCCCTGACACGGCCACCAGGTACACGGAGAGGGGTGTAGCACAACCTGTCTGGGTGTTGAGCTGTATTATGGTGCTTGGCAGTGTATTTGCCTGCACCAGGGCTCCTCATGGTTAATCCTGCAGCAGCAGTTAGAGCGTTTGTACTGTGAGCAGCTCTGGACAGTCCCCGAGATAACAAAGCTGCTGTATTTACTCAGTTTTGGTAATGGCTGTAAAGCAGCAAGCAGGATGCTGGTGTGGAGATGGGCTGGTGCTGAAAAGAATATTTAAATCTTTAAGCTCAGATCAAAATTCATTGGCAATGCAACGGATGAAGGTGTTGGTTTTGGTTGTTTAGATGGACTGATCCATGGGCTGAATTGGGCAAGGTTTCAATGTGATTGAGTTCTCCTAACAAGCAGCAAAATCTCACCTGTGTGCTCCAGCTCTTGAGTGTGGATATGCTGAAGTCAGGCAGCTCATCTGTTCATTTACATATGCTTTGAATAATTACTTTGCAGTGATGAGTGTGTACTCACACTCTCTTTATCTTGACCTTGTTGCTCTTTGCTTTATACAACTATTTTTGATTTCTGCTTCATAAAAAGATGGAAGAGAACTGTCTCAGAGCAGATCTAGCCATTAACTGGCTGTTTAGAGGCCACTAACACCTTCCCTTTGGCTAGCTACAGGTCTTTTAACGAGCTTATTCCTTTTTATCCTTTTCCTGGCTCAAGTTGACTTGAACTGAATTAAACTGCTTATGACAGGCATAATACTGTAAATTGGGTTAATTGGCCTTTTTTTTTTTTACCTCCTAAATACCCAAGAAATTAATATTGAGCAGACGATTATTTACATGTTGCTTTTAATCTTTTTGGAGTTGAAATCTTCCCACGAGTCTCAATGTTGAGCATTCAATGAAAAAACATCCCAAGGAGTTAAAATTGTTAGGACCAGGCATCACAAGTAAAGTGACAAAGGAACTAGCTCTGCTCTACTCTATTGATCCCAAGCCACCTGCCCCACTGACCTCCTGGCTTGTCCAGCGTCGGAGAGCAAGGGAGTACCATGTCACAGAAGGGTTATATGGGGATCCCATGCCACTGCATGGAGCGTTCTCATTTAAAGAGGGCTTGGGACTCGGTGGGAGGAGAGGGGAAGCACAGCTTTTTGGGAAGCAAGTGGAAGAGACACCACTCTGTCCTCTTGCTTTTATCAAAGCTGCACTTCTCAGTTGTCCACTGAGTAATTTCTGGGCATGCACAATCCATTCTCCACACCCAGATGTCATAATTTGAGGGCAGCTAGGATGCTTCTAGGTGGTGTAAAGTGTTCTTGATGGTCTTGTTTCTTTTTATTTCCTCTTTGGGCTAATGTTAACGAAGTGAACTAAGGGGGTTCCAGCAGACGCATCACTGCAGGTTGGGATTCATGCATTGTGCAGATCAGGCAACAGGACTTGCACAAGGTCACTGCAGGCAAGAACTCAGGATAGAACTGGTTTTCAATGGCTTAGTAAGTTCAGTCTGCAGCTTTGCCATGAAGTTGTTTAAAGAAGAAAAAACACTTCGGTTACCTCCCAGTAATGTTATCTGGGTCAGTGTCACCTGCTGACGGCTGCATCCCAGTGAGGGGTTATGAATCTGCTCTCTTGTTTCTTAAAAGAGCAGGCTGTTTGTGTTACTTTGAGTGTTAGGTCTTCTCTTAAGAGCTTTGTGTTCACTGAACTCCAAGTGACTCTGCTGAGCAACATTGTGTTTGACTCTTGCAGTAGGAACTGTCAGGCTGCACACTGGGAGCAGGTCTATGAAACTCTGATGTACTCCTGACCTCCAAACTCAGCTTGGACTTGTTGGAGAGGATCTACCATCCATCTCACACATAAGTGAAAATCTGTTTTCTCCCCTCCGCAGTGACTCCAGTAACAGTAGAGCTTGGAGCTTGGCTGAGGTGGCTGTTGGGCTACAGGCTAAACAGGAGCCTCCCCAGACCTGGCTGGTCTTTGTAGGGCTCTTCGGGTACTCTTCAGGTACCTGCAGAGTGTGCTCATTTCAAGGTGAAGCTTTTTGTCTTGCTCAGACTCACTCTTATTACTATTCCTGTAAAAAAGAGAGGAGAAAACCACATAAGAACAGACACATAGGTAAGTCTTTTAGCCTTCTCCAATCACCTGGTCCTGCTCTGGAGTTAGCGTGGAAGGAAGTACATGTTACTAACGCCTTTCATTTTCCTGTCAAGAGCATTTCAAATCTGTAGGCTAGTTTTCCCATCCTAAAGGCAAGCCTGACTTCCACACAGTACAAAGTGTTATTTTAGTAATATCCTTTATCTGGCTCCAAATGTTGCAATGCTTCGAGCAGTAGGTGAATGCATTTCAGAGGCATGTTAGGTGTTTTGTACAACATACTCAAAAACAAGACCAGAAGGATGGTAAGATGATTATTTACGCAGAGGGGAATATGGTCAGACTAATAGAACTCGCAACTTTGATTATTTGTGCCCTTTGCAGCTGAAACACTGACGTCAGTGGGAACTGAAGGACAGGTTTGTGGCAAGGAGACTAGACATCTTTATTTGGGCAACTAGATCAAGCCCCTTCAGTGTGGCTATTTTGGACTGAATGGGTCCTTTGGCACTCTTTCAGGCAAAGACGACACATTTAAGGCAGAATTAGATACTGCTTTGCAGCACTTGCAAAAAATCTTGGTTTTTGTGTGCGTAGCCCATGTCGTATGGACATTCATGCTTTTGAGGTGGTGTCACCAAGTCCCTTGCCACTGCAAACACTAGCATCTGTGAAATGTGCAGGGATTACCTCTAGCAGTGGAGGTTTTTAGCAGTGATCTGTGTTACCATTTGAGCTGTGATCTCTTGAAACTGGCAGCGTCTATGCCATACCATGTTTTTGTCCAGTCTTGCTGCCAGCAACTATGAGGTGGAGCTGCCCTTTGTCTTGAGTGTTGGGTTAGCACAGTCCCATGGGGATCTCACAAGAACTTTATTAAAGTCAAAGAATAATGTAAACAAAGTAAATTGAAAGGTGAGGTTGTGCCTGGAAGTCCTGGCACCACACAGGAATTGTTGAATAAGAACTGGACAAAAAGATATTTCAGGGGAAAATTAAGTACTGTTTCTTCATGTATCAAAGGGGACTTCTGTGCCTGCAGCTCCTTGCCCTGCATGGCTTAGAGCTGCTTGGGAAATGGTGAATATGGAGAAGATCTGAGGAAGAGATGGTTCATTCTCTGGTATTCTTGGGGTGAGTTTGGGCTCAGTTGAATATGGAGGTTTGGCCTTTGACTGCAGTAAATTTTGGTTGTTAGCTGTTAAGCCAAGTCTGGACAAGGAAGTCTGATGTCCTCTGGCTTTGCTCTGCAATCTTAATTCAAAGCCTATTTCAACCCCTCCCTGTCACAGCTGAAAAGCTTTCTGTTCAACCCCTGCCAATCAGAACAGCCAGCCTCTCTCAGTCTGGAAACCAAACAATGAAAACTGATGGGAAATAAATAATTTAAAATGCCCCATATGAGGTCTGGGGAAAAGACTGGAGCATATTTTGAGTTTGAGGCAATGTTGATATCACTCCTTTTAGTATCCTTCAATACTAAGCCTTTTAGAAATGGTGCTACAGATAAGGGAGTGAAGAGGTTTCCTTGAGGCAGATAGCCTGTTTTTCCTTTTTTTTTTTTTTCCCCCGTTCAGTTATCCAGGGCTGTTTTATCACCCAAAGTTGAGGTAAATTGGGTTGATATTCAGAAATGTGATTTACTTCAATTAACAGCAATGGGAGTCTTTGTGTGACCAGGAAGCAAAACATGGGTCTGTTTGGCATTCAGTATTCTTAGGTTTGAATTGTATTTTCTTCAAGAATCAAGACCAAGCATCATCTTGAGCAAAGCTCTTCCGCCACCTCCTGGAGATATGGGATGTGAAGACCTGGCCCTCCATTTGATCTGTGTGTGAGCTTTTTAATTTTGCTGCACACCTTATGATGTACTACAAATCCAGTGGATGTGCCGCCTCTTTGGTTATATGTGCAAAGAAGTTACTGGAATGACAGGCTGGAGATGTAATGGGATCGCACTTAAGTCTTTACATGGAAATCTTTTCAGCAGCAAAGGTGAAAGCTTATGCCATAGCTATAAAACAATTCTTTTCCAAGCACAAATGTACCTCAACGTGACTATCAATGGTAAAAATCTGAGCTGCACATGCTTTCCTGTATAGTTTTTTGATTCAGGATGAATCCTTTCCTCTGAACCTAAGATCGAAGTAACCTAAGAACAGTGATAGCTCTAATACTCCTAGCTGGCTGGGATCCTCACTACCCACACGAGGGCTGCCCTGCAGACACAGATTACTCCCTGTCCCTGTGCGTACTTCCTAGTCCAGTTTTTATTGCCTCTCCTGATGTGTTGTGGTGCTGGGTTTGGTAGTAGTGGATCTAGCATGCTTATAGCAGGAGAGAAATAACAATCCATCAGAAAAATGTTATTGAAGTGTATAAAGTTCTGGTGTGGATGGACCCCACCATCCCCAAGTGAAGAGCTGAACATGCTTGGGAAGAAATCATGTATCTGGAGGCTGCCCCATGAAATGATGAGACACCAGTAATGCCTTGAGGCTTAACCAGGGATCCATGCAGCACTATTGCTGTGATAGAAGGGCAGTGCAATGCTGGGGTCAGGGGTGCTTTATTAGATCAACAAATAGGGCCATGTAAGCCAAGAAACACTAATGAGCAGAGTAACAAACCCCACTCATGCAATAGCCACTTCTACACCCTCAGACACCTTGTATAAGACTGGAAGGCCAATTTGCAACAACATAGTATGTCACTTGAAAAAAAAAAAGGCTGTGCTTTAAGGGAAGCAAAACATTTGTCTACCTCAAGATGTACAACTTGTGTGACAAGAAGTATGGATGTTATTTATATTTCAAATATATCCTTTAGAAAGAAAATGGTGCTATAGGTTTTAAGTTGCCTAACAGTCCTGCTTGTACCTTGTCCTAATTTTTTATATAATCCTTTTGATTAAAACATGCATATTTGTGTACCTGGCTGTGTTGTCCAATATTGCACTAGTGTCTGCGCTGCTGGTGTTCTTGTCAGTCAATAAATACCGGTTGTTTTCTAAGAATGTACATTTCTGCTTTTCAAGGAACATCCCCGGGAAATAGCTTTGAATAACTCCATTCCTCCATTGGCACATTGACATTATTCCTTTAGTTCTCCTTTACCTGCACCCTCTCCAGAATATAACTAGAAATGTTCATCTCTGCCCACCCAACAGTAAGGGTTGCCCAGGTGGGCTGAGCTCAGGTATGTTTGTGTTAAGGAGATGTGACACTAGTGAGCCAAATCTCATCGAGAACAGGTCAGCGGCATATTTCCTGTAGCAGCAAAACAAACTGGAGGCTCCTGTAGCTGGTTGCTCTGTTCTGCTGATGGTGCCTCTGTGTCAGCTCTTTGGATGTGACTCTTTGTGGAACTTGGCAACTGGGCTGATGCAACTGGTGCAAAAGTAGTTCAGCCTTAAAGACATGACTCCAAGGTGCCCTGTGCTCCTCAGACTCTCCCTGGGGACGCAAGGGCGGTTGTCTGAGGGAAGCCTGTGGACGTGTAGAGGAACACTAGAGCATAGTTTTTGCAGGGAGGGATAATGGAGCTGGCCTTGTGCTGCAGTGACGACAGTGATGACTGGCAGCTCTTCTTGCCCTTCATCTTGGGCACATGGGAGCTGCCAGCTCCAGCAGTCCTGAGCAATGGCTGAGAGTGGGTTTACCAGGTGATCCCAAGTAGCTCCCCCAGACCTTGGTCTGGCACCAGGCCACCACAGCATGGTGACACCTCATCACATTGTGGCAGTCAACAGTGACCACACAAGGCCAGAGGAAGGGCCATGGCCACAGGCCGTGTCTGATGCACATGCCAAGCTAAGCCCTAGAGGAAGCGTGGTTAACTGCTGTGTCCAAGGCTCAGCACAGCCCATGGCCAATGTGTGCAACTGCCCAGGCCCAGCATGGCCCAGAGCTGCCAATCGTGGGCCACAACAGAGCCACTTCACACTGTGGTTTGCTTTCTGTTGGGATCTTGTTGCCCCATCCCTTTTCCCCCCCCAGCTCACTCCCCTGCTCTTGCACATAACTTCCGAGTTTCAATTCTGGCCTGTTAGAAGGGAGCACGGTGCTGCCCAGCCCTAAAGGTCCACACAGAGCTGTCCAGCTCCTTGGCATGTACGGAGCTGAAAGTGTGTCAGAAATACCATTCAGAGTACTTGGGTTCTCCTGGGTAAAGCATGGCAGTGCACTGGGGTTGATAAATAATTCAAGACACTGATGGGTCCTCTCCCAACCCTCTGCCCTAACCTATTCTTCTGTCAGCGCCTGTTGTCTCCTAAGGTCTGCCTAGCTTGTCAACCAGAGTAGTGCAGTCCGTGCAAAATCTGCCTCCCAGGAAAGATAAAGCAAGCAGTACGTCGCCATGGACAGGCTTCACAGTCAGTGGCATTTTCTTGGGGACTGGATGAGACAAGGGGGAGCACATCTAGCACTGGCCTCATGCTAGGAATGTCTGTCTCTCATAAGCACCATCATGCCTCAGGGCTTGGGTCAGCTCGGTGTCCCCAGGAATGCCCCCTGCACCCCCCCCCAAACAGCACTACTGAAGTGGGATAACCACCATCCCTGGAAGTTCAGGGAGAGCCACACAGCTGTCAGGTATTTCTTATATTTCTTATATATCCTCTAGAAAGAAAATGGTGCTATAGGTTTTAAGTTGCCTAACAGTCCTGCTTACCTTGTCCTAATTTTTTATATAATCCTTTTGATTAAAACATGCATATTTGTGTACCTGGCTGCGTTGTCCAGTATTGCACTAGTGTCTGCGCTGCTGGTGTTCTTGTCAGTCAATAAATACCAGTTGTTTTCTAAGAATGTACATTTCTGCCTTTCAAGGAACATCCCCGGGAAATACCTTTGAAAAACTCCATTCCTCCATTGGCACATTGACATTATTCCTTCAGTTCTCCTTTACCTGCACCCTCTCCAGAATAAGCTCTCTTTAGCTTCTTCATTGGTAAGCAACATGTGGCTTCTTGGGCAGATGCCTGTCTTAGCCTTTCTTGGGGCTTGTTTTGCAACCCCAGTTGTCCCCAGTTAATGCTTCCCCTGCCCCAGTGAAGCAGTCGTATCTACTTAACCTCCTCGGTGGATGAAGAGTGCTGACTCTGGGGATTTTTTGGGCAGACTGTGCCAGGGTGCATTAAAAGCTCCTGCGCAGCTTGGCTCTGCTGTCTTATGAAGCAGCAGTGGCTACCATGCTCTTCTGGATGCTCAGCAGCGCAGCATGGAGACAAGAAGAAATCAGACAGGTCAGGAAGGGATGCTGAGCAGAGGCAGGCTTTGCCTGTGTGCTGTTTTGAGTCATTTGCAGGCTGAATCTGTCCCAGTGTGTCTCCTTAAGCATATCCTAACAGGCTACTTTTGCCTGTCAGCTCTTTCATGGCACCCAAAGGCAGCAGGGCTGTTAGGTCCAGGGCCAGAGATTAAATGGAAACCTCAAATCTTGCTGTGAGAGGGAACGGTCTTAGAAGAAAAGGAGCATTGGTGGAGGACTGGGTGGCAGAACACGGTGAGATACACCATCCTCCCTCAGCAGTGTCAGGCAGCACAGAGCCTGGGCACACAAGGAGCCAGCCGAGCCCTTAGCAGGCACGTGTTTTCCTGAGATCATCTGTTCCTGCGCTAATTGTGATGTGAGGTATTTGTTTTCTCAGTCTTATTGAGCATCTGGGTGGGTGCAATGAAACCTCCTCGTGCTGCTTGTTCCTGTCGCAGTGGGATTAAAATGTCATGGGAAAGAGCTTCTGGCAAATGAGGCAAGTAGGATGCCTGCTCATTTGTGTGACCATGCTGAAAATCCCCCGCCTTGCTGGATGGAGAAAAGCTGGACCACAGGGGCTGGGCAGGCCTCCTGTTTTTTTGGGAGAAGTTCTGGGTTTGGGGCAGACACGCTGTGATGGCTCCCAGCCAGCCCTTCCATCACTCTCCCAGGCAGCGGAGACCTCCAGCAAGCTCTTTGAAGGCACAGCTCTCACTAGGCAAGAGAGCAGCAGGAGTCCCAGACACAAAAAGCACAGGGTAGTTTGCAAGACACATCTTAGATATAGAAAATGCCGGAAATACCTTTTCTTGAGAGATTAGTGTCTTCTAGGCTAGATTGCTTCTCTAAGTAGCATCATGGATGGTTAATGTCCCATTGCTTTGGGCAAGCAGCTCAATGCAAGCAGTTAATAAATAGCACAAATCAGATTCCTGTTTCATGTCAAGGGCATTACCATCACTAGCAATTCCCAACCAAGCAATTTTCCCCTCTCATCCACAACTGCATCTAAACTATTGTGCAAATCAAACATCCCCTACAGTGACAGCTGCGAAGTGTGTGAGCCATGTGTCCTTAGCATGGCTTTGCCACTGTTCACATTTTCGACCTGGATGCTGAAATACCGCTCGATGCTCTAGCTTCTTCAGTGCCAGCATTCGCTCTAACAGGGAGGGGTAATGGGAGCAACCCCGTGGCTGGAAATCAGCCCGTCTACACCCACCTAGAGAGCCTTTGCTGACCTGGTTCAGCGAAACCTCTGTTTGTGCTCTGGTTTCTGTAGTGGCAAAGCACAGCCTGCCCTGGACTCAAGACATATTCTTGGGCATATGTTTGTATGTGCTTCAGGTCCTAGTTTTCTAAAACTGAATGTTTTAGGGATTTCCAACCTAACCTTAGATGTCTGAAAGCTTAAGCTGTGAATATGAGTCAGTCAAGGGAAAGAAACAGGCACCTCCCAGAGCAGGCCATCTATATTAAAAATTTAGGGCAAATGAACTCCGCTAGCTTTTTCCCAGCTTATGTTAGCCGTAAATCCCATAACTGTGCCTGGGACAATCGCCTCTGCAACCTGTGATGTGTTTGCTAATGCCTTTCTTCTGAATTGCCTGAAAGGCAATTTCTGCCAGGACTCATTTTCAAAATGTAAAAGGCATGATACCTTCTGCAGGCATTTCTGGACCTAGCATGACTCTCTTACTTCCAGCACCACGTTGTCCCAAGGCTTTGATTAGAAACCTGAGTTGACAGTGTTGGATGGTATCGTCTCTGTCAGCTCCTAGCCGAACTACCCATTCCTATTAGCATCCCATGTTATACAGCACATTTTAAATATTAATGCCTATAGACAAGACATTTTGGCAGCCATACCGGATAGTTAATAAAAATATAAATTTCTGAAAGCTTTTTATCCCTTTTGTCTGTGGATAGAGGCATGTCAGTAGTTTTCTGTACTTACTGATAGTCCTAATTTCCTACCAAGGTGCATATTTTTTCCCTGAACTTACATGTCTCTGATATTTTTTAACCCACAAATGTTTTCCAGAGCATTTTGGAGATCCCTCTCCTTTTTGTCTCAGTATAATATCGGGTCTGCAAATGTTGATGCCTTGGATCTATCAGAGAGTGGTGATATTGTCAATATCTGTTGGTAAAACATTTTGGGTGCAGTAGTAAGTCCCAAGGCCACATGGGAAAGGTCCCTTCCAAATGGTATGTTAAAACTGCTCGGCTGCTAGCCCTGTTTTAGAGACCTTGCAGAACTGAGATACACTACCTACAGGGATGCTTTTAACTGAATGTGCAACAGGGCACTTAGATTTTGTCACCTTTGCTCTATCTGCTGCCAACTGCTTTCCTATAGCACTACAGGCAGCTGGGAATTGATATTAGATGTTAGATCCTAGGCCCAGCATGTCTTGAGCTATAAGACATTTGCTTTAGTGCCAGGTGCAGTATAATTTGTAGAGGCATCTGTGTTCTCACATTTCAACTCCTTTGCACCTCGATAGACCCCTGCTTATGTAGAGAAATTTTAGATGTCTGTGCAAAATTCTGCTTAACAGCTTTGTTGCATTTCCTCCCGCCTCCCACCCCAGATCACCTCCACAGACCCCCAGCTACACACACTGCTCCAGGTGTTTGTTCCTGGGAGTTTTGCAGGTCTCCTGATAGGTCTGGTGACACGACTCTGTGTATGGACAGGATGAAGAAGCTGACCAAGACAACACTACGTGCTGCTGAAACGTCCCCAAAAGGAGGTCTTCTTGGATTCAGCTCTTACCTATTAAATCAGTTATTCTTCTGAGTCACCTGTTGGCCCTTGGAAGGGCTCTGCTGTGAATCTAAGCTTGCCTGATCCTGTTGTAGAGATACAAATCCATGCCCTGCAGTTGCCTCGATACCACCTTCTTCTTGACTGCTGCCTGACCTGATTTGCTGGCTTTCCTCCAATGTCCCTTACCTCACTTTGCTTTTTATTCAGTTTCTGTTCCCTCCCCCATCCCTGATTCAACCCAGATTCTTTATCCTTCCCTTAGTGCTGCATTTGCCAAAACCCACCCGCCGCTTCCATTTCTCCATCCCCTCTTGCTTTTAGTAGGAAAGTTATTCATGGCATTGCAGTGCCCCAGGCAAGCTCCAGTGCAAAAATACCTTGGGAGCATGGGGCATGGCTGGGGTTAGCAGGGTAAGCAGGGCCAAATCCAGCCGTACCTTGTAAGCAGGCTGCTCAACCATGCAGGTAAAAGACATATTATATGTGGAAAGGGAGAACAGTTGTTGGTCTCCCAGCAACCCGTGTGACTACAGCTGTGGTTTATGCTCATTTACAGGGCTCTTCTTTCCAGCTTTTGGGACTTGTGCTTGTCCTGAGAAGTGCTGTCAGCAGGGTGTGAGTTGGAGTAGTCATACATACTCCAATTCCCATCAGAAAGTCACCTGGTCTCTGAGAGCTGCGAGATGTGAAAAGGTACTTGTCCCTTTTGTGTATCGCAGGTACAGTCCAAAATCAGGGCTTGTTTTGACTTTCCTCTCTCTCTTTCAATTTTAGGCCAAGTTCCCCTGGTGTTTAATCCTTTTACCCCTCCCTGAATTCAGCAATGGAGAGAAGGAAATGGAGGAAAGGAAACAGAGCAGCAAGAACATGACTAAGAAACCGTAACATCACCCAGATGTGGGCACAAGTGACCCGCAGGGAGAGCAGACGCCAGGGGACAAGTGCAGATGAAGTGGGAAACCCTTTCCCAATCGCGTTTGCCAGCAGATGCTTGCCTGTTTGCCTGGACAAGCCCAGCAGCATGGAGACAGAGAAATAAAGATCAGCAGCTTGCGCTGATCTAGGTTGTGACTGTTGTGTTACTGACTTGGGAGAGGGGGAGAACGATCCCCTCCCTGCTATCCAAAAACACCCTGAGGTCACCTGAAACCAACACGCTCTTATTAAAAAAAATCTCCTTCAACATGTTTTCCCCTCCTCTGTGCTGAGCTGCTCTCCGGCTCACCCTGCGTGCCCAGAGGCTCTGAGAGCCACAGCCCGCGCAGGTGTTGTGGAGGACGGAGGGCTCTTCTCCCACCCTGGCTCCGGAAAGGATGGAGGAATTGCTAAAGGGGGAGGGTGACACACATCAGGAACCAGAGCTGCCAGCGTTACGTCTCACGTTTCCTCCCGCTCGGGCTGTAGAAAGAGCTGGGTCAGGTTTGAACAGGAGGTTTAGTCTGTGGCTCATAGCCCAAGGTCAAATGAGATTTCTGCAAGACAGACAGTGGCATGTCGTATTAGATTGTTTTCACGGTGATAACCCAACGCCCTCCCCAACCCTCAGCCCCCGGCAATCAAGCAAAGGTGTTCAGGGGGACAGAGCAGCATGGCCATCCTCTCCTCTGACGCATGACTCCAACATCATCTTCCTAGCTCTTGTTGATGTGTCTGTGCCTGTGGGCAGCTCCCCCACCCTCTCAACTATTACGTTTTGGGCAGCACAGTACAAAGATGCTCAGGCTGATACTAAGCCTCCAGATGTTAACATAACATAAATATTAATTGCCATTAACATTAGTAAGTAAGGGCAGGCATATTCCTGGGGAAGTTTTGGAGTATGAGTCTCAATTCCAGACAAAGGAGTGATGTTGTCTCTATGTACCTCGGTGTGGTGGTAGAATTCAGTTTGATTTAAGAGCATCCTGGGGCTTGGGAAGAGTAAGGAACAGTCTAGGAGCATTTGCTCCTGGGCTATCTTCCATCGCCATTGAGTGTTTTCCATTATTTCAATAAGAATTCATGTAAACCTCCAAAAAGCTCAGCTTCCAGAGTGACTGAAAAGATTTTGATTGGGAAAGAAGACCACCTTTAGAGCATCACCCATCAACCGAGCCAATTCCCCAACCTGTGAATGAGGCGCAATTTTCCAACCTCATCTCCCTTGAAAGTTTAACTCTGGCTGGTCTGGCTTGGCTGCAGGGTCCACCATGTCATCTGCTTATGATTCCGCAAGGCAACCCTTGAGAAGATAAAGCGTGTCACACAGTTGCTTACAAACTTGTGGCTGTTCAGGTTACTACCCTGACTGCATTGCAAATCCCAAGAGATGAATTTGGTTGTTTAAAAAGAAAACAAATGTAAGAAAAGCAAGATATAGATTCTAATGCATGAGACCAAAGAGGTTTGGAGTGACTGGAGGCTATTCCTTAATTCTCCTGTACCTCAATTTCTGCTTCTTTAATATGAAGAGAAGTAAATGAATAGACTCACTTCCCCTAGACTGAAATTCTCTCCTAGATTGAAATTCTCTACTAATATATGGAAATACAGCAATTCTACAGCCCTCTTAGAGGCCAGAGTTGCAGACCAGTGGTGTGATGATGCAGTTATATTCAACTGCAACAATTAGCTCATTCCTACCCCTTTGGTTTCTACACAAGTTGTTATGTCCTTTTGTAGTGGTAGTGACTGGGTCAAATAAATTGCAGCTGTGAAGTTAAAAGGAATTGGCTAGGAAGCTTGGAGTCGTTAGCAATGATGTTTAACAAATCTTGGGTTACTGGAGAAGTTATGGGGAGGAGGGGAAAAGGTCCTGTTGAACTGTGGACTCATTTCATTGATTTCCATTTCATGATGGAAAAGCTGACATGAGATGAAATATAAATCTGTCCAGCTTTAGCTGCAAACTGCTAACTCACATTGTCCATTACCTATTAGAATAAACAGATATCTGTTCTTGGAAGTCTCTTCCTTCCATGTCTGCCATTTATCTCCCTCTTTGATAAATTAAGTAGGATATGCTTCTCTTTTCTAGGTGTAAAGGATACTTTCCGTATCTAGAGTCATTCGTTTTATGTAGTGACGGAGTATGTTCTGTTTTAAAAATCCAAAATAATTATTGCTTACTCTGAATCTATATAAATAAGACTGATAAAGCAATTGCAAGGGAATTATTCTCTAATAGGGACGTTCATAGAGGGGTTTGCTCCTGGCATAGCCGCGTTTAAAACATGCTGGTGATTGGACTCGTGTAAATTATTATCAGTAAAAGTTGCAGAAGACCTAAATAATCTTGTGTAATTAAAACCAGAAGCCAGGTTTTAAGAATACTTTGGTTTACACTGTAACAAAGCTTATTTAAATAGCATGGTTGGGATTCATCCACTTCATGCAAACACTGTGCAGACCCTTGAATATGAGCTTCTTGTCTAGGTCCCCAGTAGAGAGGAAGGCACTTCTTGAACTCAACTCAACTCATCTCCCTTATTTTTCCGTCATGTAAAAGGTATTTAGGATTTTATCAAAGTGCATGGGTGTATAGAGTGTAGAGGGGGAGTCCATCTCCAGCTGCAGTGTTGCAATGTTTATCCCCTCTCTAACTGCGGAGTGCACCATGCAGGGATCTAGCTCGGCATATCTCAGCTACGCTTCTAGGTGAATCAGGACCTAGTCGATACGGTGATGGCACAACTTGCTACTACAAACAGCAAGACACATAGGTCCTAAAACTACATCCAGGAGGGCACTGTTAGGAATAGGGCCCTGTACCGGTAAAAAACCTTACGAAGACATTTTGAAAAAAGTGCCTGCCCCCCTTTTTCCCCAGTGATCTGATCAAAGCAATAGCATTCAGACCAGGCTCTGAAGAAAAGCAGGCACTGGGAATGGGTGTGCTTCAACACCGGGTGGTCTTATATCTCTGTTCTTACTTTTGTCTTTGGGGACTGATATGGTGTCCTCTAAGCGAGAGGCTCTGCAGCCCATCCTCAGTGCCCAGAACTACCTGGGAGCCCCCTCCCAACACGATGCCATTTCTTAGATTTCTGAGCAATCTGCTCTGCTCAGCCTCTTCTTCCCTGATTAATAATGTTGCTGTCAGTTTGGATTACAGCCCTCTACTTTCTTTGTCTCAGCTTAAAATACTTGTGGTTTCATATTCCATCAGAAGAGATATATAAGAGAAGTGCTTTGCTCAAAGTGCAGATGATGATGGAAAAGGAATGTGTTGCTTTTTTTTCCTGCAAGAGTCTTTATTGGATTCCTCGGGACTTACTGAAAGGCAAAAATATAGAGAGGGATTGAACAGGATGGGAGGAACGGAGAGCTCATAGGAGCTGCATATTGTGGCATTGTGAGAAAGATAAGACAAGCCTGTGGCTTGAACAGAGATAACAGTGAAAGGGTTTTTACAGTTATCTAGGCAATTTCTTTCATTGCTTCACTATTTGTCCTGTTAGGGGAAAAAACCCCACAACACCCAAAACAAAACTGAATGCCCAACTGAAATTCCTTTTGTGGAAATTTAAGTCCCTTGTTTCTTACTGCATTTGTGACAGGAAGAAATTTCCTATGACTGGTTGACTGGACATGGTCCTTCCCATGCCACAGAGATCCTGCTTAACTTCTGCTGGAGGAACACCTTTTCTTCTGCCCTGACTTCACAATATCAGCTGCCACTGTAACTCCTGCAGCTCAGCAAACTCATTTCTAAAAAACATAAGACCCCAAACTTGTCTCAATTTGTAGGCAGAACCAGTCCTTTATAAATCATACATCTTAAGAAGCACCCACTCCACATATACCTCATGGGATTTATATCTACTAGCTTTCTTGAAGAAGACAACATGGATGTGTCATTTACTTTTTTAAAATATCATTTCCCCTCTCCTTATTTTTCTAGATTATTTCTCAGTCTCTCAGACATATTTTCACATGAAGTGCTGTCTTTCACTATATCTGCTACCCCTCTAGATCTCTGTTCCCTGTAAATGAGAGGTGTTGGTCTTAACTCCATTTCAGTTGGCCTTGCTGACTGAAACAACAGTTGTTCCACTTACCAGTCTAAGATTTTGATATTGGCTTAGAGTGGACACCCATGTCTTACATTGCAAAACTGATTTAAGCTAATATCTCTGTATTCATACTATTGCATTCTCTGTGCAATGGAGATTAATTTCTAAGTGGTAAATATGATGATTTGGTAATTCTTCAAAGAAGATCCAAAAGATAGAAAAGTGTTACATCTTCTAGGAATAAAACATGAAATGTGGATTT
This sequence comes from Calonectris borealis, assembly GCF_964195595.1. NCBI lineage: Eukaryota > Metazoa > Chordata > Aves > Procellariiformes > Procellariidae > Calonectris > Calonectris borealis. Next base: position 4,763,317 of record NC_134333.1, on the reverse strand, counting down.
GAGGCTGACAAAAACTGTGGTGGGGCATAGAAGTATCCATCACTGTCCTTTGCAATGCTGGGACGGATTGAAGACACTCCTACGAAAGTAGGGCATACCCAAAGAGAAATGGAGGTGGCCATAAACAGAATTCTTCCCAGTTATGGGAAGAAGGGTAAGTCATGACAATAAAATCAAGTTCAACAGCTAATTTCAGAGTTGACGATGTGAGAATGTTTTCTGATGTTCCCCCCTCAGGGTGCATTTATTAAAAGCAATTTCTTTCTAGTAGATAAATCTAACTGTAGGGAATCCTTTTGAGCTACAGACTAGCGTGACTTAGACAAATGTCAAACCGAGAAATGGAAGAGAAAGTTGGGAGATTCTTGTGTGAACTCCGCAGTTGGAAGAGATGGTCAGATAAAGGAGGATAAAGCAGTGGACAAGTTACATCAGCTGGGCAAGCAGGTGGAGAGCAAAGTAAGAAAATTCCTATGTTGGTAACAGCATGGTGCTCTGGGCAATGTGGACAATGAAGTAGCATTCCCTTAACCTTCTTTCAGATAGGGCTGAACCCCGGCCCTACTTTCTCCTCCTCACTCCTTTATCTGCATTATCCGCATCCAGGAAGACACTTACGGAGCTGTGCTGGTCACCCTAAATCATGCCAAATCTGGGGGGTTATATCACACCACCATTCAGTTCTTATCAAACTGTCCTGCATGCCTTGAAAAAAGCAGTGCCTTGGAATAAAAAGGGAGAGAAAAAAAGTGATGTGAGTAGCTGTAGGTTTGTACATTTGATCTCAGTATTATGCAAAAGATTTTGATGGAACATGTAATTGAAGTAGTGGGATTTGGCTAAAAGACTGGTTTATCACAGGACAATTGTGATAGACCAGTCAAACAGTTTGACAAAGCAACTGTTTTCCCAAAAAAAAAAAAAGAAATCTGAACTCATTTGAAATGTGTTCTTATCTTGTCTTTTAACATGCAGGAAGACCTTGCTTGTTTGCCATCACCTATAGGTTTAGAAAAGGTATTCTTTATTCCAGTATCCTAATCATTAACTAATGCAAATTCTCATAATACCAGAACCAGGACTGAACCGGCGGCATTGCACGAAGTTTCATAGTGAAACTTCATAATCACTCCCTGGCGACACCTTATTGTCATTGGAGGTAAACTATGTTTTTCTAACCTACTTCAGTGACTCAAGTGAAAACAAGATACATGAATCCACTTGCCACTCTTAGCCACCAGGCTTGTTACCCTCACACTGGTTCTGAGCTGTTTTGGTGTGATCTCTTCTTGAAAAGTCCATGTCAGCTGTGTCTTAATTTAATGTGTTAATAGGACAAAGCTGGGAGGCACTGCCAAGACAGAAGTAATAGTGATATCCTGGGGCATGTCTCTGTGTCCCTGACAATGTGTAATAGAAAAGAGATGTAATTCAGGAGTATAGAATGGAAAGATGTACATTTACGAACTCCTTACAGCACCTTCTGCTGTAAATTTGGAGTTTGTCTCTGGAAAGCATCAGGGGAGAAGAAAAGTTTGTGAGTAGAGTCAGCTACTGAACGGATCTGAAACTTCATATGATGCAGCCATGAAAACCAGAAGGGAGATGTTCAGAGGGTGGGAAGAGTTGGGTGAGGGGGGAAGGAGAGGGGAATTGCACAAATGTAGAAGGGTTGTTGCCATCAGGTTGCTTCAGTCTGGTAGTGGCTAGGGGTTAATAAATTTGGCACCCATAATAGTGGGATTGAGGAGGGTAAATTCTTATGTGTGGCTACTGCTGTCTGGTACAAGGAGAGGACTATAACCCTGAAAGAAGTTTTCTGAGCATGCTGATTCTTGCTTGTCAGAAATCACAAAGAACAGACCCAAATATTTTTAATCCAGTATGACTGACCCTCTGGGCTGTGATTGTTCTTGTGTGTTGCTGGATGACAAATGGGGGCACAGCCATCACCAACCACCCTTTCCCATAAGGAGGAGGAACAGAGGAGCAGATGAGAAATTAATCTGTGACCAAGTGCTAGTGTGGAGAACCCGAAGATTATGGAGCAAATTAGAGGATATGCCCTGCATATCCTCTGGGGCTTCAGTCATTGCCCCTGGAATAGGCACTAGCCTCGTAGTAAGTGTCTTCTGTTGGGTCCGACATATATTGAAAATGCCTACCTCCCCATCCCAAGCCTGTCTGTCTAAGGCTGCTTTGAGCATGATGATTTCCAGATATTCATTTCTGTTTCAGTAGCCAATTAATTGCTTCAAGTGTTACTGATCTTGGTACTACCATGCACGACTTCAGTAAGTCTCTCTCATCAAAGTTCTTGTTACTCCAGGCTCTTGCACTGGTATCTTGAATGATATTTTCAATTGGGTAATTCCTTTCTGCCATGTAAGTCTATTCTCATATCACCACTGAGGCTTCATTCATACACAGAGCAGTGCCCACCAGATGAACCCTGGATAGAACCTGGACAAAGAACATTTTCAGTATTGCTTAACCAGTTGCTTTCTATTATAGAAATTATTTCCCTTAGGGGAATTTATTCTAGTCTCTAGGAAGCCTTTGCACTGTTGGCGTCTAGCCCATGGGACATGATAGCAATGGAGCTATCCAGCTGTCTTCTAAGGTCCCACATCTCTAGATTTTCTTTCTGCTTTCTTCTTCCACAGTTAGGATCTCAACACTTTCTTTTGTTCTCCCCAAATGCTCTTTTTATTCATTGGTCAGACAGAAGTTCCCTCATTTCATGTGGTGGCCATGAAATCCTTTTCTTTTGCTATTTTCTGTTGTCTTTTCTGGTCTGAGTTCCCTCACTGTTGGTAATACTTGGTTGCTGGCAATCCCACCTTGTGTTGTATATAGGGACACTTGACTAGATCTCGGATTGCTCCAGCTTTGGAGAAGTTCCTCTTTGGTGGGGGCCAGTGACTCTCTTGATCCTTTTCCCTCCTGTATGTATTTCCATTCTAGCACAGTCTTTCATCAAAATTGAGCCCAGATGTTAGGGGTTGGGTAAGCAGTAAAATGCAGTTATCTCCAGATTTGCACCTGGATTTTCTGCGTTTTTGTGTTAGTGCCTGGGTAGACGTCAGGGGTTGTAGACAGGTTGTAGATAGGACAGTTGTCCTGTTAGTGCAAGAGCTGGTTCCCTATGGCACGGGATGGGTATCACAGGAAGAAAAGGATCTGGGCAAGCACCGAAGGGGCTATATACAGGGCACACTTGTTCATCCTTCCCCCATTCCTTATTACACCAGATACCTAAGAACAGCCAAACTGAGAGTCAGGGGAGCAAGAACAGGTAGGACAGGTCTGCTGTGCCTGTGGCTTTTTCATGTGCCTACACCCAGGAGAATGAGAGGTATTGCATGCCCCTCCATCGTAAGCTGCTGCTAATGATTCCTTCTGCCCGGAGGACACAGTCGGGATCGATGGAGGGTCAGCCGTTAGACATACATTTCCCAATGCCCAGCATAGCATGCGGGGTCAGGGAGCTAATCATCACTCCTATCTTGCCTGCCTTGCTGTGGTGTCCAGCCTAGGGCAATTGGAGGTGCATTAAAGATTAAACAAGAGGTGGGAGGTCTAGTGAGTGTGTTGGAGTAATTCCAGGGTGGGTGGGCAGTGGTTGGCCCAAGCAAGTGGATTTCTGTTGTAGCGGCCCCTACTTTAGATCTTTCAGCCGAACAAACCGGCGGCATCTCTGTTGAGGCAAAAAATGCCTCTAGCTAAAATTCCACTATCTGACCTCAGAAGGGCTCCAGCTGTTTCTGCCACCAACATAGCAGCTAGAAGAAGAGTTTTAAAGAGGTTGGCCATGCTGAAAGAGAAACCCACTTCTTCAGAGGGCCTGGCAGGACTGAGCCTTCCTCTTCCTCGCTCATCCCTTTCAGCGTAAGTGCGAACACAGTGTGGCCTGAGTGTTGGCTATTCTCAGATGAGTGTCTGTCACTTGCCAGCACCGTGCCATGTAGATTTACTGCAGGACCTTGACACTTCTTCTAAGGTGGGAGGACCAAACGATCTCCTTGCTTGACCTACTCATTCGTAATGCCTCCAACCTCTAAAATCAGTACATTGCAACTCCTGTCCCTATTGAAATAAAAACATTTTAATGGGATTAAGAAAACACCTTCCATCTGAGGTGTGCTTAGTGGCACAGGGGCTCATCCCATGGCTCTGAATACATTGGTGTCAGTCTCAGAGATGATTTAGGCAGGCAGTTCACACACCTTCCTCCTTTGTAGGGCTAATCAGGGCGTTTAGCTTTAACGTGTCTGTTCTGACTCCAGTGGCCGTGGGAGTGCATTCACATCTGGCTTGGGTACCTATGAGTCGTCGCTGGTAGCTGTGCCTTTAGAGGCTGACTGCAATGCTTGGCACTTGAGGGAGGTAGGAAAATGGTATGGCTGGCACTTAGTGATGCTGTCTGGAGCTGTGTGGGCTCAGGAAGTGGTGCTGGCTGATTGCCATCCTGCAGACCCTGCCCTTTGGTTCCCCAGATCCACAGCTTTTCTTTGAGCCTCGAATTCACAGCCATCATTGTGTAATTAGCAAAAGAACAGCAGAGGAAGAGATTCATCCAGAGTAACATGCTGAGTCAGAGTTACAGCCATGAGGAAAACGCGGGACTCCCCAATCCTTCTGGCAAGCATTAAAAACTTTCCACTTCAGGGATAATCAGTTTCAAGGCTTGCCATCTAGTCAAAGATCCTTCCTAAGGAGTCCTGACATGGTGAGGGCTCTTTGTTAGAGCTTCCTCAACTAATAATTCAATGTCCCCAAGTGAGCTAGTAACTCTGTGCTCCCTTTATCGTCAGTGGAAGAATCAGGCCCTCAAAGGATGAATGCTCTCTAAGAAAGGCCATATGAATTGCCCTGAGCCTTTTTTCTTCACTGAGTATGAGTAGAGCCTAAGGTGACTGGCTCACACTTGACATCTCACTTCCCAGCTTCAGAACTGAGATGAATCCCATCCGTGCGGTCTCAGGCCCTGGACACTCACCTGCATGCTCCTCTTGCTGATTGGGGGTAATGTTTTCAATGGCATTAGATGACATTGATTGAAACATTTTTTAGCTATGCTGATCATGTAGGATTCCTTTTGATCATGGAGCTTCATGCTTTTCAGCTAGACTCAACTGTAAAGCGTCCTGTCAACAGGTTCCCATCCAGGTTTGCCATTGCCAGAAGAGCAATTCAGAACATGGGCTGCAAGTGCTATTCTCATAAACTGAGCATTATGTATTTTGTGTGATACCAGGGAAGTGTTATTCATTTACTGGAATTATCCTTCTATCAAGTCAGTTTCCTATTGCATTTCACCCTTCATTGCACTGGCACTTCGTTCTTTTAACAAGGCTGTTTCTATTCTGGAAAGTATATTTAAGAGGTTTTGCAATTTTACTGTGAAATACAGAGCATTTCCTTTTCTTTTTAAAAATGTGTTCCAAGCATCCTTAAATTCTGGAGAACTTGGAGCAACAATGAACAAACCTATCCGGAAATTAAAAGATAACAAACAGGGCCTCACTAGAACTTTCCCTAAATTGTCTTTGAAAAGAATCTATTACTGTATTTTAATTTTAAGCACTTTTTACTTGTCAGATTTTGTTTTCTATTTCCTGTTGTAGCCTTTGTTTCCCCAGTCCTGACTTCTGCTGGAAATCTGCTCCTGGGTCCTTTTGTAAACTTCTGGTTAGAGTCATGAGAGGGATTCAAGCAGCGGTGACCAAACTCTACAATGTGCGATTTGAGGTGTTCAGTCATGCACAATCCCAAGTACAGCATTTGTGAGGAGTGGATTGCCTACAAAGCAGGATAGCATGGGGTAACTAATCAGGCAACAGGCAATGCTGAGCAAAGAAGTGAGGCTTAATTCTGCCTCTCTGAGGGTCATAGGCAGACCATGGGGACAGCATTGAAACCATGAGCCAAGTCAGGACAGGAATTGGGAAGTGGGGCTGAAAGCCAAGAGTCAGACCACAAATTATCTTGCCACTTTCCAGTAGCTCATTGTGAATTAGCAGCAGAAATGCCCCTGCTGTGGGTGTTTGTTAATCAAGCATGGAGATAAGTTGCAGGAAGGGCAAATTTGTCCCCGGTACGAGTGTGCCCTCAGTAGCTCCACTGGCTCTGCGGGGTCCACTCTGAGTAGGCTCCTCTGCACACATTTCTTCATCACAACTGCATCCTGACTATTTCATAGGGGCTTGTATGACTGCTTTTTTGATTCTTAGGTCTTACATCCTGGTCAATTACAGACTGTAATTTCTATCAGATTTTTTTTAAGATCAATCAAAATCTCTTCCAGGGCTTGATCAGTCAGTGGTCTGGGTGGGGGAGTCAGTTGTGTGGGCAAAAGCTTATCATGGGAGGTTTTTAAGAAGACAAGGGAAGTTAGGTATATCTTCATGGAGGAAGACGAAGGGAAGAGGGACTTTTTTAAGCTAAGATTTTAAGATGATGGACCAACACGGTGGAGAGCAGTATGTTGGAGATTTTGTGGGTGAACTTCAGTTCCGACAGCCAAGCCATACTAGTAAATACATCCTGTGGATCTTTATCTACGTATTTTTTGCAGTTCTTCTTGGCCCATGTCTTGAGTCCCCCCCCAGCCTCTTCAAACAGTGCACCATATAAGCAGAAGCAAAAAAAAAGAGATGCCTTTAGAACATTTGAACCCACAGGTGAAAATTACACTTGAAATAAAAACCTGGTTTGCCGCACAGAAGAATATATTATAAGAAAATTCAGCTAGAAGAACTCAGCTGAGAATTCAATCTGTGACATTCTTCTAAACCCAATTAACCTAATCCGATAATTCTCTCTGAATGGGATGATGAGATGCAGTCAAATTTTCTCCCAAGGACTAGAAATAATCTGCATGTGTGCTTGTCAGAATAAGTCTTGTGAGTAAACAAAGCAGACAGAAGAACATAACACTTATCCTGAATTAAAATTCCACCTAAAGATACTCAGGGATGAACATGTGAGCAGGGCAAGCAGGGAGGAGACTTCCCCAGGATGTTCCTCCATTCTCCAGCAGTTGCATTTCAGGGGCTCACGGAGGAAGACATCTCTGGAGTAACCTCTTCAGTAAAGAGAAAAAATAGATCACTGTAGTCAAAAGATCAGACATGGGCAGGCGGGGTGAAATTGCCTGTGAAAGTTGATGTTAAGAACTAAATTAATTATTTGCAGTGGTTAGGGTGGCTGTGGAGAAGGGCAAAGTAGAGATGGTTTGTAGCAAGTTGAGCAACCACCATGCTGCGCTTGTAGAAGCAAAGCAAGCTGGATGTCAGCCCTGCGTCATTGGAAGTTGTGAGTCACCAGCCAGGCTTTTGATGAGACTGAAGCGTTCAATCAGGGGAGAGTCACGACACAATGGGCTACTAGCTTGGTTCTTGAGGTGGCAGCTGCCAGATTAGCTTCTCATCATGAACTTCCACCATACTGAGGTACTTTACCAGGAGAGGTGTCTCAGGGGTGGACAGGCTGGCACAGCTGGGTAGTCCTCTCTTGAAACAACCACATGAAAGATGTGGGAGCTTCTTATGGTATGCCAACAGGAAGTTTAGTCTCAGTGCAACCAGCCAGCTCTCACTGTGTTAGTTCCAATAGGACTGTATCCACTCTCATGGTGTGAAAGCATTGTGCGGGGTGCACCACAGGGTACATCACATAACTAGACAACGTCATGTCTGGTTCAAAACACTGGGATTACCAGTTCTTCTACATGGGCATTTCAGGAGGGATGAGGTCCTGTCACCAGGGACAGATAAGTGTCTACTGACACATGGGCGGCCCTGTTCTGTGTTGGTCCTTTCTCAAATATAGATTCACTCCTGCTATGTAAGTGCCCTGGTGCTTCATTCTCTACTCATCCTGTTCCCTCCACCTTCCTTAGAGATTTCTCCTGGCCACAGCCAGGGACACAGCACGGAGCTAAAAGGATCTTGGATTTGATTCAGATTTGACAATCCTGTGTCCTCATGTCTAAACCAGGAGGGCTCTGTACTGTCTGTTCATCTCTCAGCTATGTTTAGGTATACTGTTCACACTTTATGTAATTCTGGGAAGAAATAGACAGCTGTCTTGCTGCTAAGGCATTGAATGAGAATGGTTTATAAAAATATATAATTTGTGATGTAGTTCCGCAAACAAAAACAGTGACCAGATGAAATATATTCCACTTTGTCTAAATGAGAGTGAATGGCTAGTTGGTAATGAAAGTGAAAGACAAGAGAAGAGCCCTTCTACTGAATTGTATCAAAAATTAAGAGTTAAAGAGAAAGTAGGTTCTTAGACAGCAAGACAAATTGAAGATCTCACATCTACATTTCAAAGACTTCATTGTCCCAAGGCAAGATAAACAAGATGGTATTTGCATATTCACTGACACTGGAGCAGTATCCAAAGGCATGAGCCAAATGGAAGAAACTGAGAGAAGAGAGGTGAAATTAGCATACAATGTATTTCCTCAAATTGAAAAATGAGATGGAAGGAGTAGGAGGGGCAGCTCCTAAGAGTCCTTTGATGCTTGTTTTTTCCCCAAAGGAAAGAGTACATGGGGAAGCTGTGATTTAAAACTGCAGTTCAGCGATACGCTAAATCTAACTTGAGGGTTTTTAGTGCTACAGCAGAAATACCACAGCCTCACGACTCAACGTGCTGATCTGGAATAAACTTTTTGTGCCAGTTCAAATTTGTTCAAATAGGGCTGATTGGTTAACTTTGTGCCAGCATATTTCACGTCAGATATGCCATCAGCATGCAAACAGAAGTAGCATTTTGTTAGACCTCCCTCAGCTTGTCTGTAGGCCTTTTCATCAGTCCCTTTTTGCTCTCTTCCCACTAATATAATCTTCAAGTCATTGCCTTGATGCATCACCACATCCTCCATAAGCAGCTCAGGGCCTTATATGTTTCTTTCCACTTTGGACATTCAGCACCTTTGGTCCTGTCCTTGTCATGGACCTTCACATGGAACTTGCCTTGCTCATTGCCTCCACATCAAGCTTTATTGTCATAATAAAGTTGACCTTCTGATACTGCAGTTTAGCATCCTCCCCAAGCCAGATTCACACCCCCAGCCATAGTGAGATCCACTGCAAAGAATACATCCTTCTTTTATCTCCTGCAGACATAATCCTGTTCACTGCAGTTCTGATGACATCCAGGCAGAGTCTCTTGTGGGAGGGTTGCTGTGCTGCAGGATTGGAGAAGTGCAGGACCAAGGTCAAAGCCCTGGAAAAAGCCTATAGGAAGGACAAGGATTCTGGTGGCCCCTCATTACTGAAGAGAAATTCTGTCTGTGCAACAAGGATCTTAGCTGGAATTTGGGACAGAGGAGAGACCTTCTATGGAGCATGTGGGGGAAACTTTGCAAGATAACTTCTTCCCCTTCATGAAAGAGTGGCAGCCTGGAGAAGAGTGTACCTCCATGGGAAAGCAACTCTCAAAGAAATTGAACCATAGGAATTACAACAGTGCTGGTGGAAAGAGACCTTTGGAAGTCTCCAGCCCAGCCTTCCCTGGAGCAGGATGATTCCCAGAACTAGATCAAGATAACCAGGGTTTTGTACAACTGAACCATGTGAATACTGAAGGATAAAGACTGTCTTGGCAATTGGTCTAAGGCTGCATCACCCTCCTGGAGAGTGTTTCCTAATGCCTAACCTGAACCTCCTAAGCTCCAGTTTGTGTTTGTCGACCCTTGTTATATCGTTTGGCACCAGTGAGAAGAGTTTGGCTCTGTCATCCTTGTAACGGCCCTTCAAAAATTTGTAGGCTACTCCTAGACAGTTTCTTTTCACCCAGTAGAAGAGATGGAGCCTTCTCTCCACCTCTCTGCTAAATCAGCCCTGCTCCTTTTACTCCTCTGAGCAGATCATGTGCCCCAGGCCTTGACCATCTTGGTTGCCTTGACCGGTCCCTCTCCAGTTTCTCCACATCCTTTCTGAACTGGGAGCTCAAGACTGAATACAGTGCAGCCTTCCCAGCTAAAGTTTTTGAGCCATACGGGCCCACGTATCAACCCCTGAGGAGTGACCCCAGCACTGCCAGCCACCAGTTGGATGTCATGTCATTGGTGACTGTCCTCTGAGCCCAGCAGTCCAGCTGACTTGTCTGCTTTTCCAGCCCATATTTTCTCAGCCTACTAATGAGACTGCTGTGAGCGATGGTGCAAAAGCCTCTTCAGTTTTTCATGACTAGATGTGTTCTTCTGTGTCATCATTTTGCATGCACTCTACCAGCCTTTGCATGCTTTGCTTAAAGGTCCATTAATGCTGCTCCCAGAGCCTGTGTCAGGCTTGGAGACTGAGCTTCTGTGCCTGCCCCTCCCTTGGGCTTTGATCAGGGCTGTGTCACATCCTACTGCTGTCCACCACAATGAGCAGTCCCAGACTGAGAACCCTAAGAACTCTACTGGGAGCTCTACTTTTCATCCCTTTCCCAGAAAAGCTCCTCTTTTCTTTTCTTACATGTGCACACCCATGTATATACACAAATGTAGGCATGCCCACACATGCATGTGTATGCACACTTAGTTGTACACATGCATGCACACATATGCACATTTCCCATCATTCACATGCACACATGCATACAGGTACACATGCATATGGATACACAGCCACTTGCATACATATGCATGTATACACGGGCATACATATGCATGCACATCGGCATGTACACGCACTCACACAAGAACATACACATATAGATGCATACATGTGGAAACAGCTCTATACAAATATGCATCCCCATGCCCCCCACCATGCACACATGCACAGACAGAGGCACATGTGTGCGTGTACACACGCACATGCACAGTTACAAGTTACAAGTTACATGCACAGTTGATAGTTTATTGCCTCACCATCCTCTATATTCATCCCTCTTGGTGAAAAGGGCATCAGCTGGATCCCAGTCTCCAAATAATCATCCACCAAGTGTCTGACCTCTGTAAAAATGCCAGGACTTAAAAAAATGCTGTGAAACTTAAACAGCAGCAATGCCCAAATGATTCCTGGGCCAACAGACATTCTTATCCTGGTCATCTTTTCACCATGCTAGATGTTAGTTTGGACCAGTGCCATGGCATCTGGCCCCTCGGTTGCCTGAAAAGCAGCAGAGTTGTCAGTGGCAGGGCACTGGGTGTGTGATGACATCTCTGTCCTACCAGGGATCCATCCCATGACTCATCTTGCAAGCGCAGGTCAGAGGTCCAGGCCAGGTACTAACTTTCCCTCACCTGACCAAAGTCTACTCATTTCAGGGACATCCAAATAGGACCTACTACCACCACAGCTGATGAACAGTGCAAAGAAGGTCATGATGAGGAACCCATTGACTACCTGGAGGAAAGATTCATTTTCCAAGCTGTGAAGACACTAGTGACTACTTTCATTCTCTTGCTTAAGACCTATGATACCTGTGGCTGGACTTTTGAGGATATGGATGCACTGTCCCAGAGTGGATGCACAGCCTGTGGTGAGAACATATGAAAAGTAAGGAAGAAGCTACTTGTGATGGTGAGTCCCTGGGAAAGTGAACATATGCTCTTCTGGAAAAGGTGAAGCATTTCAGAGATGTATGAATCAGACTCAGCTTGGCCGCTGATTATGATACAGTCTGAAGCATAACATATGAGGTATCATAGGACCCATCACCTACTGTCTTCCCAGCATCTCATGTTCCTCCTGCAGTCTGATCTGGGTTGGACTCATGAAGCAAAGTCAGGCAACATGAAGCTCTGTGCATTCATTACAGTGACTCTTGTAGAGTGACCCTTCAGGCACTCTTTTCTCCTCTCCAGTCAACTTCTGTGCATCACTAGCCTTGGTTCTAGCATTTCAATGCCAGTAAATACTTCACTTCTCATGTGAATTGAGATTGTTTTTGTGGCTCGGATTTTAAACGTCACAAGGATTTGGTTGGCAGAACCTGCAGGGTTGATCCAGGGGCCTGCAAGGGAAAATACCACGTGCCAATAAGAAATGGAGCAAAAATCGCAACTTTATTGTTTCTGTCCAGTCTGTGCAAAATGTCAGATTATAGCAAGCATTCATCAGGGATTCTCTGTAAATCAATCATGATGATTTTCCTTCCTGGTTCTCAAAGTAGAGACACCCAAGAACAGCTTGTGTAGTTACTGGTAGTTTCAGATGACCTCCCTGACCCTAACCCAACCTTTTCTGTTAAATGCTCTTTTTGCTCCCATTGTCATGTGCAGGCAAACACTATTGGGGTAAGAAAAAGACGATCAACCTCAAATCTGACACTGAAGGTCTTCCATCCTCCCTTCAGATGACCATGCACACTGCACAGTCATACAGAAATCTGAGGTGATATTTAAGGAGGTCCAAGGGACTGGGGCTACTGGTAGGCAGGATGACTGGTGTTGAAAGAAGCATGGTGGATCCATTGACCTAGGTGGGCTTAACAACAGTTGCTACTGGCATGACGCCCCATTTGTAAGGCTCAGTGACACACTCATGTTACTTGATCCCAACACTAGGCACTCTGAAGAGCTCTGAGATATTTAGTAAGCTGAAATATTCTTCATTTGTTATGCAGTTTGGTGGCACTTCAGAAGATTTACAGAGCCATCAAGCTTCCCAAGACAATGGGCTGGCAATCGGATCATGAAACCACATGCTGATCCTGTAACCACAGAGACAGCGCAAAGCTAGTATTTGCTTCAGGGGGTCTCCTGATGAACTGGCTCAAGGCCTGGAGCCTTTTCTCTGCTGTTTCCTATTCATTTTAAACAAGTTTCCTCAATGATACGTCACCATGGAATATGGTGCATTCTTTCCTACTCATTTATTCCTAATGAGCCATTCACAACTCCCTTTCTGTAAAATAATTTTTCCTGAAATTCCTAGTAGAAGATACTGGACAGAAAGTCATGGAGACTGGTGTCCTATCAGTCCTCAAAGCAGACCAGCCACAGGCATTGTAAATGGAGACATCATTGCTCTGTGGACAGTGCATGGCAGTAGGAATGAGGACTCATTTTGTATCAATGGCTTTGCCCCCGGTTATCAGAATGATTTTTGTCAAGCTGAAAGTCTCTTGAAAGTGTTTAAATCTTTAAAGAAGGAAAAATTTAAGTGTCTGACACAGAAGGCTAGTGAGGAGAGCACTGAAATATGGCTACTGTGAGCAATATTTTACTTGGGGGCTCCAGGAGTTTCCAGTCTGACAAAAACTGCTTGTGCAAATTTCTGCAGTGAAAATTTTCAGGGAATCAGCACGTGTCTATGCTGAATGTCCTCAAGTGCGAGATTCTTGGGGAAATTTGAGCCCAGTGGTATATGCTAAGAACGTGGAAAACAAAATGTCTCCTTTCATGGCTTCCTCAGAAAGACCAAGACAGGATCCAAGTCCCAGACACTTGATTGCTTTCTTACCCGTGCCAGGAACAGGTGGCGCTACTGACAATGACAGGTTTGGCTCCTTTGAAAAACCAGGAAAAAAGGATTTTTGGAGGCATCCAAAGGTATTCTTGCACCTTCTGCAACTCAGCATGGTGCTCTGGACCACTTTGATGGTTGTACAGACAAGTGCAATCCAAAGCCAGGTCTAACCCCCTCGATACCTGCTCAGTTGCCACTTGACAGGCAGGAGAACCGCTGGGGGTTAAGCAGAAGGTCTGACAGTTATTGTCTGCTAAAGTGAACAGCCGAGCCTAATGCGTGGTCATTCATTACAGACTTTCTGAATGGTCAGCTGCAGTATTAGAGCTGGTCAAAGGTCTCTCCAAACATTTACGATCCATTAAAAGCTAACCTTTCTGTGTGTATGTTTGAGCTTTGAGTTCTTGAATAGCTGCGGGCTATGCATAAGACTCGGTGCTTCTCTGGGGGTCTATTACACTGTCAAACACAGCTCAGCCTTCCTAAACGCCCGAGCAACATTCCTGAAGTGGACTCTCCCTCCCCGCCTCCCATCACTCCTCCAGGAGCCTGAAAGCCGTGAACAGCTTGCTGGCAGCTGGACATTCCTTATGGGCACTGTCAAGTTTGCTGGTCTTCTCCCTCCAAAAATAAACAGCAAAACGTATCTGAGATCAGAGCTTAGTAGGAAATGGTTTTCTTTCCTTCTCAGGGCAAGTTTTCAAAGATTTGGAATTTTTCCCATCATATATTGTGATCAAAGCAAAAATTGTGGAGTGTCAGGGTGAGCTGACAGTCTGATTTTTCAATAGGGTCAATCAGATTTGTCATTTTGGGAACATTTTAAATGGAATGATGAGAACTTCTTTTCAAAATCTGGAGATGCTGTTTTAGGGACAGTAACTTTATTAAACTTGTGCTTTCTATGCTCTCAGATGACACTTGGCTATTGATGCTGCGTGCCAGAGCCAGGCAATCCTCCTACTTTTCTCCAAGTCCAAAGTTTACTGTGAAAAAGCCAGCAGCCTCAGGTTCACCTCTCCTTTCTCACGCATTCAGCTTTGCATTTATTTTAAATCCTGTGTCAAAAGGCACGCTGTCTACTTTTGTTTTGTAAATGGGATTTCTTATGTCTTTCCCTTCCTTCCATTTCTCCCCTATTTTCTAGTTCTCCCTCATTTAATACCTTTTTCCTACCTCAAGCTTTTAGAGATGCTTCTGGCAAACAGCTCATGTGCCCTACTTTGCAGGTAGCCTTGTATCACCTGTGATTTCGTGCTTCTAGTTTGGAGCTAGCTTGCATTTGGTGATTTTGGCTTGAAGTGTTGGCATAAGGAGCCAGCATTTGCCTGAAAATAAAGCATAACATATCTTTAGGAGTGCTTACATGGGAGGAAAGGGATTTTTTTCCTGGCACTTAGGAGTGCTCAAATTATGGCTACCTTGGGAGGGACCAGGATACTGTGAATTCACACACTATCTGGTGTGCAATGACTTTCTTACCTAGATAGTCCTCAGACCTTTGAAGCTGGCAGTTTTGGGTCTGAGTCTTTGAGCTGATTCATTCTTTTCTGGCTTTCAAACATCTCAGACTTAAAATAAAGCACTTACATCTATAAATAGAAACAATGCGTTTGAGTTTCAAAGCTGCTGAAGGACTGTTCCTCACACTGCTGCTACTGGTTTTGCCCTCACAAGGGGAGAAGACAAATATGCATACCAAATTCTTTGTACAGCTTTATGTTAATATTGCTCTGGATGAAGTGAGCTATAAAGAGTTTAAAAGAGGAAGAACATGGGAAATGGAAAATGAGAGGAACAGAAAGCTTTTCCCTGTCGAGGAAGGTTCTTCCAGAGGACTAGCACTTCCCTGAATAAAGGAGGCATCAGTCAGCACCTATCCAAGGTCTGGCCAGGAGAGATCAGCAGAGTTCAACTGCAGGGACAACCAAGACAGCCACAGCATTAAATCAGACTCACAAAATAAGTAGAAAGCATCTCAGAATGTCCCCATCAAAGCCTAATTATCTGCTGACTTCTTAGACATGAGAGAATTTTCTTTGTCTATTTAATTTCATGCTTATCATCAAACTAGTCATTAAATGGCTGAGTATTAGGAGAAAAATTCAAGGCTTTCTGGTCTGTCTTGTTTAATCCTTCAGCCCATCCCTTCCCTCCTCCCCGTCCCACTTTCTCTCTGGCACAGTCAGGCAAGGGGAAAGCAGGTGGGGTGCTGTGCTGGGCAGTGTGGCACAATCTCTGCGTTGCGGTCTTGAACTGGGCAGGATGTGAGGGTGCACAATCCCCATAAAGGCTAGGATGGAAAATCCTCCAGCGCCACGTCAGAGCTCAGGAGTGCAGCTCTGACTGCTGGCAATATGGACTTCGCATCCCACGGGATGCAGCAGAATTGCAGAGGCCTCTAAGAGTGGGATGAGACCCAGAGGTCTGATCATTATAAAGAAAATTAATTGTCTGGGAGTCAGGTAAATTGTTAAAAACATAACCAAAATGATTAATCAGCAAATGATACTGGGTTTTCCTGTCTCATAACATATTATTGGGGGATATTACGTGAAATTGGAAAATAAAGAAATTTCAGCCACTGAAAGGCTTTTGTATGTAGGATGAATTAAGGATATAGAATTGCTGCTTTGGGATATCTTTGAAACCAGGAACATAGAAACATTTAAGTAGAGATCGGCTATTTAAACTGATGACAACACTATCCCACCGGAATGAATTACGGCTGCAATTCAGCTAGATGGTTTGGAGGCAACAGCGGTAGGGTACACCCTGTAACAGCTACTTGCAGCCTTGTTAGAAAAACCTTGTTCTGGCCATGACAGGATTTTGGCTTAGATAGACCAGGACCCATCCAGTTAGGTAATTCCTAGGTTCACAAGTATTTGTGGCAATGTCCTGTGTACTTCTGCAGTGCGACATATTTCCTTCTGAGGGGACATCACTGTAACACCCACTGTCCAATAAGACTATACAGCAAGACAGTCCCATCTACAGGATCCTTGATTAAGTGTTTTGCCTTGATGCCAACTACTGCTGCTTTCTGCAGTTTGGTTTCTAACGTC
This sequence comes from Calonectris borealis, assembly GCF_964195595.1. Taxonomy (NCBI): domain Eukaryota; kingdom Metazoa; phylum Chordata; class Aves; order Procellariiformes; family Procellariidae; genus Calonectris; species Calonectris borealis. The sequence continues at coordinate 4,746,822 of NC_134333.1, read as the reverse complement.
AAGGAGGAACCATTTCCCCAGCAGCAGTCTCCAAGCCTTAAACTTTTGACCTGAGCTAATTACTGAATTCACTTTATAGAAGTAATGAGGTTCTGAGCCTCTGCAATGCCTTGGAGGCTCTAGAGAGTCCGAGCCAAAACCTGAGCTCCCTAATCAGTTCTGACTCTGTTTTTTTATTCATTTACTGAGTGCCCTGAGGCACTGCCGCTCCTTAAGCTCTCTGGGAGGAGCTGCAGTGCTGCTTCTCCCCAGTCTGCAACTGGGCAAAACATCCCAGTTCAGGTCTGCAGGTATACTCAGCACCTTAGTAATGAAAGGAGGAGATACCAATGGGGAGCAGTGGTCAGACAGCAGGGACAAGAGGGTTGTGCTCTAGTCTTTTCTCAAGTCTACTATTAGGCAACTTGGGTCTCCTCCTTCTGCCTCAAATTCTCCAACAAAGAAACCGATAGCACTTTGATATCTGTGGGTAATATAACGATGAAAGAAGGTGAAGTCTTGCTGTACAGGACCATACATGGACACTGGCAGCAAGACCACAGCCGGGAACAGGCTCCCACACTGCAGAAATGTGTTCCTGTGCTCTGGTCAACTTGTGCAGTCACCATGTACCTCCTTTTGCTGAGTTCTTCCCACCCAGTATAGACAGGCCTTAACCAGTGCTCCAAAACTGATCCCATCCTATCTTTCACTGGGAAGATCCAGGAGCTGTCAGCAGCTGAAGAAGAGCTGGAGACCTGTGCTGAACCCCTCAGTCTCCAAGTCCATCACTGGTCTCAAGTTGCTCACGGAGCTAATGGTCCTGGCTTCCCCTCTCAAAGGATTGCTCTCGCCCTTGTGCTTGCTCTGTTTCTCCCACCAGCTCTTATATGCAGCAGCACCCACAGGGCTGAACCCTTGCCGAGTGGCAGGAGAAGGTGTCTGTGTCACCCAGGTAAGGATGCTGCTGACCAAGTTCTGGCTCCAGCCCTCAACTCCATCAAGCAACCTCCCACTTTGGTGCCATGTGTGGAAAAGAGCTTCCCCACTTCCCAAGAGGGTGATGGAGAGGGGAAGGCATGCTGTCGCTGGCTACCCTCATGACCATTTTGAGGGAAGAAATAGCTAGTGTGACCTCCTGATGCCAAGTCAGCTGTATTGCCATGGTGGCCTCCTGCTGAGCCTCAGTGAGCCTCATCAATGGGCAGTGCGGGACCCCAAGCTGAGCCACGCTCCACAGTGGGCAGTGTTGGACCCCGTGCTGAACCACCCACAGCCACGTCCTTTCTGCTCATGGCCGAGTACAGGCAGAAAGAGTTTGCTCTGCCTGACAAATACTCCAGCCCTTATGTGTTTAGCCCTGCAGCACAGGCAAGAGCAGTGTCGGCTCGAGCACACGAAAGGCAGGGCTCCCACATTACAGCTGCCAGAATGCAGGAATGGACCTGATGCTGCTGTAGATAGAAATAAAGCAATCCTGGTCGGGAGGAGGGAAAGATTTACATTGCAAATCTGTACAAGATTGGGCATCAAGCACTCAGGGCCAGCACACAGTCATTAATGTGGTATTGGCAAACACAGCTCCCCTTGCCGAGAGTGATGTGGCTGGTAATTACATAATGATGCCACTTTTCTTTCTGCTTTTCCTCTGTCTCATTTCAGACAGATGGCTAGTGATTCAGAGAAAAAGTGGAGACTTTCTGAGCATCCTTGTGTTCAGCCTTACAATTGAAATAATGTTATTTTAACATGTAGGTTTGAGAGATCACCTTACCTGACACAGGCCAGAGGAATTAACCTCAGCATTTGCAATAAAAACGATCAGATATTTTTCTTTCTAGTATAAAGGTTCCCTAAAAATACATGTCATATTTCTAGTTTTAACTCATAATCATGGAAGTGAAGATTGTGGCATCTGAAATGCTCAAAAAGCAGGTGTTTTACAACAGCTGTAGCACGAAAGTGAAGTGGGCTAGGGGAAGCAAGAGCAGTTCTCCCAACCAGCCTGTGATATGGACACTGGGGAGAAGAGTCTTGGCGAGTGGAAATGTACCAAAGCCTTTTTCATCAGTGGAGACAGACTGATTTTGCATCACTTGCTGTGAACAAAGAACTTATCTGGTTTGGAGGCTGCAGGGAAGTGATGCAGAAAGATCTGTGACTGGACAGGTAGAGATAAGCTGTGAAAGCCTGTTACCAACATAGTTTTATAATATTCTATAATTATATAATTATCGTATATAATCTTATAATATTATATAATTTTTATAATTCATCAAATCATCCAGCAGGAGTTAAAACTATATCTTTGGAAATTCAGATCCACAGGGATAGTAAGCTACCGTCAATTCAGTGATGGATATGACCAACAGAAAATGATCTTGAATTTCAGGTACTTTCCCAAAAACAGGAAGAAAAACCTATAAAAACCATTTTAAAAAAATTAATCTCTTCATGATGTGTTGGTCACCTTTTACTCCGGTCACCTTTCGTATTTAGCCCTCCCATTTCCTCCATAGACTCCCACACCTTTCACCTGCACCTTGTGCCAGTTTAGCTTGCTGGGCATATTCGTTGTCAGCAGAGCAGCCGTGGGCAGCGTGACCAGGGAGGTGAGCACCCCTGGCTAGTCTTACAAGACATTGATTTACCAGGGACTAAAGTGATTATGGATTCCTCCCAACATGGGCAATCCAAAATCGCTTGAAGAGTGCAACAAAACCTGGAGCTCTTGTGCCACCATCATAGCCCCAGCCGCGGCACCATGCTGCAACTAATTGCACCATGATGCTTGGGTCACTGGAACAGTGTTGGAGAACTTGAAGGAGCAATAAAGTAAATCCATTTTGTTAAAATAGGGAAGACTGGTAGATGTAATTTTGCAGGTCTCATTTGTTGTTAAATAAACCTGCCTTGTACTGGGGCAAATAAAACCCTGCTGCCAGTGCAATCAGACTGGAGTGGGCAAATGTAACTGAACCTGGAAGAAGACTGAATTGTAACATAAGAGGTGCAAGGTTGGCTGCTGGAGGTAGATTTTTTTGCAGTTAGACCATCTAGTCTGGTCAGAAAAAGCAGATAAGCTTTAGGAAAAACAAGCCCTTCTTTGAATTTGAAATAGAGGTAGCAAATTGACAGATAGCTCAGGATAGTGAACAGAGCAGTACAGCAGGGCCGAGCTAATCACTGGAGATAAGATCTTCCACACAGTGATGCGACAGGCAGTCTAACAGCTCCTGCTGTGGCACCTTCCCTCTCTCTGCAGACATTCTGGCAAGCGGGTAAATGCCACCGCACCAGTGGAGTGACCTCACTTCCAAGGTGACATCTGCAGCTCCAGCTGCCTGCATCAGTGCCTGTCGCGGAAGCTGAACCAAACTGATGCTTCTCAGCCTGTGATGTGTGCCTCGCTCTTAAAGAATATAAAAGCTATGAGATACAATCTGCTGCTCCATCCCTTTTCAGGTATTTTCTAGCCCCAAAGAAATATGATTTGTGTTACTTACAGGTACCAAAACTGTCTCGTGAGAAGATAGCAAAATTAAATTCCCAAGGAGAAAGTTTGCAAAAGCACCAGAAAAGTCAGCGTTAGGGACAGATTTTCTATATAGCGGAGTGTGTTGGATGATGAGTGCAGACTTCGTATAAAGAACCCCCCCCAAAGAGATCACTCTCTGGAGCTTATGCTATACATTCCTGAATGCCAGTATAGTCCATAGTTTACTGGACTATAAGAAACTCCCGGGACCCCTCTGAGTAGAGCATCAGTCTTACTTGGGCTTTGGAGAATGCCCTGAAAAGAACTACACGGTTGTAATTACACTCTATCTGAGCACTCAATCAAGCTAACGACTATGGACTCTTTGGCACGGGAGCTACCAGGCTGGACCGAATGGCGAATCGCATCTTTTATGTCTGCATTCAGTCCTCACACTTTCTCCTGGTCCCCTTTAATGGCAAAAGACTTGGTAAGGTTTTGTTCAGATTACTGGAGAAGGTTTTAGGAAAATTCCTCTATAACATTCTTCAGAGGACTCTCCCCACCCTCCCCTCTCCGATACAGACAATCCAGTTTTCCCTCTTGGGGGACTCCAGCTGGATTGACAGAAGAAGACATCTATCCTGTGGATGCATGCAGCTCCTGGGGCCTCTTTGTGTCAGGCTGTTTTAACAACAAACATATCACAGCCCCTGGAGCATCCAGTCCAGCATGTGAGAAGCAGGGAGAGGTAGCCCGGCACGTCCATCTATTTATGCCTGGATTACCAGTTGATGAAACGTGGATAAAAACGATTTTTACTTTTTTTTTTTTAATTTTGAGATCCCCCATATTGACAAAATATGAGCGTAAGGCAGATTGACATCTAGATTCGACTTGGAAAGCAGTTCAGAATAAACCTATTAAACAAATGAACAAAGCAGTACAGTTATCTGGATCGGTTTGCCAAAATTAGACCTAGCAAATGGGTGTTTATTCAGTGGAAAAGAGTAGCACATAAAAGACCTGCGCCTAAAATTTCCCAAAGCAGCTGATGATTCTGTCTAATTCTGATGGAATTCTTAACCTGACACATTTCAGGGAGACTGACTGTCAGGAAACTGACCCCTGGAAAAATCAAGATAACAGCACATGTTTTCACTCACGTATTTTAAGATTTTCCTATGTAAGTGTTAAATTATGCATACAGTTCAGGGCTACATCAGTGCCGAAACAGAATCTGTCCTAATACATTTATGTATCAAACAGGGCTGCCCAGTAAATAAATTCAGATTCTCAAAGCCAGAGCTTTTAAGGTCTGGACCCAGGGATTGCTATGGGATTTGGGATTAAGGGGGGAATGCCATCTCAGTAGAAGGCAATTGAGGCTCCTAACAAGTTCCTGGTGCTGGGCAAATGGATGCAAGGTGCTACATTTCTTGGCAGGATTATTGTAATTTCATCTGTTCATTGACTGGGGAAGGCAATGTCATTTCTTGCCTCTTCTGCCTTCTTGGCTTTGTTGGAGGAAGCTCTTCTGTTCCCATTTTCTGAATTTAATTGATAAGGTCAAACTGGGACGTCATCAGCAGGGAAAAGGCACAAGGATCTCAGTCCTGCATGGATAACTGAGCCACGTTTAATCATTATTATGATAATATAACACATTATACTGCAGTGGAGGCATGGAAGTACCAAACATACCCAATGTAGCGCCTGTTCCAAAAATCCATCGAGGTCAGTATTTCATCTCCAGCAGTGATCTGTGGCTGTCACCCAGGGAAGAATAAAAGCATGAGGCAAATATACTTGCCCAGGATATTCTCCGAACCTCCAGCCATTTGTGTCTCAAAGGTCCCTAAGGCTGGGGCATGCTGCAGTGTTTCTCACCCTTGGGTGATTTTTTTTTCTTCTATTTCTATCACATTTCCCTGGCATCATCGCAGAAGGGAGGGAACTAGTGAAATGGTAGAGATGCTGCATGACTTCTTTTTTGATTGGCCTGACCTTCCCCACCCTTGCCGTATCCCTTTACCCGGTACATTTATGAATGATGGCCCAAGGATTTGTGACTCTTCTGGCCACAGACCAATCTCAAAACTCACCGCGACAGTAGTGCAAAAATGTTCTTAATTTGGGAAGATGAGAAGGAAGGTGCAATGTGTCTTTAAAAAGCTTACTGCCCAGGAAGACCTGGGTCCAGTACATCACGCAACAGTCCAAGAAATTTGATAGATGAGTCTCCGACATTCTTGTCATGTCTCCCCTTCTCTTTTTCACCACTTCCACGGCCTTGAAATGCTGAGAGGCGTGCTGTGAGGTCTGGCTTGTGTAAGGGAGTCTGTCAGAGCTGGGACATGCAGCCCTATGGCCTGCAGCTGGACTAAGCGAGGAGTCTCCATCAAGCATTCATCTAAATGTCTTGCCTCTGCGGCATGCCCTCAGGTTCAGCACTCCTTTGTTTTTAAAGCCACAGTTATTAGTATCAAGAAAGCATGCAAAGAACTGGGGAATACTTCATGTGCCCGAAAAAGAGAGGGAGGTAGGGAGAGAGGAGGGGGAAAGAGAGTTTCTATGCCTTGTTGGGATCATGTTTAGAGAAACAGGGAGAGACACATTATTAGGGTCTGGTTTTAAATAAAGAATCAGGGTCTTCTCTTTCAGAGAGAGCACGAAGTCCTGTAGCTGTGAGGGGGAAACGGGCTGGTGCAGGCAGCACAAAGGAGACCCTGCGAGGATCCAATTTTCCCTTTGGTGCTGCAAGGCTTTAAAGTACAAGCCAGAGGAGAGTAATGGGGAATGCACGGACGGGGGTTTGAACGCCGCTGTTGAACGCACATGATGTCTGTAGATTGTTTGATAGAGAAAATCCCCACAGTTGGCTTGGGGTTTCTAAGAGAGCAGTGAATATGAAATCCTTTTTCTCCAGTAGGTGCTACACAGGAATGACCTGGGGACACATTAGACAGTGATAAGTGACTCTCTCCATCCCTTTTATCCTGTTTACAATACAGAGGCTTTCCTTGAACAAAACCCTTTTTTCTACTCTCCATGCTCCTGGCTGTTGTGTCTAAATGAGCCAATTTGCTGAAGGACTCCTCCTGGAAGGACTTGAAGTCTAACAAGAACAGTCGTTTGGTTGCAGCATGTTGTTTCTGGCAAAAATCAATTTCTTCACAAAAGAAGAGAAATTCGTTCTTGTATTTCAGTACTTACCACTTCATCAAAACTCTTGTGATACTTCTTAAAGCCCTGGCCAGCAGGGAAATCCCAGCATCTATTTTCATTCAACCTCTCTATTTCCAGAAAGTGTTTGAAAACAGGGTATAATGACTCAGATAAGGGAGAGCAAAGAACAAGGACTGAATGTATTTGTTACTACTGCAGTTGATGTCTTTTATTGATACAGTGTTTATTCTTAGACTGATGTGATTTCTGCGGCTTGAGTTGCTATTAGACATCCAGGGGATAATCTTTTGCCAGAGGCCTGGCTTGCTGCATGGCAGGGCAGGGCGGACAAAGGAAGTTTCATGCATCATCTGAGATACAAGGGTTTGACCCACAGGAACAAGAATCTCTCATTAATTAAAGATGTGTAGCTATTTCACTCATTTATATCTGTGTGATGCTCAGTGACTTGTTCTCACGTGACTAGACTGTAGTCTTCAGGTGCACACCCTCAACTGTAAATGAGCAACAGCAGAAAAAAACAACACTTTGGAGACTTTTGCAGTCTCAAGGTTTCATATTTTGCCCAGTGTCACTTAAGAAGTTGTCCGCCTTAAGCTTCCCCACCTCTTAAAATAATTTCTGGTCTTTCCTCCGATGTTTGTCATCCTCCGGTATCTTGAATTTTTCCTATAAAGTTATTTAAGCTTTGCCTATGTGAAGAAAAGTGCAGAATAGGGCTGAGGTTGCTGAAGACTGCTTATGATTTAAAACATTGTATTTAACTGTATTAGAGCATTTTATTTGGATTTATCCAGTTTACTATATTATTCTTTGTGATACAGCAGTTTTCTTTCCATACCACAAGTGGGATAGGTAGCATGAACCCAGAAGAGGGTAGTATCAGCCCAACATCAGGAAGAATTCAAAGCCTAAGGAACAACTGTAAAAACATGTTTCAGAGAGGGAAGAAATAGTGGAGAAGGAAAGAGCTGAGTACCCTGCTTGCCTGGTCCTACTAATTTTTAAATGACTGATCTTGTGGTATTAAGTTGAACGCTTTACAGAATACATCTTTCCCGATTTTTCCCAATCAAACTCATTGTCTTGTTAGCATGAAGTCACGTTTCTTGACAAGAACTATTTTCCATTAAAGTACACTGACCAGAATGAGTTATAGTCCTAATTTTAGCTTTTTAATAAATCAATTTTTGTCTTGGTATTTCTAATGTCCTGGTGCCCTGACTAACTGGCCCATATCTACTTTTTTTTGATAATCCACCTTCTCCCTGATTCTCCCATAAAGTTCAAAGGTTGCAGGAGTTCAGGTGGCTCAGCAGACTACAACCATAAAGCACGTCAGGTTTTGTAGTCCAGCACATACAAGAAAGGGTTGTGGCTTCAACTGTGGTTGATTATTTGGTTAAAACAATTAAGAAACTATGTACAGATGAGCTAACTGAAAGCAGTCTTTCATACAACCCCAGAGCAAGGCCTAAACAGCCAGCCCTGCGAAAAACGACAGAGGAACCTGCTGTTACACGATGAACAGGTGATAACATGGTGTAGGGAATTTAGTGTATCTGAATGTGAGGGGAAAAAACAAGGTTATTAAGAAAACAAACCTATTTGCATAATGGATGCCCTGAGCTGACCACTGACCATGACCACTCGTGAACAAACTTTTGGCATTAGAGTAAGTAGTTTTATCAAAATGAAAGACTGAATAGGATAGCTAGGCAAGGTTCAGAGAAGATGGTGATGATGCTCAAAGAGCTGGAACAGCTATTGTAGAAGGGATGGCTAGATGCAGGATTCATCCTACTTGCTGCTCGGTATCTGCGTCTCCATGTGCGCTAATCACCTAGACTTCTAGAGGTGACCTGACTTCTAGAGACCCCACTTGGAGTACTCTGTGCAGCTCTGGGGCCCCCAGCATGAGAAAGACATGGACCTGCTTGAGCGGGTCCAGAGGAGGCCACGAAGATGATCAGCGGGCTGGAGCACCTCCCTTGTGAGGACATGCTGAGAGAGTTGGGGTTGTTTAGCCTGCAGAAGAGAAGGCTCTGGGGAGACCTTATTGCAGCCCATCAGTACTTAAAGGGGGCTTACAGGAAAGATGGAAAGATGGGGAGGGAATCTTCATCAGGGAGTGTAGTGATAGGACAAAGGGAAATGGCTTTAAACTGTCAGAGGGTAAATTTAGATTAGATATTAGGAAGAAATTCTTTACTGTGAGTGTGGTGGGACACCGGAACAGGTTGCCCAGAGAAGTTGAGGATGTCCTCTCCCTGGAAGTGTTCAAGGCCAGGTTGGACGGGGTTTTGAGCAACCTGGTCTGGTGGAAGGTGTCCCTGCCCATGGCAGGGGGAACTAGGTGATCTTCAGAGTCCCTTCCAAACCATTCTCTCATTCTATGAAGTGGATGCAGTTCCTATGACCAAAGGCAGCTCTCTTAGCTGACATCATGGGAATCCACAACAACTGCTTCACAGCGCGCGTACCTGATGGACTCACGGACTGGTTTGGGTTGGAAGGGACCTTTAAAGATCACCTAGTCCAAACCCCGCGCCGCGGACAGGGACATCCCTCACCAGATCCGGCTCCTCAGGGCCCCGTCCAACCGGACCTGGGACGCTCCGAGGACGGGACATCCACAGCTTCTCCACAGAGCCACAGGACGCTCTGGTGCCCCCCGGAGCCCCGCGCTCGGATGACCCCTCTCTCCCGAGCCTGGAAGAGACGACGACGGGGGGACGTGGGGGCAAACGAGGCCCGGCGCGGGAAACGCGAGCAGGCGGCCCCCTTCGCCCGGCCACCACGGCAGCCCGGCCGGTGCCTACCTGAGACCAAGGGCCTGGCAGCGCTCCCGCGCGGGCGGCGGGGCGGGGCGGGGCCCGCCGGGCCTCAGGCTGGGGCGGCCCCGCCCCGACGGGCGGCGGGACGGCGATCCGGCAGCGCCCCCTGGCGGCCGCGCCTGGCGCTGCGAGCGGCGCAGGCGCCTGACGGGCGGGGGGGGGGAGGGGTGGGTGTGTGTCCGCGGCCGGCGGAAGCGGAAGTCGGCGGGGCCGGAAGTGGACGGCGGCGACGTGGGCGGCGGAGCGGAGGCGGGCGGGCCGCGGCGCCGCTATGGAGGGGCTCTACCACCAGACCAACAAGTGCGTGGGGCGGCGGGGGGCGGTCACCGGCCTACCCCTCGGTTCACCGGGCCGCAGCGGTCTGCCTGGGGGGTGCGGGGGACGAGTTTGAGGGCGGACACCCTGCCTGCGGCCCAGCGCGCGCTCGGCGCCCTGTTAGAGCTTTTCCCTCATACAAATTCTCGTCTTGCACCCCGGAGCCTTGCCGTGAGCACCGTGTTTCAGCCGCGGAAGGAAGCAAAAGCCTGTCCCTCCCGGCTGGCCGGTGTCTGTCCGGAGTCCCAGCCCGCTGTTAGCCACGTCAGTCCGAAAGCAAGCAAAGCCTGCTCGCCTCGGGATTTTAAAGCACAGGATTGCAAGTATTCACTGCAAACGTGGGATTCTGTGTTACCAGATGGGCGTACATTTAAGGCATAGTGATTTAGCAGGATTTCTATGGCAGCGGGTTTTCATGATCGCTAGCAGGCAGCATTTAAACTGGCTCGGGAAATGTGTGACTCCTTGGTGGTATAAAACACTGTTTCACAGATAATGCTAGTCTGGTGAGATAGAAGTGGTGTGAAAATTGAAAATAAGGCAAAAAATCTTGCAGCTCTGTGTGATATGGAATAGCTTGTGGGAAAGAGCCGAAGGAAACAGTTAATCCAAATAGTCCAACTTTCAGTGGTAATGGGTTTCTTTGTTGAGCTCTGTTGAAGGAGGTAGTGTGGTAAGTAAGAGAGTTCCGTTAAGTAATGATGTAGAGTGACCCTGTAGGGAAGAGCGGGAAATCCTGCTGTTGATCTAGAAATGCGTACTCATAACAGTAACTGTTATACAAGAAAAATCTTGTCTTGTTCCCGTTTCCATATTGCCTTATTCTGTGATCATAGAATGGTTTAGGTTGGAAGGAACGTTTAAAGATCATCCAGACCATCCCTCCTGCCATGGGCAGGGACATCTCTCATTGGATCAGGTTGCTCAGAGCCCCGTCCAACCTGGCCTTGAACACTTCCAGGGATGGGGCATCCACAACTTCTCTGGGTGTGGTAGTCGCTGAGCTGTGTTTTTGTTGTAATTTGTTGTCAGTCTGAAGATACTCTGAATTTTTATACTCTCTTCTCACCTTTTCCCCAGACTTACTGTATTTTCTGTTATGGGAAGAGTCCTGGTGAGTGTGAAGCAGTTTTTCTGAGCCAGTTGCACATGATCTGATTTGAATCCTACACCTGGGTTTCTAAACAAGCACTTAAAGAGCATTTTAAGAGCAATGCGAGTCTCAAGCAGTCTGGGACATTCTAGAGAAACTGATTGGAAACAAAACTATAGAACAAGTATGGGTTGCAAGATATTGGCTATTGAATTGGTTCTCTAGTTAATTCCAAGTAATACGGTACTTACGACACCAAGTATGGCCAAAGGTCCATCTGTCCCAGTATATGTTCAGTATTGTCTAACTGCAGATCTCAAGGACAGACAGTAAGAAACGGGCAAATGTATGCGATACTTCCGTTGAATATTGTCCCAGCTTCCCAGAAACTTGAGGCTTGGGGGCTTCTCAAAACAGAGGAATTTAACAACCCCAATCAGTGTTTGTTTTTTTTTTTTGTTTGCCACTGCTTGTCCAGCATCAGGAGTTCCTTCTCTTCAGTTTTAGGCTATCTTTTAATTTCATTTGATGCCTCTGTAATTCATATGTGGTAAGAGACAGTGAAAGTCATTCCTTATTCACCTTCTGCTGTGCCATTTATGCTCTAGAATATCTCCCTGTTACCATCTCCAGTCCATACTGAACAACTGTTTCTTGTATGAAAGCTGCTCTGTACTTGTCATAATCTTTATTGTCCTTCTCTAAACCTTTGCCAGTGCTTCTGTTTTTTTTTTTGAGAAGGGAGGGGCAAAACCTGTGTTCAGTGTTGAAGATGTGTACTACCCATTTCTGCAGTGACATAAAGGTTCGGTGTCTCATCAGCACTCTTGACTTTAGTGCTGTACGTAGGTAGTATTTCACTGCAGATCTGTTATTAAGGTCTGACTTGTACCACTGCTTCTCCCAGTCAGATCTTCCCTCTGCTCTGCTCACCACTTGTGAGTTCCTAGTGTGAATCTGAAATCTTGTCTCCGTGGTTGTCTTGGAGGAGGTAGATCTTAACGGCTTTCAGCATGCCAGGTGTGTGGCACGGGGGGAGCCCCAGTTCAGGTTACAAATACGAAAAGGAAGCTAGAACTGGATTGGAAATCTTTGAAGAAAGAAAAGCCCTTCACCTTGATTTTTGTTTTTAAACTGAAAGTTATTTTGTAGATGCATATTAAGTGAAAGCACAGCTTTCTTCATACTGAAGAATTGGGTTGTTTTTTTGTGTTCAGTGATGGGCTCTCTGCGCTGAATACCGTGTAGCTGATTCCTATTCTGTCCTAAAAAGTACTTTTAAGTAAAAGAAGTTGAAAATTGAAATATTGAAAAAAAATTTAATTTTATAGCTGTTAACTGATTTCTCCTGATAATTTACTATTTGTCTTTTGATAGGCAAGTCCATGAGGTCCAATCTTACATGGGGCGCCTGGAGACTTCAGACAAAGAGTCAGTACACTGTAAGTAATTAATTAGTGAGAAAAGTCCCAGTCCAGTACTGATTTGATTTAGCTTGCATCTTTAACCTTGTATGCTTTATCATTGTATTTACAATCATTATTGGAACAAAGTTGGCTTTTCAGTCATTGTGATCAGCTGGTGAGACACATCACTAATTTGGAATGCATTAAAATTATTTTAGTATTTGACTTCAGTAAGGTGATGTTTTGTATGAAGGACAGTGTGGAAAAGACAGAATAAAAAATTACTTCAAATCATTTTCCTATTGTAATTCATTAATTGACAAATAGTGCTTACTGTGGAGGCTTCTACAATGTCTTGGTATGGGAATGCCAGATATTTTTTGGTGCTGTTAGATTTTGGAACTCGTTGTCAGGGTGTGCTGTGGAGGCCTTCAACATAAACAAATTAAAAAGCCCACATTGATGCATTCATGGAGGTAAAATGAACACATTGATGTGGACAGAACTGCAAATTCAGGACATCACCGGGCTAGTTTGTTAGAAGCTCAAAAGCTGAGAAATGTCATTGTATACCTGTCCTGTTATTTTGCTGTTCCTTAAGCATCCGCTAATTGGCAGTATTCTCCAAAAGATTAGTCCAGTTTCTGGGGAAAATGCTGTGATTTGGTGTGCAGGAATTTAGGCAGGATGATTCTGATAGTTCCTGCTTGCGTCAGAGTCAGAACCTGTAATTCCATCTGCTTATGAGAAATATGTAGAACAGCTAGGTCTGAAATTGCTTCAGTAAATTTGGACTATAACCCTGTGTAAATAAAATGTCTGTAATAAAGTACTATGACATAGTGTGGCAGGACTTTTTACCCCAGTGCAGAATTGGCAAATGTATTTTGGACCTGTGTTTGAAGCCTTAGTTCCTGTGTGAGGAATTGCTAATGGGCCTCATCAGAAACTTCTGAAGTGAAAGCACACTGCTTTGACTGGATACATTTATGCACATGTTGAATGACTTCTCCTACCCTAAATATATTTGTGAAGCATGACTTTGCTGTAGAAAGGGCTGTGATAACTTTCCCTATCAAAAAATAACGACTTGTCTACTGGTTCTGTTTTTTGGGGTGGTTGTACTACTCGTAGTACAATGCCAGACTTCCTGGACCGCTGTTCACTGGATGTGTTTTTGGAGCCCCTTGAAAATTAGCATAATTTGCCATCTTGCCTCTCCTACTTGAGACCATTTCAAGAGAGAGGATTATGCACCATCTCACATAATCAATAAATGAACATACTGTTTGTATATTTTTATATATATATATATAAAAAGCTACAGATATGTGCTCTAGATATTAGTGCATATTTCAGAATTTATGGGGAAAAAGATTATCTTTTGGCTGAAGAGCAGGACTAAGAACCAGGAAATCAAACTTCCTGTTGCAGCTTTCCTTTTCCAACTTTGGGCAAATAATCCCTTCTTGCTCAGAAAAGTGTAAGATGACCAAGATAGTAATACTATTGTTTGGACTAGCAAAAGTGGATGTAATTGTCTGTCTGCTCTCCTGGTTGCTTTTCTGTTAAGTTTAGCTGTACTAAATGATGGAGAGATGAATTAGGATGATTTGATTGATTTGTGTCTATATATGTGATTTAGTTACTCTTTGGTTGCGTGAGATCAAAGGGCAAAGAAAAGGGGTTGTATTTGCTGTTTGCTTTTCCGGGTTCTGCTGAGTGTGATTTTCTGGAAAGTCTTGAGATACTGTGGAGTAGTTAGCAGTTGGTTAATAACACTTTTCTGTATACCTCTTTAGTCTAAATGCAAAATAAGAACAAATGGTGTCTGTAGGACTGGGTGATGATTTATATCAGGTCTGACTGTGGCAACCTGAGACTTCAGGACTGTCCTCATGGCTGCACAGACATGACGGTGCTTCTGTCCTCTAATAGTCGGTCTGTGGACATGCTCTGGAGGGTGCGTACCTTCAGCCTTACAGCTCACCTTCTTTAAACACAAGAAAGTCAGTGATTAATAGCGCTTCTGTCTTGTGCCCTTCTGTGCAATTCTTTAAGTTGTGAAATGCTGGATTGTGACATGGTTAGAAAATGTGGTTGTCAAATGAGGAAGAGGGTTGCGGCTTGTACAGAGTTTTGCTGTACAATGACTACAGTAACTGAAAGCATGACTGTTTTTCCCCAGTACAAGTATATGAGTTTGCGTTGTGTACTATTGCCCCTTTGCTATCTCTACGCAGATTATCAGAAGCAATTGCAACTTAGATGATTACAGAGGCAATTATTTTGTGGCCTTGTTTTCCCACTTGCGAGGGCTTCAGCCCTGTTTTGGCTATGACTTTCTGAGCTGTTTGTCCAGTCTCCCAGTTCCTGTCAACTCTGAATCCTTCCCATGCTCTGTCAATCTCCCCTGCTATAGGTATGGATGATGTATATTAATTCAGAATTAACAGTTTTCAGAGGTTTAAATTGCCATTGTTGTGAGAACCATCTTGGCTATTAGCTTGTGTGAGCAAATCCTGCCGAGGGAACAGGAAGGGGCTGCAGGGGACATGTAGGAGCTTTAAATCCTAATACATGGAGCTGATAGGGAAAGAGGTCAGATATCTTGAAAGAGTAGGGGCTTTCCTAGCTCTTTTCTCAGAGGAGGAGGGAAAGGCAAGAGTCTCAAATTACTGAGTTAAAGAAGTGGCTTTTCCTGGTAGATGTAGTTCTCAGTTATCTGACTTTTTTCATCCAGTAAGGATTTGCATCTGTCAGGTTTTAAATACTGGTTTGAATGCTTTTGAGCTTTTACCTTCACTCAGATTACAGTTCTTTAATTCAAATCAAATCATGTTTTTATTTCCTTGCAGTAGTAGAAAATGAGATTCAGGCAAGAATAGACAATATATTCAGCAACTTGGAGCGTCTGGAAATCCTGTCCAGCAAAGAACCTCCCAGTAAGCGACAGAATGCTAAACTGTAAGTTCACCTTCTTTGCTATGATAGTGTAATGTAGTCTTTGTAATTGTGTCCATTAAATTTATTGAAGTCTTTTGCCTTTTGATTTGAGTGAAACCTTTACAGTTTGCATAACTTACGTCTGTGCTCTACAGTAGCAAAATTGAGGCACAGAGGCAAAATCACTTTCCTGCATTTAACCACATTCTGGTGATGGAACTGGATTCATGGCTCTGTTCTGAGATGAGCAGAACATGGCACTTTGATGCTTAAAAAAGTTTCTGCTCTATATGGCATTTGCTTTTAATGGCATTTGTGGAGGTAAGGAGTAAAATTATTTCCGTTGGTATCATTTCTCTGGACCGTTTTCCTAGCTGTTGGTGACTAACATAAGGAGGTTTCTGAAGTTAGCACTGGTTTGAGCAGGAGGTTGGACCAGAGGCCTCAAGACTTTCTGTTCTAATTTATTCTGTGACTCTACTATTAATGTGTAGTCCCAAAATGCCTTTGTAGATACTAGGGGTGGATTTCATGTCACCTATATTATAGAGGTCAGTATCTGAAGTAGTCATCTAGACTTTCTTTATAGTCATCAAACATTTAATCAGACAATGGAGTTCTGGACGTTACGTGTTTTAGCCCAGCGGAGATGTCTCCTGTATTGCTCTGACTGACTTTTAAACTCCTTTTGATAAAAACTCAAACTTAAGAACATGGTGCTAATTAATGAAACTTGAAAGCTTAATCTTTTATGTGCATGAGGGTCATAAAATAGAAACTGTTCAAATCCTACCATCTTTCCAAATCTGTGTTAAATGAGGAATGTACGTGTAAAACTCCTGAAGAGACTAGTCATGGGATAGGATGTCCAAGACAGCTCAAGAATTCTGCTTCACATTCTGTTGTTAGCCTCCAGTTAAATAATCACCAGTTCAGTAGAAAAACAAGGCATGGAAGATCTAAGTCTGGAACATAGGCCTAACATTGAATGTCGTTTATCTTCTAGATAAGTAGAACCCGTAATTCTTTATTATTTGTCACTGTTAAATTATAATGCTCTATTGTTCATATAAAAAACACCACAAAAGAATGGTATTTTTATCCCTGGGAATGTCTTCCTGATGTCGATCCTTTCTAGCCGAGTTGACCAGCTGAAGTATGATGTTCAGCATCTGCAGACAGCTTTGAGGAACTTTCAACATCGCCGTTACATCCGGGAGCAGCAGGAGCGACAGCGAGAAGAGTTGCTTGCACGTACATTCACTACTAATGTAAATATTCTCTATTTTAAATCTCTGTGTTCTAGAAGCCATAGTCTTTCAGAGAAGTTTCAGGCAAGGCGTAAGCGTGACTCTATTAGATTGCTGCTGTGAGATGTAAACGGAATAAAGATAGAAAAGAGTAACAATGTGTGTTGAAGAAGTACAACACTCTCATGAGGAAAAGTTGGTCTATTAAGAGGCAGTAGTAAAAGACTCCAGAAACTGCCGCTTCTATTTTATCCAGTGCAGTTCTACCTGACTCTATATAGCTGTTTCAGAAGGGTGAATGAAGTAGGTACCAAAGTATACGTTTTACTTGGATTTGTGTCAAATGTCTTTGTCAAATCCTGAGATTTGTAAAATGTCTGGCTTTTATACACCCTGCTGTCAGTAGATGTCAGCAAGCTTTAATTTGTCCAAATATAAATGACACAACTGGGGGAAAAACCCTTGCTTTTTACCTGTAAATGATTCAAAAGTTTTTAATGACAAGAATGTGTTTCCACCCGTTCTTGTTAATTTTTAGTTCCTTCACTGGGAATTCCCCCCAGTGCAAATTCCTAGAGGAATTTTGCTTTGAGTAGTGTAGGTTTGCTTTCAGATTTCACTTTCTGTAACTAAAAAGCTAGCCTTTTTGTTTGTTTGTTTGTTTGTTTTTTTTTTTGTTTGGGTTTTTTGCATGTGGGGTTTTTTTGTTAAAGGCATATAACCTACCATTCATTTTCTGTGTTGTCATTCACTGTTAGGGTAAGGAAGGATGAATGTGAGCAGTCTTATTTTCTTGAAATTTGGGAAGTTCAATGCACTTCTCAAAGCCTGACATAAAAATGACATCTAGCATTTTGTTGGCTATTTCGGAATTATAAAAAAGACGTGAAAGGAACACTGACATTTGAAACCTGATTTGTTTTCAAAACACTGTGGTGTTCCTCTGCAAATATGGAGAAATTTTCCTGTAGGAAAACTTGTGGTCCAGAAGTAACACACATGTGTAAATGCAACAGTTTTGAAGACCAGTAGCAGGCTTGCAAATGCAAAATAAATGGCGAGTTATTTTTTTCTCCTTTAGATGTTGAAAGGTGTCTCAAAATGAAAAAAAAAAAAGCATGATTATTTTGTATTTCTAACTCATTACAAAAATGTGACTTTTAAAGTATAATATCCCTGTAATAGAAAAATTATGATTTATTTGTCAGTTATTGGCCTGTTCACAAAGTTTCCATCTATATACTACCCTATTCTATTAAATAGAAATGTCAGCTGAGTATGTAAGAATCCTGAATAAATCACTGTGACATACATAACAGCTTTTGAAAGCTGTAGCAGTTCTGAACATTTTGCTTAATTCGAAGATAAATGTGGTCTTTATCTTTAAAGCCTTCTGTTGTACCATTCTGGAGAAAACCACTAACAGCAAATGAAAAATATGATGCCATCTAATCTTCCTATGAGGAGGGTCAAAAATCTACTTTGATATTTTTCTTGCTGCCTTGTGACGTATAAAAAAACCCTGCAAGCTCCTCGTATAGGAAATGGAATCCCTGCTGATTTGAAGTTTTAATAAATATGTGAAATAATAGCCATTCAGATCCAAATCCAAGTGCTTCTGCTCTGCAGACTCATGTAAGACAAGACTCATGTAAGACACTTGTTTCAATCTTAGTTCTTCATTAACATTTGATCAGAGATGTGTGTGCTGTCGCGGCTTCTTCATCCAGTCACTTTGACCCTGCAAATGCTAACAGCTCTGTCCTTTATTCTTCATTCTTTCACACTAAGCAGAACACCCACCTAGGCAGTACAACACCTAACACTGGATCGTACGTGTCATTCCAGTATTAACATTTCTTTTTACAATAATCACCAGAGTCTACTCAGAGCAAGTTTGCTATTGTTACATGCGTGTAACCTACAGCTGACAGTCAAATGTAGGGTGTTAACCATCTTCTGCCCTAAATACGAATTCTGCATTTTAGTAGTTCTTATAATTCTGAGTACATGGAAGCAGGTAAGCCAGTGTTTCCACACTTACCTCTTACCGATATCATGATTCCTGTTCGTAAAACAATGTCAGAGTGATGAGCTATTATCTTGACTCTCTCAGTGGAATGGTGCCCAGAGAAGATTAAACTGAAGCCTTTGAAAGACAAAAGTGGTTGCATCCTCTGACCTCTTGAACAAATCAGGTTACAGAATTTTATCCTGTTATTTCCATTTCAAGATTCATCGTTTCTAGCTGAGCTAATGCATCTTTTCTGGAAAAATGTTAATTTTTTACGTGGAGGAGGCCTGGGTGGTGAGTGAGTCAGACCTTCAGTGAGCTAGGTTCATGTCTGTTTGCCCTCACTATCAGAAATTTGCACCTTGTTGTAAATAGGAGTTTATAGAATGTCATCCCTCAGACATTGTGTTTTGCAGGCCTTTTGTCGCTTAGAAATTTGATGTTAAATCTTTCAAAAGTCTTTCACTTGCAATGATCAAATGACTCCTTGTTAAACACCTTCTGTTAGTTTTGATGTTCTCTCTTGTAATACCCTTTCCTACATATATCATAAACTGAGATTATGAAAAATTCTCCACTTTTTATCCTTCGAGATCTAATTGCAGTTGAACAGCTGATCAATTTTGCTTTTTGGCTTGCTTCCTGTAGGCTTCTCTAAAGTACTTTTTTCACTCAAATATTAATGTTGTATTTAATATCCTTTCGAAAAAATGTTTAAAACATAATCCTTCAAGTCCTGTCAAGTTTTTGCCACATTTGTTTCTGCATGTTCTTGTGCTGGATCTAACTATGTATGGGCAGTATGAGTGAGCAGGCAAGGTAACCAAGACCCTGCATTTCCCCTACAGGACTCTGACACCACCATACCGATCGACGAAACATTACAGTTTAATGAATCCCTCCAGAATGCCCATCGTGGCATGGATGATCTTATTGGCAGTGGGACCAACATCCTTCAGGGGCTGAGGGACCAGAGAGTGACATTAAAGGTGGGGGCATCATTTTTTACCCAAAAGACCCCACATTCTTCTGCATTTGCGATGACCAGGCTAAGTAAAATAAATACATGAGTTTGTTTCAGTACACTGCTTCAAGCTGAGAATGTTGGGAGAGGCTTAAACTCCATTTTAACTAAACCTGAAATCTTTACATTTTACCATCTTATTAGGAGCATCTTTAAGCTCTTTTTGTGGCTGGACAGCCTAGCAGTCTTCACCTGCACAGTAGTTAGTATCTGGAGTGCTGAATGTTATGTTTTGTTCTGTTATGTTTTTTTTTGTTTGGTTGGTTGGGGTTTTTTTGTTCAAATGAAGAATAGGAAGTAATGGCTAGCTCCCAGACAGATGTTGATTCAGATGAAATCACTCAGAGCAAGCACAAAGCTGGCATAAAGTACTTGTGTTTAAGATCAGTAATAAAGATAATACTCTCCCAGGTCTAATGCACCTCGACAATATTATCTTTCCCTGAATACTGTTAATGACAGCTGTATTTCTTCATGCCTCTTAAGAAAAAATATTTGTCTTTTATTTTAAAGACCGTTCAAAGTGGTGTTTAATTTTGAGCAAATAGCTCAAAGATACAAAAAGCTTTTTAATAAGAACTGTGTGTTGTGGGGAAAGCTGGATTTCTGAAAAACGTGGGGAAATTCCTATCTCTGTTATATACATCTGATGAGGATAACTATTGTCTGTTTTGTGATACTGCTTTGTTTTGGGATGTATCGGCCGAGGATTTAGGCATTTTTAATTGCTAACATAAATCCCTACATTTGGTCAGATAAATCACATCTCAAGCTCCATTGATTGTATAGACTGTGGTTTCACTGGCTATAAAGGCAGTCTAGCCAGCTTACATGCAGATAGCTGAACTGTATATACGTATGCGTCTCACCCTTAAAGTGCATAGGCATTTTGCTGGAGCAACTTTTAGTACCTACGGTACCCATTTCCTAGGAGCTGCCAGAGCTGGGTGTCTTCACAGGGCAGAGTTGCTAGGTGCTTATTTTAATCCTAATGTCTGTCGCAATTCACAAGCCAGATACTTCCTATCCTGATCACAGAGGTCCCAAAGCACTGGACAGGACCACCGCAGGGTGTAATGGCAGAGGACATTTGTCCTCTGCGTTTAGCACTGGATAGCTTTGGTGGCTGATCACATTGGCTTGGGGCATCCAGTCATTAATAAAGTGCACGAGTGTACCTGTGCTTCACACAGGGAATCGAGTTGTTGATTCTACAAGATGGTAAGTCACTGATTCAAGGTAATCTCTGATCAGTGACTGAAGCACTTGGTTTCTGGAGGGTTCCTGAGAAGGAAGTGCATACATCACAAGTCAGGAGAACTTAACCACAGTTGGCAAATATGATAAAGGAACACTTGCAGAGGACCTGCTGCCTCAAAGAGATTGAGAGGAGATGCTATTTCTTCTTGTAGTCAGTAGTCCTGTCTTGTTTCTTTTGCTAGTTAGATTGCAGTAACGTGCCTGGATTCCTATTAGATCATGATGGGTCTTCTGCAAATGTAAGCATGCCTTGCCTCAGCTGCCAACTTGTGGCAAGTCAAGGATACTTCAGGTCAGAACTGTAATAGTAAAATTGTTAGCGTGTCTCTGCCCACTGCTACTGATAGCCTCTAATTTTGGAGCATCATGTTCGTATGTTTTCAGGGGGGATATTTCTTCTCACTCACAGATGAGGAAACATCTGTTCATATTCCTTTTCCCCTTAGCTTTTCTTACGCTATCAAAGACTTCGTTGCACATTCACAAATCTGGCAGAACCAGCTAGCATAGAGACAGCTTATCAAGATAAATGGGTTGATTTGGAAGCACGTTAATCTATGTAACTTTGTGGGTATTGGATATAAATAGACAGGTATGAACCAAGTATACTCAAATTGCCGCAAGGCATTAACTGTTCTAGTTGTACTATTCCACTGTTTCACGGACTGCAAGAATTGAAGAGTTTTCATTTTCCTACTGTTTGCTTTCATTTTGAAGCTTCATTTTTGGTTTCTCTTCTCCAAGCAAGTTTTTCTTTTATTCTGAAGTAGTGTGAAAAGATTGCTCCAGAGACAGGAAAAGTGCTGAATTTGAAAACATAGTATCCAGGGGTTTAATGTGAGGTGTATGAAATGAAGGTGAAAGACGTGATTATGTTTTACTATCAGAGACATAACCCGATTTCAGCAAAAGGCCTGAATACCTACACAGCCTTCTACAGAAGAAACTGATTATCTAATTTGGTATTGCAAATCTGTGTATCTATGGATTGAGAAACTGTTTGTGCATGTATGTCTAATATAGTTGATATAAATTCTGCCCTCGGAGAGCTTTGCTGATCTTAAGTTGAGTTGATATTCAAAACAATTCCCAAATTTCACTTTTTATTCGAGACCAAAGATACAGTAGACTGTGAGAACAGAGAGTTTGTATTTTAAAGCATGGTAGTAGAACATTGTGATGGGAATCTGTGCTATGGACGTTGCTTGGAGAAGAAATAATTTAAGTCTTAACAGCTTTCTGAAGCAGAGTGTTCTGTTAAGGACTTGGACGCAGAAGTCAGTTTGAGAGACTAGGTCCGTTATCATCACCGTGATGTGACGAGGCTACTCCCTAGCAGTGGTGAGAGACCCCTCTTCGTGCACACAGAGGTGCGATGGAGGTTGGTCCTGGCCTGTGTCTGAATGCGTGCTGTGAGCTGAGCTGCGGAGCTCAGTGCAGCACCTCTGCCTGCCCATCGGTATGCTACCCGTTTGTCTGCCTTCTCTGGATGGTACCTACCTGTACCATCGTGACTCTGCAGCCAGGAGTTCCCCCCTTTCTTCCCAGAGGGGATGACATCCAGCTCTGAACTGTGCCCAGAGTACATCTACGTGCCTGTATTTCATACAGTTTCCTTTGACCGTTGCCCTGAAATAAAGTAGGAGTATTCCTGCTGCACCGCAGGACTCCCCCAGGTCATTTCCTGGTACCTCCAGTTCTGCAGCTCACGGTGTTTATCTGTTCCGTGCTTACTGCTGATGTGGTAACTGGTGGGATCCGCATTCTTAATAATGCCAACTGCTTCAGCAGTGAAACAAAACTGAGGTGTGGGGCTGCCTGCAGTACACCTGCTAGCAGTCTTTGTTCAGTGGGGGACAGACTTTTTAGCAGGGCCTGTTGCGGTAGGACAAGGGGGAATGGTTTTAACTAAAAGAGGGTAGATTCAGACTAGATATAAGGAAGAAATTTTTTACAATGAGGGTGGTGAAACACTGGCACAGGTTGCCCAGAGAGGTGGTAGATGCCCCATCCCTGGGAGCATTCAAGGTCAGGTTGGACGGGGCTCTGAGAAACCTGGTCTCGTTGAAGATGTCCCTGCTCATTGCAGGGGGTGGGACTAGATGACCTTTAAACGTCCCTTCCAACCCCAGACCATTCTATGATTCAGTGCTTTTCTCCAGAAGGATTTCTTGAAATTGCATTAATTACACTTTTGTATACCTTTTCATTGCACTCAAGCATTAGCCATACAAGTTTCTGGACCTCCTTTTCAATCTCTTGTTGGTATGAACTGTGCTTCAGCAGGAGGGAAGTTCTGCAAGAAAGGTTGTCTGATCAAGAAGCTTCAAACTCTTATTAGACTGTGTGTCTGAAAAAGGACCAGAAAAACTCTTAATGTCTCCATAGGAAGTGCATTTTTCTTGGGCCACTCTTTATGATGTCTCTGTCCGGACAGATTGTTTTGTATCTTTAGACTGTTTTGTATCTTTAACCACATTCCTGTTCACGTGTGAATTAATTAGTCTCATCATCCAGTTTTTTCCAGGGTCCTGTGGCCATCTCCTCTTAAATTGTAGGAGCCGTTGGCTGATAGCAAATTCCATCAATCAGAATTCATCACTTACCACCCATGATGAAATTCTTGGACTGTGGGAATAAGGATGTTGGACCATGACGTTAATTGTTTCTTTGC
The DNA here is from genome assembly GCF_964195595.1 of Calonectris borealis. NCBI lineage: Eukaryota > Metazoa > Chordata > Aves > Procellariiformes > Procellariidae > Calonectris > Calonectris borealis. Next base: position 4,723,357 of record NC_134333.1, on the reverse strand, counting down.
TGTCTTTTTATTCTTAGGGTACTCACAAGAAGATCCTGGATGTTGCCAACATGTTGGGCTTATCCAATACAGTAATGCGGCTGATTGAGAAGCGAGCCTTTCAAGATAAATACTTCATGATTGGGGGAATGATTTTGACTTGTGTAATTATGTTTCTCGTCGTGCAGTATCTGACATGAGCTACTGAACTATTGCCAGAGGAGATCGTCTTTTGGAGCAAGGTGGACTCTCCTCCAAACTGTACTTTCCTCTGAGTGCTGCTTTGGATGAGCCCCTCCTGTGAACTTCGGAGTTTACAAATCACACTCAGACACGTCATGTGAAAAGCACGTAGGGGAACAAATTTCTCTGGGGATGCTGTAGTTGAGAATGGCCCTATAAAAATATCCCTAGCCTTTACTGCTCTCACCTTATTGTCTGCAAGTTTAAGAATCTGGTTATAGGAAGCAGAAGTGAAAATTTTGCCCAGTATTGCAAGGTAGGAGTGTCCTTTTGAGTAGATAGGGATATGAGGATGCAAAGGCAGAGCATAAGATGTAGTGTGCTAGAAGTGACCCTGATCACTGTATTTTGCAATGAAAGAATGCCACTGAGGGGAATTTCGCGTTGTTTGTGAGCACGGTCCTGCGGAGTAAGTGTGAAAAAAGAGGCAGCAAGTGCAGGGTTCCCATCTGCAAACTCACCATTTTGCTTGGAGGGAGAAGGATTTGTGGGGAAGGGTCTTGAAACACGGTTATAACCTCAGCTACCTTTTTTGTTTATACACACAGTATTAACCAGCACAAATCTTCCTGTTTTTAGGCTGAGATGCTTCTCATCTTATCTGAGGTATGTTTCGGTACCTTTTTATGCCCTGCTGCTTCCCAGTGGAAGCTGAATGCTGTACTCCTGCCTGCTTTCAGTCAGGTGCACGCCAGGCCTGTGTCATCTCACTGTGCCTAGAACCAAATCCAGCCTCTGAAAGCTGCAAGACTGACATTTTTAGAGCTAGTGCACATCACGTTTTGGTGAGTTGTATTCATTTTCTGAGGTGGTTGGGGTTTTGTGCTCTGTAGCTGGCATTTTTTGAATCGATGAAGCAGGCAAGTCCTCGCTGTGCTCAAATTCAGATTTGTGATTTTTATGTTCATAGAGCTGGAATGGGCTCCCTCTGCTGTTCTTTACATTCAGAATAACGATAGGATCAGGGCAACAGACCTTTCACTTAAAATCAGTTGTCGTCAGAAGAGTTTCCTGAAGTTACGTGCCTTGGGATGGCAAACATCCCTCATCCTTGGGAAGGGTGTTCTTTGCGCTATCCTTTGTACCTGCAGAATTACTGTGAAAGACATTCTCATACATGTCCTCTCACAGAGGTGATAGCCAACTTAGACGTCTCTCCTTGGTTGTAGCTGTCTATCCACATTTAAACATTCACAGTGACAAATGCCTCATTGTTTAAATACAGTACTCCTTTCCCTACAGACTGGGGGGGCTCTGTTAGAACGGCTATCCTGAGATTTTGGGCATCATCCATTTCAATCGGCTTTCAGATACATTCCCATCCCAGTTTGTGTGCAAGTCTGGAGCGTTTCCGGATATCTGATGGTGGTGCAGAAGTGTCATATTCAGATCATGTGGCATAATGGTGGAAATTCCTTCCTTTTCTTCCTGTCTGGAATGGTTGTGGGTCTTTTGATTAGTAACAGATTACAAGTTCTGCATCCTATCTTTGCTGCAATAAGCTTTGCTTTTATTATGTAGCCTGTTGCAAATGTGGAAAAATGGTATTAATAACTGTAAAAAGTGAATTTCGGTTAATGTGGGGAAGCGAAACAGGCTTTAGCCGTGCTTGTTTACGGTTGCGTAACTGAAGCATTGACTGACCCGTGTGCTGTGGCACAGCTTTCAAGCCCAGATGAGAGCACCCAATCTGATCAGTCACTGGCCAGTCAGCTTCATACGTGGAACCCAGGGCGAGGAAGAGCCCGCAGCCGGAGCGCCGGCTGGCCGCACCGCGGACACGAGAGTGGAGGCCGAGATGCCATCAGTGCCTAGATAATCCCATCAGGTGGCTCAGCAGAAGAAAGCAGGAAAGCCTCAATGCTTGTTGAATGTCCCGCGTGCTGCACGCCTTCTGGCTGTCCGTTTGGGGCTTCTCAGTGTGTTTGATGCTTCTCAAGTGTTTCGTGCTCTTCGCGTTCCTCAGTCTGCTAGGCTTTCCCAAGGAAACACATCAGCAGACCAAGTACGGAATCAGTTTTCATTTGAGCCTGCGGGACTCGGGAATTAAAAAGAAAAGAGGAAGACTGCAGTGATAGATCATCTGTCTTGCTGTATCTTTACTCTAGATCTTAAATTTAAATTTATCTTAAATTTATTTTAAATATGAAATCTGATAGATTTAGCATACTATGCACTTGAGAGATCATCTGTGAGATCAGTTGGGCACCTTGTAAGGGATCCCTGGCAAATCTTTTTCTGTTCCGATAAACTGGTCCAATTCCACCTTGATTTTACAACTTTATGGTTTAGTGTTTAAAGGATGTCATTTGATGGTGTTTAACATTTATGTAGTCGTGACCTGGTGTAGCACCTGTCTTATACCAAGGTGGGACTCTAGCCAATTTATTTCCTTCTTTGGCTTGCGGTAGGAGCCATAAAATAATTGGAACTGGATTTTTTTCTGTTTTTGAGACTACCTTGACATTTTAATATGTTTCTCTGTTCATTCATTTTGCCCTTTTAGAGTCTCCTTGTTCTCGTGTAGGCTAATTTCCCTTTTGTAAGCAAAGTGTCCTTGCTATTCACCGTGTCTGAAGGCGAGATGCGGGGCTTGAAGGAACCACTTAGGTAACTGGATTTAATGACGTGCAACCTCAAACAAATTTGTACTACATGTTAAGTGCAAAATGATTTACAAGAGCATCTGTGCTATCTCAGTGTAAAACCCCCAAAGCCCCTGTCGTTACAGTGTGCCACAGCAGGAGCGCAGGTGGGATCGAGATCCCCGCTAACATGAAGTGAGACAGAGCTGAAACCCTGCTGTCTTTACACGTTGCTGCTACGGCTCTCTGAAGTTTCCTTTCTTACTGAAGACTACGTTTCCTTCAACAGAGCTGTTCTGCTTCTGCACTTCTGTGGCACAGCAAGCGTTCCAGCTGTTGGATGAACTGCTCTCTCACGAGAGGACACTGTGGAAATTAACTTGCCTCTGGAAAAAAACTTTTACCAGTATTTTATACGTAAAGGGACAAGGGTGGGACACGATGTGATTCATGTGATGTGTTATGTGAATAAAGATTTTTCAACCAAAATGAAGTTGTTTTACCTTGACTAACATGTAAGGTGCCCAAATATTTAAACAAGCGGGACAAATTCCAATATTCTAAATATTGAGGCAGGTAAGGCAGAAGGCTGGCTTGGCCAAACGGGGCACCCCTGCCTGAGCTCCGATGTGAAAAGGAAGTTCACAGAAAGTGGAAGCAGGGGTCAAAGCCAAAGCTCAGCTGGCATTGAAACGAGTGAGGGGTAAGAAGGGCTTGTATAAACGCACTGGTAGCAAAAGGAACCAAAGCCACCACCCAGCGGGCAGGGGACACTGCAGGAGGCATCCGGGTGACAGTCTTCCCTCCTGCAGCCTCTCCCACTTCGCCCACACAAGGTGTGTGGTGGCAGATGCCCCCCCTGAGGGGGAAGCAGTGCCAGACGGGGAGAGGACGGGCTCTTCAGGCTTCCGCGAAGTGGGGGAGCGCAGAGCCAGATGGAAACACACGGGGAGGCATAAACCAGGGAAGTCCTGCATACGGAGGGAGAAAGTGTGCAGTGAGGAGAAAGGAGATGGGAAACATGGGGTGGATTTTCTTCCCAGTTCACTGAGAATGGACGGAGAGAGGAGGGGGGTTCTGCAGAGAAGGCACCAGCAGGGAGAGGGTCAGCGGGATGCTGCGGAGTGGCCCAGTCTGCGTCTTTCAGTAGGAAGTGGGTCCCAGTGTGGGAGCGCGTGTGTGCGCGGCTCCAGACCAGGCGCTCCCAGTGATGGCTCTGGTGAGACTGGTGGTGACACAGCAGGCTTGTGTGGCTCAGAAGGGTGGTAGAAATGCTGGTGGTCTCTCCTGGCTGGGTGGTGGAACCGGAGTGTGGGGGCAGCTGGGGTGGGGGGGAGCTGGGTGCAGGTGGGAGCTACGCTGCGGGGAAGACACCCAGGACCTCAGCGTGCTCTGCCCGCTCCTTCCCCTCTCCTGCCCTCTACCTGCTAATGATGCAGGTGGTGGGGGCTGGAGTCCTGGTGTCCTGCTCAACCTTCCGTCTAGGTTCTAATGAAGGATAGCAAAGGAAGAACATGGAGGGCAAAATGTGGCTGTTGATAAAAGAGATTGTGGCTTTAAAATGTGAGATCAAGGGGTTAGATTATCTTTCTCTTGCAATTATCTTTTGTTTTGTAGTAATTGAAGTTCCCCACAGCTACAAAACACTTATTAAATCAGAAAATATCCAGCAAGGAATGCAAAAAATTAAAAATTCATCCAGCGATGTAGGTATAAACTAGATAGATAGATCTGATATCAGCCTTTGGCAGTCTGCTGAGACAGGTCTTCACAGTTTATCTTCTAGGGTGGTCCCCTAAAGGACTTCAATGCGATAAGCAGCAGCTCAAGCCTAGAAATAGTATTGTTGCTTCAGCAGCGTGCTTTAAGGTGTGACTGCATGTGTGGAAGAAACGTAGGAAGGTCTAAAACAGAAAGGTAAAAGTTTTGAAACGAGACTAAGTGCAGTCAGTATTTTAGCAGTTAAAAGGAGAGTGAATTGTTTAACGTATATGCAGATTGGAGGGGGAGATAATAAGATGACGTTATGATTGGATGGGAGAGAATTGATTTAGAAGGACGATCAGATAAGTACTAGAGGATGTTTGTACTTGTCTAGAAACCAAAGCTTAATATGTATGCCTATATATGTATACTGTTTCCAAATGTTAACCCTATAATGCATGATTACAACTGATACGTATTAAAAGTCAACACCTCCTTTAGAGTAAAATAAACCCAATGGTAACGCTACCCTTGACTACAGTAACAATATTGAATGCCTCAGCTGTAGAAGAAAAAATTCATGAGCTATAACACAATCCAAAGGTGATGGTATCGTGTTTTCACCGTAACAGTGCAAATATAAAAATTTTGACAGTTGCTCTGCAGAGGGTGCTCCTGCCTCGCTCCGTTTTGTCTTGCCCAAGGCCTGCGGGTGCCGAAGCCTTTCCCTGCGCCCCTCCCCACGCATCCCCCCTCCAGCCCCACTCCAGCTCTCCCTGTACCAGCAAGCACCGGCTGCTGCAGTCCCGGGTGGATTCTTGGCGGCAATCATCTGCCCTCTTCCTCCCCAGGCAATCATTTGGCTCTTGTTCATCTACCACTCTTGGATATCTTTGCACCTTGATTTAGGGAAGTGAAAAGCTAAAGCAAAGTGGGGGGAATAAAACAGTGACCGGGTACCAGAGAAGAACAGTACGTGGTAGCAACGTTCTGGAAATGGGCAGTAGAAATGACGACCTGGCTAGACTTCAGATGATCTCAGAGTTTCAAAATATAGGGCAGGTATATTGTCAGAGCCATCAGTTGTGCTGGACACAGTAAAGGAGTGCTGCTGCCCTTGGCCATCACGGTATCTCCAGAGTAACTCAGATGCTGGCTTGGTGCATCCCCTCCTTATGGACAGGGAGGAGCGCACGGCCAGGCTGGCCCGTGGCAGGTGGGAAGAGCCCTATGGAAATCCTCAGGGACTTTGTCCGGTGGGTGACAGGGCTCTGGGATGAGTGTGCAAGTGCCCGACTACCTCTGGAGCCCCGGTGGCAGGGGCTAGCTGGGAGCAATAGGCAGAGCTGCCCATGGAGCAGGTGATGCCTGGGATCCCAGTGGCTCACGGCAGCGTTCCCAGGGCAGGGGCATCGCAGCAGCAAGGATGGGACGCGATGGCCATGGTCCTTCCCAGGCTGACCTGTGCTGCCACGAGGCACCCAGCCGTTGGCAGGGCTGGGAGCGCTGTGTGGGAAGGTCCTTCCCGGACACCGGACAGGAACGGGCCGTTTCAATCTACCTGCTCTGGAATGTGCATGTCAGACCTGCATAAGGAGACACCTTGTCTGCACGGTTTGGCTAATGGTTGGAGAGAAATATGCTCAGCTCTGCAGCTGTGTGGGCAGCCCTTGCTTTGATTTCCAGCCTGTTGCTGAGCAAGCACTTGTAAATGATCTCCGAGCTGAAAGCATGCTTTTGGTTTTATGAGTTATAACCTGGACTAAAAGCCAGGAAAGGGGAAATGACTTCTTAAATGTGGTTTGGTTGTAAAATTGAGATCTGGGGCCAGAGCCTGATCTGCCAGAAAGAGGAGACTTTGTGCCGCCTTCAGTAACCCCAGGCGCTCTCGCCTGCTGGAACCTGAAGTTCAGGAGCAGGAGGTGGTTCCCTGGGGAGTTAAAGGAAACGCCACACGCAACTAATCAGTGTAACTCAGGCTGAACTGCTGCTGCAAAGTGAGGGAGATACCTAGAACATGAAGGCTGTAGTCTCTGGAGAGAGTCCCTGGACAGCCTGGTCCCCACCACCACCCAGCTCTTCTCCTCCAGCCTTCCTGACCACAGCACAGACAAAAGAGCTGGACACTGTACTCCAAAGGCAAAACAATACCAGGAGCTTGTTCACCTTCCAGAATAAGTGTAAAGGGGTATTTCTGCAGCTGGTGTTTCCTCACCCCACCAGGTAGATCTCTCTCTCCCACCTCCAGCACTTTATGTTTGCTTGTAAACACCCCCATGATGGAAAGTCTTCCTTATTCCCTCTTTCTCTCACCCTCTTCCCTTTTGCGCTGGGCGGGAGCCAACATAGTTCAGGACTCTGTATTTATGCGTGATGATTGGGTTACAAGAGCGACTAAGCAGGATTTAACTGATCAGATTCAAAGCTGCTTATTCACAGTAACAAGGATCCCTGCCCCCCTTTGATGGGGGGACACTGGGCCGTGCTGCTCTCCTGGATATCGGCTGGGAATAAATGCAACTACCCCAAACCCCCAACAGCTGAAGACAGCACTGAGGAAAGAGCAGAGTCTGAACTGCTGGGGGAGGGAGAGACAGCGGAGCGCATCTTCCAGGGCTGTGCCGCTGGATGTGAACCACGCATATGGACACACTGCAGCTGCGAGCGCACCTCCGTGGGATTACAGGCACCCTGCCTTCATCTCCAGATTAGGGGGAAAGTGGAGGGGAACAGGAGAAAGTGGTGCCACTGGCTGTGACCAGGGGATTGCGTGGACTTGTAGGGACTTCTGGAGCCAACAACAAAGGGCCCAGAGTCCTGGGCAGTCTGTAAGAACCAAAGTCACCCCTCCAGATCTTGACCCTGAAAAGACACGTGGCTGAAGGCAGAGCACCCCCCCCTCCTTCCCCCAACGCAGTGAAGTGAAAAATAAACGAATCTGTGTGCAGGCCTGGCTCTGGCCATGCGAGTGGGGAGGAAAGGGGCTTACCCCTTCCTCAGTGCTCTGGAACTAGCGGGAGGAGAGGGAAGGCTGGAGGAAGGACACTTCTTTCCCGTGCCAGCGGACTGCAGCTCTGCTGAGGGAAAGCACGTGCTGCACCCTGCAGATGAGAAGAGCAGGGACAGTGCGGGAAGCGGCAGAAGGTCCTGCTCATGGTGTCCCTGCTCCAGCTGCAGCCGGTGGCCAAGCAGAGAGGAGCTGGGCACCCCAGACAGACCGCCAAGGTGCGGAGGAGGGTCTGACTCAGCAAGGACCCAGCAAGCAAGGGCCCCCACAGGGAACTGTAGGGAACTGGCCGCGCTGACCAGATCACAGCCCACGGGGAAGGGTCTGGTTCACCACCAATCCACGTCGGCCTGTGCACCCTGCTATGCTCCAACCCCAGCGGGGCACAGCAATAGCATGGGGGTGTCCTGCAGTGCAGGATCAGCCCTTCAGTGGGAGAAAGCCTGTGCTGAACTGTACAGTGAGCCACAGGGACAAAGCAGAGCTCTAGTGGGTCTGGGAGCTGCACCAGCAGCGTGGGCACACCTCACCACTGCGCAGAGCTGCTGCACCTCTGTGGGTGCAAATCAGGAGTGGGGAGACCCATCAGACACCACACAGGGCTGTGGGCACTGGGAGAAACAACAACAAACTCCAGTGTGTCCAGGCTCCCCAGCTTAGAGGAGCCTAAAGGTAAATGCTGCCTCCTCTCCTCCCTCCTGAGTCACCAGCGACAACTGCAGACACAACCATTTCTGTCCCAAATTTCCATAGGCATTTCCAGTCAGACCAGTCCTATTGCCACAGAGCTGGTAGCTCAGACAAGGCAGAAATGGCCCAGCAGGCAGGGAGCACCCACAGTGCTCACAGTGAGCACAGGCACTGCTGAACTGCCAAGAAACGCAGGCTGGGGGAGAGTCACCCAGGCATGTGCTCCGAAACCCTCCCTGGCAGGCGGAAAGGGGCTGGTATTTCCCTACATCCCATCAGCTTCTCCTGGGGAGGGAAACATCCAGCCCCTAGGGAAGGGGGCGAAGGCTCCAGCACTGCCCAGCCTGCCCATCACAAGAGAGACTGAGGATTTAACACAGGAATACGTGGCTGTGACTGCAGGGACAGTCACATGGAAGTCCTCGCTCTGCCACCTTGGAGTAGGTGCCATTTGGCATACTTTTTAAAATATTCCTTGTCCTGTGGTAAATACAAAACAATCAGAGGGAGTCACAGCCCAATGATAGATGATACTGGGATTTTAAATAGTCATAACGCTGGAGAAGGGTGGTCTTTGTGTTTTACATCCTTACAGCCTGTTAATCTTGCATTCCCAAATCACTGCAGGAAACAGTAAAATGATGGGTTTCCTGCTCTTCACAGGCAGTGGCATGTGCAGGACGTGCTTGAGGAAGGTGCCCAGAAGGACATGGGATTTCAGATCCGAGCGCTCCGTCACGTGTTTGTTGGCTGCACCTACCCTACAAGACAACCCCACTTCTCATGGTCCCTATCCCCCGACTACTGTGGCCAGCGGATGTTTTGAAGTCACAACCATGACCTTCCAAACCCATCTGGTCCTTTCCAGGAAGGCAGGGCTACTGGAGAACAGTGCTCTCCCAGGACTCACCCTGAAAAGAGCTGGGGCCTGGGATAACATGCCTCCTGGGAGTGGCTGCACCCAAAGCTCACCTCCTCTGCAGTGCAGACACCCAACAAAAGTGCAGGTAGGTAGTGCACTAAGTACTGCCAGTCTTTCACCAACTGGCAATTAAATGAGCTTAGGATTATGGGGCCCAGTTATGGCATCTATCTGTAAAATTATAATGCTCTGGCCCACAAATCCTGCAAATAAGCTACTGCAGTCAAATGAGAAACAATCAAACAGCTGACATTTGTCACCACTTCCATTCAAAGTGACAAAAAAAAAAAGGGTTGAGTGGAGGGCTTACTGTGTAAGCATTTACTTATTCAACAGAACAAGAGTATAACAAATCACTGCAGATGTCTTTTAGAAATATAAAATGGGTCCAGGAGTATTCATAACCTTTTTATTCTAAATTGTCAACAAGAACCGTGACAAAACCGAACTTTAAAATAATCCTAATTTTGCACTCTAGTTAACAGGTATTATTTTACATTGGTAGTAATACAAATGGTGAAAATTCAGTATTTTGAGAAACATTCTTTTCAAAATGTGAAAGGCATTAATTTCTTTCTAGACAAATACTATCTCTGGTTTCTTAATTCTTTGTGTTTGTATATTTAGATCCCATTTTGTACTTTGCATCCATTTTTAGAAAGGTACTGCTTGATCCAAACATTTACACAGTCCCAAACATGTATTTTTAGTGATTTAAACCATTCCTGCCTCCTCCCTCCCCGCCCCCCCCAACGAAGAACAATTACGTTAGAGGTCTCAAACATGTTTTAAATGTTAGAAAACTACAACAACCCTAATGGAAACTAAAGAAGTACTTAAGTGTACTCTTTAACTTCACCTGTTTGCGTATTGTAAGGAATTCACAGAGGATTCCCCATTATTGTACGACTTGGAGCACCACGCACCCAGGTGACAAAGTTAATGCTTAAGGCTTGAAGCTGCAAAGGCGTGATCAGGATGCTTTCTAGGAAGAAGACAGAAGTCTCTGTAAATGACAATGTAGTTTAAAACCAAAATTGTCCACTTTACACACCCTATGTGGACAAACTCAGATACTTCTAGGTTTGGCTGAACCGGATGATTTTAATTAAACATTATGCAGTAGGAAGTCTCAGCCTCTTTACAGGCTGGAGAAACTCTCAGAACTCACTTTATGCTCTCCAGGCTGTTACAGATCCTCAAATATGACTTCGCTAGCTACAGATGTCATGACCACAGCTTACTGCAGAGAATGTTCTGCACGTCCCCAAACCAAATGTTCTCACATATGTCCAGTAAAAGTTCCACAGAAATCACTCTAGACACCATATAATCCTGAGTAATATGTAATGTTGCTTTGCAGATGCAAGACACGTGCTTATGGTGCAGGGCAGAAATTACTCTGCTGGAAATTACTGTGTTGTGTGGTTCCTGACTTCCACTGAAATGGGATTATAATAGTCCTGCCACACAAAGGCCTGAATTCACACAAATCTGCCATTTTTTGCAGGGCATTTCCTCTCCCCCCCGCCCCCAGCATAATTGCACCCCTTCATTTATAGTTAGCACAAAACATGGTAAGCACACAACTTGGAAGGGGCCTCTTTTGCAAAAGCACACGCTTGTTTTAAAGCATCAAACTAAGGGACAAGATTGTAGTGGTGTGTGCAATCCCCCATGCTGTTCTGTTTCCAACTATCACTTCTCTGATTAGGAACCTAATCAGACCCTACCTCCTCTACTTAAAATCACCCCCTTCCCCACCCCCGCACCTTAAAACCTATCACCGCTTCACAAGAGTTCTCCTGCTGTTTCCAAATCACTGGAGCAAATAGAACAGCTTCACAGATCATCAGCGTTGCCATTTGACAAGTGAACCAACAGAGACTTGCTAATTCCTGCGTTTTTCCTGTTAACTACTCACTGCTGTCTGAGGAAGGAAGGTTTCCGAGTTGGTGCTGTGTAAATTTATCAGTCCATTTACTCAGTAACACTAACAAAGGTCACCAAATGAACATGAGGGTAACTTATGAAACAAATGCTTGAGGAAAAGATTTGGCGACCAAGGACGGTTTTACGACTCAAATGTTGCAAAAACATGTCATGCAGCACCAGCCAAGTCTACAGAGTCCTGCCATCAATCAGGTCCAGAGAATATCTGCCATCCGCAGGAGCTCTATGGTCCTAGTAAGGGAACCATTTAGTGCTGGGGGGAACGAACTTCCAAGGGGACGAGACGCTAATACTCCAAACTGTGAAAAGGGCAAGACACATTTTTTTGGGTGAGATGGAGAAAAAAGCCTGGAGAGTACCGGGTTTAGTTAGCCCAAGCTGGAAACAAGACAGTCATTCCTCAAAGCACCTTTAAGCTTTTGCTTTGCTGCTAATGGCAAATAATGGTCTGCGATTTCAGCATCAGACACTTCAACACGGGAAACTCCCTCCCTCCTATCCCCAGTTGTAATTTTATAGGTTTTTTTCCCCCCAGTAGTGCTGGTTTAAGCAGCCCTAGTTTCACCCCTGCTCTGCCTTAGCTGCGCCTGACAGTGAGCAGAGTTGCACAAAGCAAGGAAATAATTTGTTTTAAGTCGGGGGGGAGAGTGGGGGTGAAAGGGGTTAGTGTCGATAGTGTGGAAGAACTTGTTTAGAGAGACAGAGACAAAGTGGCTGGGGAGCAGGGCTGCTTAAATTGGATCACTGTAATGAAGGGCCTGTCAAGAATATGAAATAAAGAATACAGAGGATGATCCAAGCATCAGATTCCCTTAGGAATCTGCTCTCAAGGAGGCAGGTGTTATATACTACCCCTCCTGGCCATAAAGCACTGCTGCAGCCAGAGACTTCAGCAACTGTCACCGTCTACAGAAGTCACTGTGCCAAAACCACATGCATAGTACTTACAGCTTTTCCATGAAACGGCGTATGGGAAGGACTCGGGGGCACGTACTCTTGAAGGCAAGCAATTCTTTTGTTCTCTGAAACTGAAAGACTTCAGTTACTTCTCCTGACAAATGCGCTTATTCAAGTTTATGCATTTTACTATAGCACAGAGAAGAGCAGGGACATAAGGGGATAGTACTTTGCCACTCAGAGGTGGTAGTGCTTAGAAGAGCTATATATGCTCTAAACACTATAAAGTTTTCTGAAAAGTGTAACAAGTGAAACCAGATAGCACTGTTGTCACCCCTTATGGAAGGAGAGGTATATCGTGCTTGAGTTCATACAGAGCTGCAGAGCTGTCAAGTGCAGGACTGTTGCTGCATATGGGCTTAGACAAACCTTAAAACACGCTTTGGCAACTCTGATGGTGCCGTCTCATCTTGTATACAGCCTGCAATCACGATCCACTGTCGGATCAATGAAACCAGTCAAGGCAGCTCCATCCAGTTCGCAGCTGGCCCTTAAGCCCCTCACTCCCCCCAACGCCTCCTGAGGGCACGAGGGGGAGATTTCTGCTATCATAGGGCCCTAATGCCAGCACATCTGCCGAGTCTAAGGTGACAGGAGGTCACAAGGGACTAGCTAGCCATTAGCTCAACGGAAGCTCAGTAACTGTTTGAAAAGGCTCCAGAGGGAGGCACCTGGCCACATTTCCAAAGTCAGCATAAAGGCTCAGCACCTTTCTCCCCTGCACACCGGCCAGACATCCAGCAGGAACCGAACACAGGCCATGGGCAGGAAGAGCACCCTGCCACATGCATACAAGAGCAGAGGGTGGCTGTGTTCCTAAGGGCTTCCTTCTCTTGTACGGGCCAGTCATACGAGAAAGCAAGTAACACTGAACCAGCACCCTAAGAACGTTCGCTGTTAATCAGTATCCCTCCTCCCAGGGTCCGTACAGCAACAAAGTCAGCCCACGTCCAGCCATCGAGGCTGGGTTGGGAGTAGGCTGCAATATTCCTCTATACAAAACATTGTTGTAAGGAATCAAACTCGCATTTGCTACCTGTTTATGCCAGAGTTGGTCATGCCCCAAACAAAAGGAGAATCTGACTGCTCCAACGACTCTGCAAAAGGAAACAGATGGTGTGGCTCAGAGCTAAGAAACTCCACCAACCATCATCAGATCAGGAATATCGCTGTCATTTTTCTACATGTTCAAGAGCGAGTAAAAGTTGATCTAATGATGAATGTGTCTGCTTCACTGTCATTTAACTGAAGAACATAAAAGTTATCATGTTTCCATTGTCATCATTCCACATAAGGTACAAAAGCTTATATAGGAAGGAGCAGATGCTTGGAAATATATCTCCATGCCAGTTATGGCAGCCATGTTGAATAGTTCTCTATACCAAGACAAGCCTGCTGGGTGGAGAGATGCATGTTTTTAGGAATGAGCATAAGCAAGGTGTCCTACAAGTGAGACCTAAGTGAACAGCATCTCTGGACTCACACTGTCCTAAGGAGAGCTGAAGGACAGGTCCAGGGAGAAGGCAGCAGTGCGGCAGACGGGGAAGTTCCTCACCTGTTTCCCAGTCTTCATCACATGGAGGTGCCTGCCACGCGCTCACAGCATTCATCTGCTCTCTCTGGAAGCCAGAGAACTGACTCACTTCAGGAAGAGAGAAAACTCAGTGACTAGCAGTCAATCCTGCTTCAGAGGTATTAAGTGCTTTGGATCAAGCTGTAAAACATCTCTTGGCTTTAGAGGAAACCCTGCACAACGCAAGGGTTAGGTACACCTAGAAGCCAGGTATTGATTTGAAATCGAGCAACTTCAAATTCGCCTTTTTCAACGAACAGGTAAAGACTCTGCCCCCCGGAACTTTGTGGCAGGAATGCTCGAGTGAAGAGGAAACCTGCTTACCTGAATGCAGGCATCACTGCCTCAGTGCAACTCTACAGAAGACAGAAAACTATCTATCTGCTCTGTAGTGTGGCAATAGTTCAAGAGCCACTGCAGGGGATGTAAAAGACACTGCACAGCACAGGATACTTTCCTAAATATTTTGGGGGTTTTGGACAGCCCCCCTCCCACCTTGTCTCACTGGGCAGGAGACTGAAATCTTAACTGTATGGCAGATGAAGCAAATGCAGCAGCAGAGCAGCCTGGAAGAGGAGCTGCCCCTTCTCTTGGTGGGTGTGAACTATTCAGGTTGCCCTGGAGGAGAATAACTGCAGGGGTTTCCATAGCTTAGACACCTAAGAAATCAACTTTTCACATGGCATCAGTGGATCAAGCCTCAACAAAGGGACAGCAGCTCTACAAAAAGAAGGGCCTGTCCTTCTGGTCATTAAAGCATCCCAGCTCCTGCTGGAGGTACTTCAACATGCACAGGCTAGGGTACAACCTTTTTATTTGACAAGCCTGGTAACAATATATGTGCAAGGCCTACCGGGAGCATCTGCAATATGCTCATGAACCTACCCAATAAATCAAAGCAAATAAGACTCAAGTTTCCCCAAAGCTGCTGTGTCACACAAAATTATACACAAAATTTGACTCGACTTTTCAGTTATTCTATGAGCTACCCTTACAAACAGGAGACCTCAGTCCCCAGAGTGAACAAACATTTCTGAGCTCGGGTGGTTCTCTTACCTATATCTTGCTCAATGAACCCTTTGTCATTGCACTTCGTTATGTGATCGCTGAGGTCACCTTGAGGAACTAGATGGCGAGCATTGAAGGGGCACGTGGCCAATTCCTTTGCAACTTCAGGGTAGCTCTAGACAAGGGAAAGCCAAAATCATGTGCCATATCTCTCAAGTTCACTTATCTGTTGCTAATCCATAGGAAAAAAACCAAGGATATTTGTGATGTTGCTTTAAAAAACAAGACTAAACAAGGAATGGCAATATATTGTTCAGAGACTTACTAAAAATGCAAGGGGAAACTAACATGACACTTCTTTAAAACAGAATTCACTAAGAAACTGAGCCGCCCTGCAGTTGACTGAAATGAAACATACCCTCAGCTAAACTCCCTACAATTTGCTGCAACGCTGGAATATGGCTGCGTGGTTTAAAGCATGGATGAAACTATTTTAAAAACAATAGGGAAGAGATGTTAGGCAAATCTAAACCATTCAGATATTTTTTAAACAAGCAAGCACAAAGGCAGAGAAATTCCTTAAGCCTTTCAAAACAGCTAGGGAGTTGGTAGCAACGTGCAGACTTTGGTGCTACAGGATTACCATTCAAGTAGAACTTTACCACAGACACAAGTTCTACTGGCAGTGCTCAGCTGTCACTACAATAAATTAGTCCACATCCTGCAAATGATACAGCCTTTATTGGGAAAAGCACAACTTTGCTTGCCTGGTTCTGGCTGATGCAGCTCTGCTGGTCAGGGATCAGACTTGCACCTGAGGCAGATGCAGGGGCAGAAGTGCCTTGTACGAACGCTGCTCGAGGCAGCATCTCCTTCGCTACCACTGACAGGCAACTGCAGCACAGGCTGCAGGCACATCCAAGGCAGTTGTCATCCAAGGCATCATGTCACGGTTGCTGTGTCCTCATGTGTCCATCATTTGCTTCAACTAGCTTGAGCAAGCTATCCTGCTGCATAGCAGAAGCTTCTCAACGCTCATGCAGTTCAAGCTGAGAAGACAGCTCTGGAACCCCCAGCACAGGACAGACACGGACCTGTTGGAGCGGGTCCAGAGGGCCACAAAAATGATCAGGGGGATGGAACACCTCTCTTCATAGGAAGAAAATCTGAGAGAGTTGGGGTTATTCAACCTCGAGAAGAGAAGGGTCCAGGGAGACCCTTCAGTACTTAAAGGGGGCTTATAAGAAAGATGGATACAAACTTTTTAGCAGGGCCTGTTGCGTCAGGACAAGGGGGAATGGTTTTAAACTAAAAGAGGGTAGATTCAGACTAGATATAAGGAAGAAATTTTTTACAATGAGGGTGGTGAAACACTGGCACAGGTTGCCCAGAGAGGTGGTAGATGCCCCATCCCTGGAAATATTCAAGGTCAGATTGGACGGGGCTCTGAGTAACCTGATCTAGATGAAGATGTCCCTGCTTATTGCAGGAGGGTTGGACTAGATGACCTTTAAAGGTTCCTTCCAACCCAAACTATTCTATGATTCTATGACCTTGCTCTGCTTGCAGTGTCCCCATTTGTGTGGCAGGGCTTCATTCTGCACAAAGCTGAGGCAGGTGTAAGTGTTTAATTGGATTTCATGCATAGGGTATCTAAAGGAAATTCAACAAACTACCAAGCAAGAAGGACAATCTCTGCCCAGATGCTTGCCACTGCAAATAATCACACAGTGGCATCTTCAGATGGATCTGATGATAATCCCCAAGCCCTTCTTCTCCTAATTACTTACAGACACCAACTGCATCTGATTGGTGATCACTATCTCACCTCATCCTCCTAACTAGGTAAGCTTGCCAAAACTGTCTGGTCATCAGTTATGCAACACAAGGACAAAACCAACATGATTAAAGTTTACTTGCCAACATTGTTCACCCGGCTCACATGCACATTCTTGCCAAAATTTGCAGGGGGTCAACAAGGAAAATTTCAGCCCTCTGGAATGTTGGAAAGATGGAGGTACTTGCTGCTTAGCTCTGCCCACCACTTTCACTAGTTACTTAATATTTTTTAAGGCTCTAGTTCCACCAGAATGAATTGATTATAAGTACTGATATCAGGACACACACTCTACAACTGCATCTCAACTAGAAGGCACAGTACTGTTATACTATTTTAAAAACATGTTGGCAAACTTATTGGTAAACTTAAAGAGAAACAACTGGGTTTTAAAAGGTCTCAGCAAAAACCCAAAGCTCAGTCAGATGCTAGCACTTGACAGGTTTAAAGAAAACAAACCATGAGGACAACAGAGAAGAGAGGAAGGAATGCTTCCTATGAAATGATTTGTATTCAAATTCTGGATAAAAGACGGAGAGGAGAAAAAAAACCTCTCTCCCATATGTGCTGAGCCCAGGATGTGCAATTTCTGCCAGATGCACATTAAATAGTTATTAGCAAAACAAACAACCAAAAATCCCCCAACCCTGCTATGAAAACTGCTTTTCCAGCACTTTAGAATGAATCACAACATCACAACACTTCTACTCTGACTAGCCAGGAGGGTGCACATAACTCTGACTGAGTTCCCTCTTCAACTTCAAGTGGAAAAATGTATCTGACCTCCATGCGAGCTGCTAGAAGAGACCAGAATTTCCTCCCTGACCTAACCATGAAGAATCTCTACCTTCTTTCAACAAAGCCACACTGGTCTTGGGTGAATTAACATGTGCTTGAAGCTATTGCTAAACAAACAATAAAATTGTATGAAATAAAGGCTAAACAAGGCTGTTTGTCAGGAACTTACTCCAGCCAGCCAGAAAATGCAACAAGAATGAGAACATGCACGTCACATTTACATGCACAGAATTACTCCCATTCGGTGCCGTGTTTGGCAGTCCAGCTTACCTTCCTACACTTTACAAGGTGATAGGGAAACCGACAGGCTCTAATTCGATGATGTTTATTATACGGACATTGTATTAATCTCTCTGGATCCAAAACATCTAGTAGAACGGAACAGAGAGAAAAAAAATAGTTAGAAAGACAAGATCTAGCAACACGAACACAGCAAAGGGGGAAAAAAACCATACCACCACATCAGGGTTGTGATCTTAGGCAGTTAAACCAGTTGTTCTTAGTCTGAAACCATTCATTAAGGCAGGCACATGTTTTGCATAATCAAATTAATTTCGAAGTTTGCCATGACCGGGATGTTAGTCAAAACAGAGAATAGTCTGTAGCACTGAGCATAATAACTCTTTAAGTTACCATATTAGGTAGGTAACCACACTTACTCAAAGTGATTGAGGACAGCAGTACTTTTCAAGCTATCTTAGAGGAGAATCAGTGGGATGATGACACACCTACCAGCGCCCTCAGGAGCATTGTCAGTCTGAACCAAACCTTTTTTGATCAAGTTTTGCTGGAGGAAGAATGCCAGACAATTTAGTTTCATTTCTGAGGAAGCAGCATGCCTAACATGGTGCACGTGATTTCTAAGCGAAATTTTTCATAAGTCACACAATTTTAGGAGCTGAAGAGTTACTAAACCAGATAAAACACCTAAGAATCTAGGCACTGAACAGTAAAGCAGCATGGGTTCATGCATACATGATATAAATTTTTTATGCATCTATAAATAAAATATATTAAAATATAAATATATCTACAGTTCCATATTCTCAGGGAGGAAGAGAGGCCGCCAGAAAGAGGCATAGGTCCCCTCTGCTGCCTGTGGGTCTCTTTGTGGGGTACACACAAAGGAGCCAGACCAGGCTTCTTCCATCCTTTCTGCTTTGCCACTCTTTTTGTACAGGCTTTTAGCACATTTAGAATTTGATTAAGCAGTAGCTTAAACAGATCTAAGTATGGGCTGCTGCTGTTTAACCTCTCCCCTGCCATCACACCCCCTTCTCTTACACATGCATTGGTGCTCAGTTGTCTCAACAGCCAGGTCAGGGAGCTCTATCAGCCCACGGGCTGACAGCTATTTAAGACACAAGCTGACAGCTATTTAAGTTCCACAAGTCACACCCAGCAGTCCTCATGCTGTGAGCCACTAGGAAGGAAGGACAGACCTAATCCTTCTTTCCATCTCAGCTGTGCAGTGCTGCTGCTGTCAGCTCTACCACCTGTGAGCACCACTCGCCTCCATCAGCCAGTTTAGGTCACTAGAACAGCTGAAAACTAAAGACTTCATCATTAAGAAGGATTGACAAACTTTGTACTGGTTCAGCTGCCTCTGGAAGAGCAATCAGAAGTGGTTTCTCTCTGTGAACTGGCTCAACACAAGATCAGACCAAGTGCATTACCAGTAAAAGGAAGGAGACAGAGATGAGTACCAGAGGAAAAGGAAAGCCCTTACCACAGTACATAAAACAGCAAACGCAAAAATCATAGGAGCTGGCTTGATCAGGCAAATAGATGTAGTTAACAAAAGGGTGCAGTGAGCAAAGCCTCCAGGGCACCACAGCAATGCCATGGGCAAACGAGATCCCCGTTCCTTAGCCACACTGCATGCAAACACAAACCCACAACAATCCTAACAACCTATGTCTGAAGTCAGCTGAGCCAACAGCTACAGGCGGGAGCAACGCTTTAACCAAAGTCAGTCACTTTATTCAGCTGCTTCCTAAAGGCCAGACCCACCCACACCAGAAGCACGGTGTGGTGACCACATATAACATTGGCCTAGTTAAA
The DNA here is from genome assembly GCF_964195595.1 of Calonectris borealis. Lineage (NCBI taxonomy): Eukaryota > Metazoa > Chordata > Aves > Procellariiformes > Procellariidae > Calonectris > Calonectris borealis. Next base: position 4,704,037 of record NC_134333.1, on the reverse strand, counting down.
ATAATCAGCAACTCTCTGGAGCCTTCCCGGCTCGGACACACAGCACAGAGGCAGACCCAGACCTACTGTGGCGGGTCCGGGCCGGGCCGGGGCCTGCCTGCAGCAGAAGGCGGCCGCCTTCCCCTTCCCCCTGCGAGACGCCACCCCGAGCCTCACCGGAGTCATCCTCCAACTCCATGGCGGAGAAGGGCTCCGCGGAGCGCCGGGCCTGCGGGGCCGGGAGAGCTCGCCGGGCCGGGGCAGCCGCCGCTCCTCCGGTAGCAGTGGCCACGTGCCGCTCGGCGCCTTTGCGCCTGCGCGGCTGTTTCCTAGCAACCGCCCCCTCCCCGCGCCAGGCCCCTCCCGCCGTGGAGCGGTTGCCGGGGCAACGCCGCGGCCTGGGCCGTTGTCGGGCGCCATCTTTCCCGGCGCTAACCGTGCGGGGCAGCCGGGTTCCTCCAGACCAAGCCACGCTCCGAGTAACGCCGGCCTCTGCCAGGGCCCTCCTCGCCACCGGCGCCCAAGATGGGGACTCGAAACCCCTTCCCAAGGTAGGGAGAGTGTGTCCCTGCCCTGGAAGTCTTGCAGGAGGCTGCCGCTGAGAAGGGGCTGGAAGGCGGCTGAAGGCATGGTGGAGCCATGCACCGTGCAGCCCTGGTGGGTGGTCTGACCTGCTGGGCTGTTTCCAGCTGTTTGGAGCAAGCCGACTTGGTTGCCCCACTTGATTTCTGCCCCACAGGTCTCTTACGTCAAAGGCTCTGAGGAAAGAGCCAGCTTCGAATGAAAGCCACGTTCTTATGCCCTGCTCTTGGGCACATGCAACAAGGAGGAAAGAAACCTGTGGTTTTACTGTCAAATGAAATCAGAGAGCTCTGCTGCTTCCTCTCCTCACATTGCTGGGTTCAAAACACTCACTTTTGCCTCATGATTGCCTCATTTTGCAACCAAAATATAAATGTTCAGTGGATGTAGAAATGAATGGAGAGATACTTTTTCAAAGCAGAAGGCTGGTGATGCAGCGGCCTGGATTCTGCAAACCACCACCCAGGTCCCTTCAGCGGCGGGATGGGGGTGCAGCCCAGTGGTTAGAGCACAGCATATGCCTGAGCGCTGGCTTGTGTGGACTGGGCTGAAGAACAGGTCTCTCAGGCCTGTGAAGTGAGACATACCGGCTTGGAGAGCATGGATGTGTGTGGAAGATGGCTGGTTGCGGGGTTCATGAGCTCCGCAGGGGCATGGACATGCTCTGCTCCATGAGGGGATCCCTCATGTCCTGACATTATGTGGTGTCTTTCAGGGATGAGGGAAGGAAACCTGAACGACTGGAAGAAGAGGTGTGTTTTCCACTGCAGCATGGTCTTAGCTTCTCCCTCCAGTCCCCCCTTTTCTCAGGGCAAGAAGAGACAACGAACATCTGAAAAGAGTTTGCTGCTTTTTGGAGATCGGTGTAGACTCCAGTGTGTGGCTCCCCTGCAAAGTTTCCTGGTAAAAACAGGCCAAGAGCATCACAACAGGGCTGCGCGGACCTCATCCATTCCCATCCACTACACAGGCTTTGACACTGCTCACGAAGCACTTCTGGAGCAGGGCTTCCAGGGCTGCATCTCTGCCATGACCTTTCACTGGTTGCAGTGGAGCTCTGAGCTGGAAAGCCCCTCTCAGAGGGACACGTGCAGCTAGTTCAGGTGCATGTAGGACCCATGGACTGAAGACATATCCACGGAAAGGCCTGCTGTTAGCCTGAGACTCTGGCCCCCTTACGCTGCCCACTCTGACACAAGGAACACTCCCAGGAGGCCTGGACAATCAAGAGGTCTCATCACTGCCCCCGGCAAGTGGTTGGTTTCCCAGGGTCCCTTCCACAGGAGGCTCCCCTCCTCCTGTGCATATGAATTTGAAAGCCTGGAGGGAGTTTTTCAACTGAGACACATCCCCATCCTGGCTCCTCTTGGGCATTGGAAAGTCTCCTGTCACTGCCTCTCCTCAGCACTGTCAGAGCCTGATAAGCATCCCCTAGAGCTAAAGCATCTGGAGTCCCTGCTGAAGGTGAGTCACTGCTGTGCTGATGCGCCCACTGAAGCCATTTTTTATTTCCTGGCTGAGTGTCCCTTCTGGGCTTGCCTTGCTGAGATGCCTTTTCGTCTTCCATTTGGTTGTCCCTGAGAAAACAAACTCCTCTAAGGTGTTGTCTGGCTGCAGCAAATCTGCTGTAGATGCCAAGTTAGGGGACAGAGCTACTATGGTCAGGTACAAGTACTTCAGGTCAAAGGGCAAACCGAGAGGTTACAGAGCCTACAGAGAAAGTCGACTCGTGCTTGTGCTTCTGGTTAAGTCACACACACCGAATATTTTTACTGCATATTCTTCCTGGCATTCATCATGCTGTGAAGATTATATCCATGACAGTGATATTCGTGGTCTGCTCTGCCATATGCTGCACCAACACACAAGCCCGGCCAGCGTTGTGACCAGCGTTTTCTTACAAAACTTGCTTTGCGTTGGCATGTCCTCCTGTACATCCCCACTCCATCTAAAGTGACTTCTTGTTGCAGCTGAACAGGTTTTCTCAGTAGTGAGATAGGCAAGGGATGGGAGTGTGGATGGCTTCTGATTTAGAACCTAGGTGGGTTTTCTGCTAAGGAAACAACACTTTATTTTTCTCCCTCTAAATGAGATTTTGGGAACCATTTGCTGTAGAGCTGAAGACATTCTCTTCTCCATCATTCTGCCTCTACTTCCATCCTTGCTGGACAATATATGCTCACAGCCTGCATCTCCTCAAGGCAATAGCCCTTCCTTGGGACTGACTTCAAATGAAGAGACTCATATGGATGTGAGCAAAAGGAACTGACCTTCAATCCCCTGATTTCCTTGAGGGGAAAAAGATGCACTAGAGGGTTTCCCACTGATTTAGTTAGAAGTTATTGGAGAAGGTTTTCTGGCAGTAGGTCCTGCCCTGCCTCATTAAATTCCGAGAGGTAACTGAAGACTTACCAAAGCTCTCTGGTAGTGGCAACAGCAGAGTCATCTTAAGGTACAAGAGATGGTGTGTTTATAGAATCATAACAGTAGATCAGGAGAACAGTGTAGGCTTTTCTTGAATGGAAATATTAAAAAAAGACATTTTCAAGCACAGAGAGGCTTGCCTCTTCCTGCCCTTTTGTCTGCAAAAAATATGTAAAATCTAAACTGCTTCCAGGAGCCTGAGATGGACTAAATCTGTCAAAGGATTGAGATGTCTCTCTGTGTACATGATCTTGCAGTGGCATATTTCTCATCTGCACTAATGCAGATCATAAAACAACTCTGACCATTATGTAAACCCAAGGGTTTACACACAGGAACGACCCTTTTTATCCCCATTTCCAGAATGTTCCCCAGTCAGGGAATGATTGACGTGTGTCTTGGATGCCTGTCCTGAGCTGTCTGTTGGGCTGCAGAATCTAAAGCAGTCATTGCTGATACAAGGATGGGCTGTGGTCCCTTCTCAAAGCGACTGGGAGAACTTCTGACAGGAAACTGTCTTTTCACAGTCACAGGTCACTCGGTGACAGAGCATGCATGACTTCTGCAAAACTCACCCTGAGTTCTTGGCATCTTGCCTTGCCTTCTCCTTTCTTGTTTCCACATTTGCTCTTCACCTCTTCTTTTCTTGAAGAAAAGGCAAGCAGAAGGGAAAGCAGCTCCTCGCTTGCTGACAGTCTGTCCCGACAAGCCTTGAAGTGCTGAATACTATGTGCTGCTCTCCAACCATCACGGTAGTGAAAAGACTCTCCCAAATTCAGGGGTATGTGGTGTTGTGAATTCAAGAGATGTCATGAACATGGCAGCCTCTTTGGTAAGGAAGCTGAGCCATGTGTGTCTGCCCCCACAGCAGACCCTGCTCACAGTGGGAAGATCTCTCCAGTGGGGGACATGTTTATATTGATGGAGTTCTCCAGCAGAATACATTTTCCTGACTTGCATTTGAGCTTTTGCTTGCAAGGGGCTGGAAGATGTGTGTGGAGAAACTTTGCAGTGTCTCTGCTAGCAAGCCAACTGCCAATTAGGGCTTTGGAAGGTTCCTGTATCATCATGCTCAGGAATGTCCTGAAGCAGTTCAACAGTTCACCTTCCTCAGCTGCAACCCTCTATGTAGTCTTTCCTGCTGGTGACAGCACTGCTTTGGAGAGATTCTGGATTCCTCTTAAAGAATTCTTGGCCACAACCCCCTGCCTTTCTCCTTGCCCTCAGTTTCTCTCCAGAAACTTTCCCCAGGAAACGCACAGCATAGATGGGAGTAGGAGGACGATGTGCACCGTGAGCCTATTCACCTCATTCTCACTCCTACTGTTCTCTGGGACCATCTTCTACCTGAACCTTTCCCCCCTAGCACAGTGGCATCCAGGGCAAGAGGAACTCCCTTTCCTCCCCTCCTCGAGACCTTGTGGGGGTCCTGCCCTCTCAGGGCTTTCCACAGCCCAGGCTGTGGGAGTGGCCACAGACCCCTTCTGTATATGTGCACCAAGGCCAAAAGGGCATTTCTGGGCAGAGGCTCAACAAAGCTGGGCCTGATGGCCAGGGACTCAGGAGGAGTCATGGATGCCTTCCTCACCTGCAAGTGACAGTGCCTGAAGGGGACCTACTGCACTACGTCCCACCCTCCCCTCCTTTGGGACTGGTAAAGACTCCCCATGTGCCCCATGCACCCCTAACTTCCCCAGAGAAACACCCTTCCTCCTGACTGTGTGTGTCTGGAGCGTCCAAAGAAGGAAGGACCACGCAGTGAGAGTTGACAATCATTGTGTTAACAACCACTGCACAACCATCCCCAAAAACCTTCTCCCAAAAACCACCCCTGGGCATCTTGGGAGAGGGTCTGCAGGGGAAAGAATGACACAGAGGTGTGGGCTGGGGTGCAGCAGAACTTTAATGAGTCAAAAGAGGGAAATGAGGTCGATCCAAGTGGAGGTCCCAGTACACAGAGAAGCAGGGCCAGATGAGTCTGCGCCCCATGGCTGTGGCAGAGATCCCACCAGGTGTCCATCTGCCTGCCCCACAGAGGGAGCAGGGCCAGCAGGTCTTCCCTAGGCTGGCTTTGTGGGGCTCCCAGCCCAGGGGAGCACAAGAGCACAAGGACACGGGAGGGAAAGGAGAGAGTGGCAGAGGGGAAAGGCAGGCTGGGCCGTGCTTTCGGAGAGCCCAGGCTGGCCCCGTCCTTTTGCAAGGGGTGCTGGGGTTGCTCAGCCCCTCGGAAAGCAACAAGCCGATGCTCCGTCCCCAGGCCGGTGCCAGCTTGTGGGTCCCTGGGGGCCTTCCCCAGGGCCATCGCCAGCAGCTTTAGCAGGGGAGGCAGCTCCTGCCGCAGTAGCGGCTGCCGAAGCCGGAGAGGCCAAAGCCCCCGGAGGAGATGGGCACTCCCTGAGAGCTGAGGATGCTGCCCACGGCAGCGGAGGTGGAGGATCCCACGGCGGTGTTCTGCGGGAAGGAGCTGAGGATGGGGCCGGGCAGGGTCACCACCACGGGGGAGGGCTGGATGACGACGGTGGAGTCCTGGCACTGCCTGACACAGGGCTCATTGCAGCTGTTGGCCAGCGGGGTGGGGCCGCAGGGCTGGCAGGGCAGGCAGGGGTTGTAGCAGGACATGTCTTGGGGCTGGAGGTGCACCTGGGAGAGAGGGCAGTGAGATGCAGAGCAAGGGAGATGGGTGAGGAGCAGCCTGTCCGCCCACCGTGATGCAAGCAAGGCACATGCTGGGTGGGGTGCTGAATGCTGCTCAGAGGAGGAGAGAAAGGAAGAGAAAGGGCTTCAGACTCACCTGATCCTTAAGGAGAAAGAGGTGAGAGAAGTGGATGAAAGACTGGGTATTTCGGCTGGCTTTTATACTGCTCCAGCACCACCCCAGGTGCTCAGTCATGCTACATACAGGCTGTAATTTTCCAACAGACTCTCTAATTGAAGACATCCCAGCCAATGGCACAGGCTTTGTTTTGGTTTTCCACAGTTCAATGCTTTCATATTGTGATTTATGCCTTGGCCATTTCCCTTTGAGTCTCCTTTCGAGTGATGAGATGAGAGACCCGAGGATTTTCAGGTCAGGAATGCATCATTGCTGGGCTGAAGACATGACCCAGTTGCTGGTTAGAAATCCAGTGGAGGCAAGTAACAACAGCCTGAGATTTTCCTGTGGGATTGTTTGTCACCCTGTTCAAAATAAGGGGTCCAGCATGCTCTGATAGTTACTGGTCTACTTTCCAGTGAGTGGGCTGCACTGCTCATTTTGAATCTCTTCCTCCTGATGCTCTTGCTTTTGGGACAAATCTGCCAGTCTGTTTTGCCATTTACTCTCTCTGAGCAATCTCTTGGGGTCCCCAACCAATGCCTTCAGCATATTAGGGTTATTTCTCTGTCCAATCCATGTGCAAACAACAACTTCACATATAGGCATGCATGTATATATGTTTTCTCACTTGTGTGTCTGTATTCATTCTTGTATCAAAATAATTTGTTTTCCCTAAAATCTGGATATATATGCATGCTTAAGTATGTGCATGCACACAGATATGCATGAGCACCTGTCTGTGTGTCCCTGCTATGTCTCCTCCTCACAAGGGGATGTGCTGGTCATGGCAGGTGTACTCTCCACTCCTCTGTACATGAGCACCACAGAGCAGCAGGTTCCACAGGCCAAAAGGAGGCCAGTGGCAGCTGAACAGCAATGGCACGGACCTGGCAGAGATCTGCCCTGGGCGCCGGCACTGAAACACAACCCCTGTCTCCTGAGCTCTCCTCTTCATGCTCTTTCAAAGCTCACAGTCTGCTACTGCAGATTAAAGAGCCTAGCAAGGACAGTTTCACACCAGCTTGGAAACTCAGTTTAATCCAGTGTATCAACATTCAAAGTGTCTTAGCATGACTGTCAGTCACCACTCTCTGCCTCTCCGGGTCAGGATACATCTTCTCCTCCCAGTGTTAAGGAGTTCAAAATGATGGGGTTAGCTTTATGTACAGGGAGAAAAGCCAGGAAATCTTGCCCACCTGGGCAGGGCACTCTGGAGTGAACCTGCTTCTGTTGCAGTGTTAACAGTGTCCGGGATGGGTCATAGGCCCCTTGTGTCCAAGTCAAAGCCATGGGCACCTCTGCAGCTGATTGACCTGACCCTAAGTTGGGCAGGGGCTGAGACCTTGAGTCACTACAAAACACGAGGACAGGTGACCTATTGTCACTGTACTTTGAGAGGAAGGACAGACTGTCTGGGCTGCAAAGGGAGAGCCAAACAGCTGACAACTCATTTGATCTTCAGCCACGCAGAGCTTTTATGTCCCACACTGAAATCCTATTCTGCCAGGAACTGCCTGGGAGGGAAGGATTGTCTGATTCATGGCCACACTCCCCAAATGCTGCTGCTATCCTACGAGGTGTGTCAGGGGAAGAACTCTTTCCCTCAGAGATTGTTGGCAGTGAATGGAAGGGCAGTGCAGGAGAGGGGGAAATGCTCTCCCTATTGAGAACTGCTTCTGCAAGAAGCTTCTCCTTTGCGTTTCACCTTGGACTGTTCCTCTCAGTAACCTTCTTCCTCTCTTCCAGCCAGGCTTTCCATGTCTCTAATCACTGCACAGTGGTGCTTGCTGGTGGGGAATTGGGTGTGCAACAGCAGAGACAAATTCTCTACCTGTGACTGAATCCCCTCTTGCCCCATTCCTTCATGTCCCCTGAACACTCCTGGGCACATTTCTGCCCACACCCCCTTCAGCTCGACACAGGTAAGAAACATTGTCTTTGGGCCGCTGAGAGGCTCCAACAGGCAGGCTCCCACTCTGCTGATTCCATTTCCAAGACACTTTATCCAGTCCCTGAGGTATGGAAATGGGAATCCCGTCACCTCTGGGTGTTACAGCCACTTAGATGTCCCAGGCTGGGTTGCACACATAGAGAGAGATCAGAGAGGAGAGGAAGCCGAGAAAGTGGGGAAATTTCTCCTCAAACCATGCAGTATGAAGAGGAAGAGAGCTGAAACCAGAAGCACAGCCCACCACCCTGAGGAGTGACTACCACTGGCTGTCAGAGTGAGCTGGGATAGAGGGAGAGAGAAGGACAGAGCAAGTTGCAACGGCAAGGACCAGCAGGAAGAAGAGACTTCCCCCGAAGCCTGAGGTGCCCTTGCAGAACTGCTTCACCACTCTGCAGGCTGAAGAAGAAAGTCCCGTCACACCAGGAGAGATGCTGGAGCTGAATAAGGCAGCCCGATCTGCCCCCCGTATAACAACCACTGCAACCAAGAAAACGCGACGGGTGATAGTAGTAGGCGACTCTCTTCTGAGAAGTACGGAGGCACCCATTTGCCGACCTGACACACTCTCTAGAGGGGTGTGCTGCTTACTGAGGGCTTGTATCAGGGACATCACCGAGAGGCTACCAAGCTTCGTACAGTTCACTGACTGTTATCTGCTGCTGCTGTTTCTTGTGGGCACCAGTGATACAGCCAGGAGCAGTCTGAGGAGTATCAAGAAGGATTACAGAGCCCTGAGAGCAGCAGTAAGGGACCCTCGAGCACAGGTAGTTTTTTCATCAATCCTGCTGGTCAAAGGGCGAGGGTTTGAAAGGGCCAGTTGAATCTGGAGAGTCAACAAATCGTTATGGGACTGGTGCCACAGCCAGGGGTTTGGCTACTTAGACCATGGGACTCGCTTTGAGAAACCTGGTCTACTGGGGACTGATGGGGTCCATCTGTCAGAGAAGGGGAAGAGCATCTTGCCGAGCTGGTGAAGAGGGCTTTAAACTAAAGTTGCCAGGGGAGGGGAACCTCAATCCATCCCACTCCTACCAGTCTGATGCCAGGGCCAGCAATAGATGCCCAGAGCCTGGAGAAGGATCACAGGTCAGCAGGAGAGCGCCTGAAGAGCGGCACAAAGGAACCCCAGCCAGTAAGACAGCTTCATTGGTGGCCCAACTTAAATGCCTCTATGCAAACGCACATAGCATGGGGAATAAACAAGAGGAGTTAGAGATGTGCGTACGCCTGCATGGCTACGATCTTATTGGCATCACAGAGACGTGGTGGGATGGCTCCTATGATTGGAGTGTCAGGATGGAGGGATACAGACTTTTTAGGAAGGACAGGCAGAGGAAACGAGGAGGGGGTGTCACCCTCTATGTCAATGACCAGCTGGCGTGCATGGAGCTCCACCTGGGGATGGATGAGGAGCTGACCGAAATCTTATGGGTCAGGATTAAAGGGAGGGCAGGGACAGGTGACATGAAAGTTGGGGTCCGCTACAGGCCAGCCGACCAGGAAGACTGAGCGGATGAGGCCCTCTATAGACAGATAGGAGCAGCCTCATGTTCACAAGCCCTGGTCCTCATGGGGGTCTTCAACCACCCTGATATCTGTTGGAGGGACAACATGGCAGGGCGTAAGCAATCCAAGAGGTTCCTGGAATGTGTCTATGATAACTTCCTTCTCCAAGTGACAGAGGAACCAACGAGGAGAGGTGCTGTGCTGGACCTTGTTCTCACCAACAAGGATGGGCTGGTGGGGAACATGAAGCTCCAGGGCAGCCTTGGCCGCAGTGACCATGAAATGGTGGAGTTCATGATCCTTAGGGCACTGAGGAGGACGCACAGCAAGCTCACTACCCTGGACTTCAGCAGAGCAGACTTTGGCCTCTTCAGGGATCTGCTTGGTAGAGTGCCATGGGACAAAGACCTGGAGGGAAGAGGGGCCCAAGAAAGCTGGTTAATATCCAAGGATCACCTCCTCCAAGCTCAGGAGCAGTGCATCCCAACAAAGAGGAAATCAGGCAAAAACGCCAGGAGGCCTGCGTGGATGAACAAGGAGCTCCTGGACAAACTCAAACACAAAAAGGAAGCCTACAGAGGATGGAAGCAAGGACAGGTATCCTGGGAGGAATACAGAGAAATTGTCTGAGCGGCCAGGGATCAGGTTAGAAAAGCTAAAGCCCTGATGGAATTAAATCTGGCCAGGGGTGTCAAGGGCAACAAGAAAAACTTCTATAGCTACATCGGGGATAAAAGGAAGACTAGGGAAAATGTGGGTCCTCTCCGGAACGAAATGGGAGACCTAATCCCTAGTTACCTGGGATACGGAGAAGGCTGAGGTACTCAATGACTTTTTTTCCTCAGTCTTCACTGGCAAGTGCTCGAGCCTCACTGCCCAAGCCGCAGAAGGCAAAGGTGGGAACTGGGAGAATGAAGAGCCACCCACTGTAGGAGAAGATCAGGTTCGAGACCATCTAAGGAGCCTGAAGGTGCACAAGTCCATGTGACCCGATGAGATTCATCCGCGAGTCCTGAAGGAGCTGGCGGATGAAGTTGCTAAGCCAGTATCCATCATATTTGAGAAGTCGTGGCAGTCCGGTGAAGTTCCTGCTGACTGGAAAAGGGGAAACATAGCCCCCATTTTTAAAAAAGGAAAAAAGAAAGACCCAGGGAACTACAGACCAGTCAGTCTCACCTCTGTGCCTGGGAAGATCATGGCACAGATCCTCCTGTAACCTATGCTAAGGCACATGGAAAATAAGGAGGTGATTGGTGACAGCCAGCATGGCTTCACCAAGGGCAAGTCCTGCCTGACCAACCTAGTGGCCTTCTATGATGGAGTGACTACATCACAGATGTCGTCTACCTGGACCTCTGTAAGGCCTTTGACACTGTCCCCCACAACATCCTTCTCTCTAAACTGGAGAGGTATGGATTTGATGGGTGGACTGTCTGGTGGATGAGGAATTGGTTGGATGGACACATCCAGAAGGTAGTGATCAACAGCTCAATGTCCAGATGGAGGTCGGTGACGAGTGGTGTCCTGCACGGGTCCGTATTGGGACCGGTACTGTTTAATATCTTCGTCAATGACATAGACAGTGGGATTGGGTGCACCCTTAGGTTTGCAGATGACACCAAGCTGAGTGGTGCGGCTGACGTGTCTGAGGGATGGGCTGCCATCCAGAGGGACCTGGACAAGCTCGAGAAGTCGGCCCGTGTGAACCTCATGAGGTTCAATAAGGCCAAGTGCAAGGTCCTGCACCTGGGTGGGGGCAACCCCCGGTATCAATACAGGCTGGGGGGTGAAGGGGATGGAGAGCAGCCCTGCCGAGAAGGACGTGGGGGTACTGGTGGATGAAAAGCTGGACGTGAGCCAGCAATGTGTGCTTGCAGCCCAGAAGGCAACCATATCCTGGACTGCATCAAAAGAAGTGTGGCCAGCAGGTTGATTCTGCCCCTCTGCTCTGGTGAGACCCCACTTGCAGTACTGCGTCCAGTTCTGGAACCCTCAGCACAAGAAGGACATAGACCTGTTGGAGTGGGTCCAGAGGAGGGCCACAAAAATGATCAAAGGGATGGAACGCCTCTCCTATGAAGAAAGGCTGAGAGAGTTGGGGTTGTTCAGCCTGGAGAAGACTTCAGGGAGACCTTGTTGTGGCCTTTCAGTACTTAAAAGGGGCTTATAAGAAAGATGGGGACAAACATTTTAGCAGGGCCTGTTGCGACAGGACAAGGGGGAATGGTTTTAAACTAAAAGAGGGTAGATTTAGACTAGATATAAGGAAGAAATTTTTCACAATGAGGGTGGTGAAACACTGGAAGAGGTTGCCCAGAGAGGTGGTAGATGCCCCATCCCTGGAAACATTCAAGGTCAAGTTGGATGGGGCTCTGAGCAACTTGATCTAGTTGCACATGTCCCTGCCCACGGCAGGGGGACTAGATGACTTTTAAAGGTCCCTTCCAATCCAAACTATTCTATGATTCTATGAAGTCCTTGTGCATGGGAACCTATAGGTATACAGCTGAGGACTGCAACACTTGGAGTACCTGGGATCCTTCCTGAAAAAAGAGTTGCAAGTGAGCCCACCAAGGTACCCCAAGATGGTGTCTCCTGGCATGGGACCTCTTCAGCACTTGAGTTCTCTCCTCAACACTGTTGCGTTCCTGCCCCAGAAGTCCTTGGGCCTCCCATTCCAGCATTTGGCAGGAACGTCTCTGGCACAAAGGGCATTTCAGAAATGAGGAAATGAAAAGGAGGCAATGAAGGAAACCAAATTACAAGCTGTGTGATTAGGAAGGGTATTCTCCATTTAAGATGAGTCTGTTGGAAAATTACTGCCTGTGCCGAGACAGTCTCAGGGCCTGTGGCGGTGCAGAAGCAGTATAAAAGTAAACCCAAAGCCTTGTTCACTCATCCATTTCTCTTGCCTTGCTCTCCTTGGGAACCAGGTAAGTCTGCAGGCCTTTCTGCTTCTCATCCTTCCCAGGCTGAGGTCTCACACCAATGGACACCTCAACCGATGCCTGCTCCATCATGCCACAGTAGGATGTGGAGGTCCTTGTCATAGAAGTAGGAAGGAGGGAGAAGGTCTAGCATGGAGAGAGGCTGGGGCTTGGCTAAGGTGTCACCTGAGCTATGCGGTAGATGGAGACCTCCCTGGGCTTGGTCGCTCTTGGCGGACGGGGAACTTTTGGGCTGAGGGGAAGGAGAAACACATCGGTATCCCTATAGAAACTCCAGCTGTCTTCCCAGCATGTGCCTTGGGTCACTCGGAGTGGGGCGACAGGCTGCTCCTCACCCATCTCCCTTGCTCTGCTTCCCCCTGCCCTCTCTCCCAGGCGCACCTCCAGCCCCAAGACATGTCCTGCTACAACCCGTGCCTGCCATGCCGACCCTGCGGCCCCACCCCGCTGGCCAACAGCTGCAATGAGCCCTGTGTCAGGCAGTGCCAGGACTCCACCGTCGTCATTGAGCCCCCTCCTGTGGTGGTGACCCTGCCCGGCCCCATCCTCAGCTCCTTCCCGCAGAACACCGCCGTGGGATCCTCCACCTCCGCTGCCGTGGGCAGCATCCTCAGCTCTCAGGGAGTGCCCATCTCCTCCGGGGGCTTTGGCCTCTCCGGCTTCGGCAGCCGCTACTGCGGCAGGAGCTGCCTCCCCTGCTAAAGCCGCTGGCGATGGCCCTGGGGAAGGCCCCCAGGGACCCACAAGCTGGCACCGGCCTGGGGACGGAGCATCGGCTTGTTGCTTTCCGAGGGGCTGAGCAACCCCAGCACCCCTTGCAAAAGGACGGGGCCAGCCTGGGCTCTCCAAAAGCACGGCCCATGCCTGCCTTTCCCCTCTGCCACTCTCTCCTTTCCCTCCCATGTCCTTGTGTTCTTGTGCTCCCCTGGGCTGGGAGCCCCACAGAGCCAGCCTAGGGAAGACCTGCTGGCCCTGCTCCCTCTGTGGGGCAGGCAGATGGACACCTGGTGGGATCTCTGCCACAGCCATGGGGCGCAGACTCCTTTCTGCCCTTGGTGTTCCCTGCACTGGGGCCTCCACTCGGATCAACATCATTTCCCTCTTTTGACTCATTAAAATTCTTCTGCATCCCAGCCCATGCCTCTGTGTCATCTTTTTCCGTGCAGACACTTTCCCAAAAAGCCCAGGCAGAGAGATGTTGCTCAGGGGTGTTTCTTGGAGGGGGTTGTTGGTAATGGCTGTGCACTGATTGTCAACAGAGGTTTGCATTGAGTATGCTCAGTCGTGAATTGGGTGTACCCTCTGGTTTCTAAACTTCTCTGATTTGTGTATCGGGATAGAATCACCCAATGTAGTTCAGTCACTATCAAAACTTTGTTGTGTACATCTTTTCTTTTTCCTCGGTAAGCTCCACATTGTGAAGCAAGTAGTCAGGAGGGGGAGGGATGAATGGGTTATTAACAAGGAAGAGGCTTACCTTCCCAGGAAAGCATAGCAGAACCTCTCTTAACCTCAGCATTGAGATTTAGAGTTTTGAGTGCGGAGAAGACCAGGTGGAAAATAAAATCATGAGAACAGTAAGGGAACATACTGCCACAGCAGTCCCAACAGCTAAGGTCCACAGGTCTTGTGGCCTTCTAGCTGGTGCAGCGATGCTTTTTGCAATCTTTTGTTTCCTTCCACAGAGCATTCAGGAGAGCTCCTGCACACTGACAGTCTCCTTGGCCAGGAAGCTGAGCCCCTCCTCCTCATTGCTGACCCTACCTCCGGTGGGCAGAGGCACAAAAAGGCAGTCTTGGGACCATAGGATCATAGCATAATCAAGTTGGAAGGACCTCCAGAAGTCATCAGGCCCAACCCCTTGCTCCAAGCTCAGTCAGCCATGAGCATCCAAGGAAGGTTACTGTACAAGCTCCCCAGGCAACCTGTTCCACTGCTTGACCCTCCTTTTGGTTAAAACCATTTTCCTCCATCTTTCAACATGAGCCCATTGTCTCTAGTCCTCCAACCACACACTACCACAGTGTTGAGCCTGGATCTGTCTTCTGGGGGACCTCACCATACCTGTTCCAAAGCTGCTCTTAGGTCTCCTACGAAAGTCTTCTCTTCACGCTCAGCAAGCCCTGTGCCCTCAGCCTCTCTTCCTTAACAAAGTGCTCCAGCTCCTCACTATGCTGGACACCCTCTGCTGAACTCACTCCACTCCATCAAGGTCCTTCTTGCATTACATCTGTCTTGTATTAGAGGAGTATTCTAGATGCCATCAGCAGTATTCTAGATGCCATATAGTCAATACCCTGTATCTCCTAGCTCAGGTCCTACTTATATGGCCCAGGATGCTGATGAAAGTCCTTGGTGTCCAGGAACAGTGCTGGAAGTTGCATTTGTTTTGATGGGGTTACCGCAAAAGCACCTTTCCCTGGCCCTGCTTTTGGGCTGCTGCTTCTCAGGGGCTGAAGGGTTCGTGGGGAGAAAAGGCTGGTAGCAATCAGCCCCTGCCATTCAGGGCTCTAGGTGGACATGCATCATCGTACCCAGCTGTGTCCTACAACAGTTCAGCAGCTCCCCTTCCTCAGCTGCAAGTCTTTCTGCAGTCTTTGCTGCTGGTCTCCACACTGCTTTGGAGAGATCCTTTGAAACATTCAGCCGACACCTGCTGCCCCTCTTCCTACCCTGGGTCTCTCCCTGCCTCCCTCTCCCCAGAAACTTTCCCAGGATGCCCAGGGGAGCACAAGAACACAAGGACACGGGAGGGGAAGGAGAGAGTGGCAGAGGGGAAAGGCAGGCATAGGCCGTGCTTTCAGAGAGCCCAGGCTGGCCCCGTCCTTTTGCAAGGGGTGCTGGGGTTGCTCAGCCCCTCGGAAAGCAACAAGCCGATGCTCCGTCCCCAGGCCGGTACCGTCCTGTGAGTTCCTGGGGGCCTTCCCCAGGGCCATCGCCAGCAGCTTTAGCAGGGGAGGCAGCTCCTGCCGCAGTAGCGGCTGCCGAAGCCGGAGAGGCCAAAGCCCCTGGAGGAGATGGGCACTCCCTGAGAGCTGAGGATGCTGCCCACGGCAGCGGAGGTGGAGGATCCCACGGCGGTGTTCTGCGGGAAGGAGCTGAGGATGGGGCCGGGCAGGGTCACCACCACAGGGGAGGGCTGGATGACGACGGTGGAGTCCTGGCACTGCCTGACACAGGGCTCATTGCAGCTGTTGGCCAGCGGGGTGGGGCCGCAGGGCTGGCAGGGCAGGCAGGGGTTGTAGCAGGACATGTCTTGGGGCTGAAGATGCATCTGGGAGAGAGGGCAGGGGGAAGCAGAGCAAGGGGGATGGGTGAGGAGCAGCCTGCCATGCCACCACAAGGGAGCCAAGGCATGAACTGCAGATGAGAGTTGGAGTCTGTGTAGGGAGGCCCACAGGCTTCTTCTTTCCCTCAGAAAAGGCCTGCGAAGAGCGAGCAAGCCCAGGGAGGTCCTCACCTCTCCAAAGCTCAGGAGATACCTCAGCCAAGCGCCAGCCTCCCTCCATGCCACAGCTTCTGCCCCCTTCCCTCTTGGCAAGCAGTTCCAAGACCCCACATGGGACAAAGGGGCACATATGGGCCGAGAATTCCCGTATGAAGAAGAGAAGGAGGAGAAAGGGCTTCAGACTCACCTTGTTCCCAAGGAGATGGAGGTGAGAGGAGTTGATAAGAGAGGTAGAAGGGCCTGCTTTTTTACTACTCCTGCATCGCCCTAGGCCCACAGTCATTGCACGCGGGCAGTAATTTTCCAACAGACTCACCTCCAAAGCAAAATATCCCACCTAATGGCACAGTTTGTGTTTTGGTTTCTGTCAACACTGATTTCATTTCCTCATTTCTCACATGCCCACTAGGCCATGGAGGCTCCTTTCAAGTACTGGGATGAGAAGCCCAAGGATTTCCTGTGCAGGAACACATCAGCACGGGCAGAACAAGTGGAGCCCCGTGGTTTTGGTTTCTTCCTCACTGCCAGAGGATTGTGTTGGGGCTCAGGACAGTGCCTTGTTCTTCCCACTCTCCTCACGCTTTGGCCACATGCTTTGGACCCTGACCAGGAAGAGTCACAATGGCCTGGCCAGCTTTACAAACACACTGACCATCCTGCGAAACCCCCGGAGGTGTGGGAGTGCTGGCAAGAAGGTCATGCTAAGAGCAGTAGCCATTAGGGCTTCCTGCAGCTGTGTACTTGGGTACAGCCCAGTGCTCAGAGGTTGTTTTCCCAGGGCTGAGATGGAACTGCCCTGGCTGGAGGGAAGTTCAGCCCTGTGTGGGACATGATTCTGCAGACAGCACGCACTCCTGGCTTGGCCTCACACCAAAAGGCTGACACATGGCCAATCCAAAATTAGACTGTGACTTGCCATGGGTAGGAGAGTCTATCCCAGGAAGCTTGCCTACTGAAGGCATTCCCTGGCTGTGCTGTGATGCGTCCCAGCTGCCTCCATGTCTGCAGGGCAGCGAAGTGCGTCGCCTCCTTGAGGTAGTCTGAGAGCTGGTTTTGTAGTCGGGGCCCTTCTGAGCATATGCCCTCCCTGAGCACCCCCAGGCACAAGGTACTGCAGGGTACTGCCAGCCCTCACTCCTTAGGGAGTTGGAGGAACTTTTCTTGCCTCCTCAATGGTGCTGGGTTGTGCTCCAAGCTGAGGAGGCCTTTGAGGCATGGAAGGGGAGACGTGCCCTAATGCTGGGAGAAGACATACCGTCTGAGAGCCAGGGATGAGTCCCAGCTGGTGGGGAGATCTTTTCTGCAACCCTTTCTTTCCCTCCGTGGAGTATTCAGGAGAGCTTCTCACTGCAGCCTGGTCTCATTGGCCAGGAAGATGAGGCCTGTGTGTCCATTCCCTTCCACCCTCCATGCCTCTCCCAAATGCTGACCCTGCCCCCGCGGGCAGATCTACCCAGACGAGGTCTGAGGGCTCTAAGATCATAGCACAATTTAATCCCCAGTCTGTACTGATGCAAGAGGTTCTTCCTTTCCAGGTGGAGGACTTGCCATTTGTCATTCTTGAATACCATGAGGCTCCTGTGGGCCCACTCCTCGAGTCGGTCTAGGTCCACCTGTACGGCAGCTCTGCCCTGGAGCACATCAGCTGGCTTGTATGGGTTGACTTTTCTGAGGCCCACCCACTGCTGGGAAGGCTCCCCCTTCTTCCTTCAAGTCTTTCAGAGGGCACAGCAACCTGGGAGACCTTGTAGGTGAAGACTGAGGGAGAGAAGGCATTGGCTGTCTCAGAAATAGTGTGGGCAGCAGGAGTAGGGAGGTGATCGTGCCCCTGTACTCAGCACTGGTGAGGCTGCACCTCGAATACTGTGTTCAGTTTTGGGCCCCTCACTACAAGAAGGACATGGAGGTGCTGGAGCATGTCCAGAGAAGGGCAACAAAGCTGGTGAAGGGTCTGGAGGTCTTATGAGGAGCGGCTGAGGGATCTGGGGTTGTTTAGTCTTGTGAAGAGGAGGCTGAGGGGAGACCTTATCACTTTCTACAACTACCTGAAAGGAGGTTGTTGCGTGGTGGGTTTTGGTCTCTTCTCCCAAGTAACAAGCGATAGGACGAGAGGAAATGGCCTCAAGTTGTGCCAAGGGAGGTTTAGATTGGACATTAGGAGAAATTTCTTTACTGAAAGAGTGGTCAGGCCTTGGAACAGGCTGCCCAGGGAAGTGGTTGAGTCACCATCCCTGCAAGTATTTAAAAGACGTGTAGATGAGGCGCTTAGGGACATGGTTTAGTGGGCATGGGGGTGTTGAGTTGATGGTTGGACTCGGTATTAGAGGTCTTTTCCAACCTTAAAGATTCTATGATTCTATGACTCCCCCCAACCTGCTCTCTGTCCACTTTCAGGAAATCAGCTGCCCCAGTCTGCAGTGGGCCCACATTTTCCTCCATCAATCTTCAGGTACTCTTGCAGGAGTGCATGTTGCTCTTGATGGTTTTCACCTGCTCCTCTGGATGCCCCTTGCAAGACTCACAGCTAGCTGAGCTTTACTTTAATATTCTTTACTCCTCTGTGTGAGCCTTTGTTGGACTCCGGTATGGCAGTACCTATCTCTAAAGAGCCGTGAGCTTGACACATTTCATGGCCGATGTGGTCTCAGCAGTGCTGAGCAGAAAAGAGGGATCACCTTCCTCGATCTGATAGCAGCCCTTTTCCTAATGCAGCCCAGGATGCTGTTGGATGCTGTTGCTGCAAGAGCACGGGGCTGCCTGATGGCGTCCACCAGGACCCATATTCTCTGCTGCAAATCTGTTTTGCAACCCATCGGCCCCAACCTGTAGTGATGCATGAGGTTCTTCCTCCCCCACTGCAGGACTTTGCATAAAGAGGTTTTTGCATTTTCCTTGGCTTAACCTCATGACATTCCTATCTGCCCATGTCTGCACCCTCTTGACGTCTCTCTAACAGCAGCACAGCTATTTGCTTTAATCATGCCCTCCTCCCCCAAGTGGTGCGTCGTCTGCACTCTTGCTGAGGGGGTAATCCTTCCAACCCTGCAGGTCATTAAAAAAGGGGTTAAACAATACTGGCCCTAGTCTGGATCCCTGCAGTGCACCAAGAGTGACTGGCCTCCACCTGGACTTTGTGCCACTCATCACAACCCTTGGAGACAAGCAGCCATGGCAGATTTCAATACCCTGCAATGCCCTCTTCCCCAGCCTGGGTTTCATCAGTTGGTCTGTAAGGATTGTCACAGGAGACAGCGTCAAAAGCCTTGTTTAGATGAGGTTAACAACATTTGCTGCACTTCCCTCACCCACCGGAGCCAGGCACGTCATCAAAGAAGGCTGTGAGGTTGGTCAGGTCTGCTTTCCCCTCCATAAATCCATGCTGACCACTCACAATCACCTTCTTGTGCATTCATCTTGGGAGAGGGTTTCCAGGATGATTTGCTCCATCACCTTTACAGAGATTGAGGTGAGACTGATGGGCCTGTCATTCCCTGGCTCCTCCTTCGTGCCCTTCCTGAAGACAGGAGGCCCATTGGCTTTCTTCTAGTCCTCCGATACATTCCCTGACTGCCAGGACTTTCAAAGGGAGTTGAGAGTCGCCTTGTAGTGACACCATGTCAGTCCAATCTGTTTAAATGTTCCTAGACATGATCCTATTCTTCTGTGAGTAAGTCTTCCCTGCTCCAGATGTTCTAAGGAATGTCAGGAGCCCGAATTCTTGACAGTAA